>NC_134098.1:1003500-1335500 GCF_000715075.1 Nicotiana tabacum
AAGTAACTGCAGATGATATGTGAGGCCATCAATGAACCTCCTAATCCTCTCCCTATCAGTGGGAACCAACCAAACAGCGTGACAAGCCAACTCAGAAAACCTCATCTCGTACTGCGTCACAGACATGCCATCCTGAAGTAACTGCTCAAACTGTCTGCGCAGCTCCTCTCTGCGAGACTGCGGCACAAACTTCTCCAAAAAGAGAACGGAGAATTTCTTCCATGTAAGTGGTACTGCACCGACCGGCCTGCGCCTCTCGTAAGCCTCCCACCAACTGAAGGCAGCCCCAGAAAACTGAAAAGTAGTGAACAAGACCCCACTGGTCTCCAGAATGCCCGATGTCCGAAGCATTCGCTGGCACTTATCCTGAAAACCCTGAGCATCCTCTGACTCAGCACCGCTAAATGATAGAGGTCGAAGCCTCCCAAATCTCTCAAGTCTCCTCTGCTCATCATCTACCATAACAGGAACTATCGGGGCCTGAGCAGCTACAGCCGGCTGGGCTGGTAATGCCCCCGGTATCTAAAGTCTCTGTACTACCTGATCAGGAGTATGGGATTCAGTCCGCAACTTGTAACTAATCTTATGAACTTGGCAGCTTAGAAAATTGACAAAGTTTCATTATATTAAGGCAAAATACCTTAACACCCCCTAAACTTGACACGGATTATTAGTTACAATCTTAAGCTATTCGTGGTCTTAGTTAACCCCCTCAACTTGGCCTTTTGAAAACTTGGCCTTTTGAGAGCCATTACCTCCCTGGACGTTGATGTGGCAAAGAGTGTGGGTGCACTATGGGTGCACTTGTCTGCCACCTGGAATTTTCTGTATATGTGGCATTTAGCTTTTAAAAATAAAATATATTTTTACCTTTTTAAGTATGTTACTTTTTTGGATAATTTTTTTCGAATACAATTTATAATAAAACTTGGATAGAACTACATTATTTAGGCTAAATATTTTTATTTGGCTAAAAATAATAAAGTCTTAATTAATCTTTTTTTTGAATTTGATCTAAAAATAAAGATTTATACAATTAAAATAAATAGTCAAGGCATCTAAAAAGTTATAAAAAAAAATTCACATGACTTATCGTTTCTTCTGACATCAGGCACTTCAAATTGGATTATGAAAACTCCGGGTCAATTTTTTGGTTATGAAATACCAAACCAAATAATCTCAGTTTAGTTTGTTTTCTTAGAGATTTTAGATTAATTGATTTAGTTATTTTGAAATTTCTGTTTAAACCTATGGACATCTTCTGACAAGATATAATGGACCTCTAAATTAAGTATTTATGTCAAATTGCCTAATTACCTCATTCCCATTATATTCATCTGAAAATTTGATAATTGTAAGTAAAAATATAAATCCTTGATATGACAAAAGGCTTACAAGAAGAAAAAATAATAATAAAAGTATGAGATAACTATCATGAGTATATGTTATAAATAGTCAATTGAAATAAATAATCAAGGCATCTAAAAAGACTTGACTATTTATTTCAATTGTATAATTCTTTATTTTCACATCAAATTTAAAAAAAGATTAACTAAGACTTTATTATTTTTAGCCTAATAAAAGTATTTAGCCTAAATAATGTAGTTATATCCAAGTTTTATTATAAATTGTATTCGAAAAAAATTATCCTAAAAAGTAACATACTTAAAAAGGTAAAAATATATTTTATTTTTAAAAAAAATGCCACATATACAGAAAAATCCACGTGGCAGGCGAGTGCACCCACACTTTTTGCCACATCAGCGTCCAAGGGGGTAATGACTTTCAAAAGGCCAAGTTGAGGGGGTTAACTAAGACCACGAATAGCTTAAGATTGTAACTAATAATCCGTGTCAAGTTTAGGGGGTGTTAAGGTATTTTGCCTTAATATAATGAAACTTTGTCAATTTTCTAAGCTGCCAAGTTCATAAGATTAGTTACATGCACTTTCCTTCTAAAATACACGTTTTAATCTAATGGACAAATGTTTTGTTTGTCAGCTGCAGTGGCTTTCACCTATTGATTCAAGCTTAAACATTAAAATAATAATGTTTAAGTCATGAATCCTAAGCAAGTCAGTAAGTTTACTTACCATCAGTTGCAAACCACGTCATTTTTTCATTGTTAGTTTGCAATGGATTTACGTCGTTTCCTGATCCTTCGTAGTTTCGTCGCTTAACAAGGATTTACTTGGCATTTGAAATTGATTCCAGTTTTGAATTTCGCTCACTTAGCGGCTAATCTCGCCCATGTAGGACTCGTAATTAATTTAGTGCCAATTTTTTTCCTGTTTTTTTTTCCTGTTATTATTATTATTATTTTCAAGTGAATAGTTCTTTTAGAGATAAAAACCTCACTTTTGTGTCTTCATTCTTGTTGTATAGAGATAGACAGTGAATACTTTTGTCCTATTCTTAAGATTCAACCTCCTTGTATATTTTGCATTAGTCTGAAACTAATGTTCGGCAATCATGCTCATTAACCAATGCATACCATAATGTTCATTCAACCTCGTTGTACATTTTCCGTCATGAATACTTTGATGGAAAAGTATAGCCGATTACATAAGATATCTCTATACGGTTAAAATCGGGCCCACCCGATTTTACTATTTGATCGAGAACGGAAGTTTGCATCGAAAGATGGCCTCGTAACGGAATAGGTCATATCACGAGAATAAGGTACCGAGTTCAGAACCGAAGTATCTGTCAAAATCGAGGCTAGTAGCGATTGAAGCCAAACAGGACAGACATCGAGCAAGATCGAAGATAGCACAATAATAGAAAGGCGAGATATCTGTGACTGGTCGAGGATCATGGCGTAAACCTTGGCGATTGGTCGAGTATCATGACGTAAATCTCGGAATTGATCAAATCAGAAACGGTTGATTAGCTAATTATAGGATTTCTTTATGTAATTAGAGTTATACCACAAGTAAAACTCATCTACTATATAAAGGGGGATATTTATTATTTGTAGGATACATTGTTCTCACGTAAAAAAGCAATACAATTTTCTTTCCTGTTGATACGATTGTTCACCGACTTGCTTTATTTTCAACTATTTTGGTATCAGACAGTTTAAGGACACTCTAGAGGATTGTATTTCGTTTCAATATTGATTTGCTTTATTTTATAGTTCATTTCTGTTATTAATCTTCATATTTGTCTATCGGTATTAAGTGAAATCGCGTATCTTTAGAATCTCATTATAAATTTAATTGTTATCTAATTTTTAAGGGTAAATAATATTTTTGTAGGTTTAAACAGGGCTTGAACAATTTGTTTTTCTTATGAGCACAAATTCTCACATATCCCATGTAGTCAGCTTTAGAGACATTTCACTTTTATGTGGGTCAAACCTTGAGTATTAAAGAATCGGTACTAAATTCTTTGACATGTAATCTGCACCAATCCTTTTGTAGTTGAATTATATAAAATCCTTGCTTCCTACCTTGTTATGAATTATCCAATGGAAAACAATACGCACTTAACTTCAATCACATGTATGAGTATGAAAACAGGAGAACTAGTAAAATATAAAGAAAGATTTTTTAGTCAATTAAATAAATTAGTCGATTTCTGGTCACTAATAAGTGAACTACCTTTCTTTGACAGTCGGAAAGTCTCTTAGGCGGTACGAGGATACAATATTGTTTTCTTTTTCTCTTTGCACTTGTAAAAGCATTCCGTAATTCACAGTATCTTCACCACCTTTGGCATGCGACTTGTGCTCCTCCTTATCCTTTCGAAGTCGTCGTCCTTTTCTCTTTAGATGTTTAATTGCTATTTTTTCCCTCAGTCTTTTTTTTTTTTAGGCAAAGACAATTACACTGTTTAAGCCGGAATTTTGCTTTATTTGAGATGAAGTCCATTACACCATTTTAGCTAAAGATATGTTTGTGAAGATTTGATTTTACTTTATCTGGGGCGAAGATCATTACACCGTTTGAGCCAAAAATTTTACTGTTTGAAGCTAAGATCATTACACCGTCTAAGCCGAAGACTCTATTTTGTTTGAAGATTTGACTTCACTTTATCTGTGGCATAGACCATTATACTGTCTAAGCCAAAGATTTTAATTTTATCCGAGGCGAAGATCATTACACCGTCTGAGCTAAAAACTTTATTTTGTCTGAAGCAAAGATCATTACACTGTCTAAGCTGAAAGCCTTATTTGCTTGAATATTTGACTTTTACTTTATCTGAGGCATATACCATTACACTGTCTAAGCCAAAGATTTTATTTTATCTGAGACAAAGATCATTACATCGTCTAAGCCACATATTTTGCCTTTTTCATGCTTTGTAGGATTAGTATTGAGTGGGCATATTATATTATGAATTTAAGACTATGAATATTAACTTTTTAAGTTAAGTGTTAATGAACACTTTTTTTCTCTTTTTGCGCTCTAAATATGGTTTACTTCAAAGAAGACTTTCTTCCTCCAATTCACAATGTCTTATTATTTCAAACCATAAAGGGAGCAAGGTGGAGAAGAGGTTATTAGTTGATAGGCCACTAGTCGGTCAATATGTTTCAGCTTCGTGGGTACCTTTCAGGGATCCGTCTTATTTGGCAAACTGGACACGTGAATTCAATAGTCGTCCTCCCAAGACATGGATACTCTACATCCCTAATCATCATGCTTGGAATATCGCGAGTACATTACCATGTTCATGGCGATGAATTATTAATAAGGAAACTTATTGGGAACTGGAAATGGGCAGAAGATGTCTTAAGTAGGTGTCGTTTAACCCTGGAGGGCGCAAGAATTTATGACGATGTATATGCTTCACTCTTCACATATGACCGTAATACAAATATTGTGCAGGTTTTCTATGAGGCATGGTGCCCTGCTATAAATACATTGCTTACCTCTGGTGGAGAACTATCCATATCACTTTGAAATTTATGCAAGATCGGTGGTTTGCCTATAACAGGATGTCCATAGAGGAAGTTGTGACATATGTTGAAGAACTTACATGCACGTATGACAAAGGGAGAATGTTTTTTTCCCAAACTTATGAGCATTTGTTTGATGCCTTCCATCGGCTCCGAGAAGGAAGTTGCAATGACCCAAAGATTTCTGTGAAAAAATAGGTAGAGTTTTGGTACAAAAAGATAACGAAGTACACTCAACCTCTATTAAAGAAAGAAAATAAGTCTGCTCGTTTGAAATCGACGCACAATCCTAGTGGGATCGTAGAGGAAGCAGTTAATTGGTTGACTGTTGAAGAAGACTTATTCCATAAACTAGGAGTTATGAGTGATAATAAATATGAGACATACTTTATTGCTTTTCTATCTTGTTGGTTATGTATTTTTGTGCTTCCTTCAAAAGAAGGTGACTTCATTCGTCCTGGGACCTTTAAGATCGCGTGTCATCTTGCTTGCAAATGAAGAGTTAGTCTCGCAGTCCCAGTCTTAGCTAGCATATATAAGGGTTTAAACGTGATTTCAAAGTGTATGTTGCTTGATCATGCCCAAGCTTACTTTCCAACTCATTATGTGTATGGTTGGTTAGCCCATTACTGTAAGACTCATTTTCCATATGCAAAGGGGCCAATTGTTCCTCTTATGGCCGCATGTTATGGTGAAGATGCTGCTAGATATTTTGGGAAAGAGGAAGCAAGGAAGCGTATTTATAATGGAGAAAATATCATTTGGACTTCGACAACGCCCCGCAAATCTGATCCATACAACTACTATGACAATGGTAAGGTAGACGAGTCCGAGTTAAATTTCTTTATGAGTATTCACTCGAATTATCTTCCTTTGAGGTATGAAGTCAACTTTATTATTGAAGCTTACAGCCCTCAGTGATTTAGCCGCCAATTTGGTTTTTATCAATATACCCATAGTCGCTTGGAGCGATATTTTCGTGAGGCGTCATTAGAAAAAGGGTTAAGACTTGTACGAATTTGTGTGTTGACTAAATCTAAGTCAAGGGCAGTATTTCCTCCTTTTGGGTCCAACATGAGGAAGTTTACATCATCTAACTATAGATCTTGGTGGGCAAGGGTGTATGGAACCCTTCTTGAAGACCACTTATAATTTTTGATGAATACTATTTAACCAATCAAAAATACTCTTCTAGATCGCAACGAGGATGTCTTAGTGATTGATAAGCTTCCTACTTTAAAGTCTAAGGTACTTGAGATGCGCACAGGCAACAGACCAATGCTCCACAAAGAAGTTCAAAGAGAAGAGATCTATGCTCCAGTTGAAAAAAGTCTCATTCCATTCGATGTAGTTGTTGATGACTCTAACACACGACTATCCCAAGAGGAGAGTGATAACAGCAAAGGAGATCAATATTCGAAAAAGAAAAGGCCTAACCCATAAGGAGTTGTAGAGGTCCAAAGCGTTGATAGCCCTTCAAGAACACTAATAGCTTATTACGAGGAGATAAAAGAAAACATAAACTTTTCATTTTTTTTAACCATGGACAAATGACTTTGCTAAAGTGTTCTTACATTTGTTTTTAAATTTTTTGTAGTCTAATTACATTGGAGCATTGCAACGAGGAAGGCCACAAGATAGTGGTGAGTCTATAGCATGACCGAACCTGCAAAAATCATCTTTCACAGCTAAGGCAGATCGAGAGGAAACTTCTATTTCTCGTGATGGAATTAGGGTAAAGTTGTGCTCTGATTTGCGTGAACAACCAACAATTGCAGTGCCTATTTTTTACGGAAAGATGGTTGTCTTGGATCTTCTAAAGGTATTTATATTGAAGATATGGACTTCGATCTAGCGTAAGATGAAAGGTAGCGATGCAGACAAGGTCTCTGAGCTTGAAGAAAATATTAAAGTGATCTTTGAGGCAATATATGGGGATGATGTGGATATTTGCCTTTTGAGAAACATACTGGAGTCCCTTTTTGAGTTTGTTACTTCATATAACAAGACACGATATGCTTTATCTGAGAAGGTTGAAGAGACTGCAATATCAGAAGTTGAGATACACCTTACATATGTCATGATTGAAGAAGAAGAGAAGGCCAGAGAAGTGTCACATATCCGTCATTTACAGTGAAACAAAAGATAGAGAAGCTCCGTAAAAAAGAGAAGAACTTAGAAGCCCTTCTAGGAGTTGTTGAGAAGGAAGTTGAATAAGCCAAGTTAGGAGCCTCAACTGCTAGAAAAGAGTATGACGCATGCTGCAATACCTTGTTGACTGCTGATGACTTGGCCGATTTGGATAAGAAGAAGAAAAAGAAATACTTGAAAGTTATGCTCAAGGATTTGGCCAACTACAAGTTGTGTTTAGATTAGGCTATAAACACTGTTTTATTTATTTTTCCCTTTATTCTTGCATTTGATTATTTAGTAGTTATTTTCATCAGCAATAAAACTTCTTTGGTTTCACTTTATATTGTGTGTTCTCATTAATGTTCCCTTTTGTTCTTGCCTTTTTTTATGTTATTCAACGATCAAGACTTGGTAGTTTATCTACGTATTTTAAAGAAAATCCTCACTTTTCTTTTTATTAGGGTGACTAAATTTAGAATAAAATTCTAAGTTGCTTACGTATCTCGGTGAAAAGGATCAACACATTATGTAGTTCATAACAAGTGAGATTCTTTTTAAATACTTTATGGATTTGAAAACTTGACGGACTTGAAGATTGTAACTTTAAGACCTAGTCGACTTGAACACTTCAAATTGATGATGTAACAGACTTGAAAAAATCAACTTGACTTAGAATTGGAGATTTCAACTTGAATATTTAGCCTCTTATTAAAGAAACTACAATTATTCCATCAAATACCTCAATTTCACATGGAGAGCTTGCCCCCACTGAGCCATCAAGACAAGTTAGAGGGTTCAACGAAAGAATACATGTACACCTTATTTTCACGTGTCAATCAAGTGAATTATATTCCATCATACCACATTTGAATAATGTGTTGGGTAATATGTATTTTTTGAACTCGTATGACTAAACTTTGAATGAAACTCTAAGCTGCATACGTACCTCGGTGAAGAGGATCAAGTCATGTCGTGGTTCGAAATGGGTGAATTTTTTTTCTTTTTTTTTAATGTCCTAACTTTTGCCTAGGCCGCCTCTTTCGAGGTTTTCAACCTAGCAAACCTTTTTTTATGTCCTAACTTTTGCCTAGGCTGCCTCTTTCAGGTTTTCAACCTAGCAGACATTCTTTTTGGGTCGTGCACAGTTTAAACTCTTGCGAGCCAGGAGTAACACGCAACTTATACTCGTGTGTCGAAGAGTGTATTTGTTTTCTTCAAGGATAATATATCTTCATGAATTTATATTGATGGTGCCAATCCGCAAACCTTCTAAGTCAACTATCTTGTAAGCACCACTTGAGTATACCTCTTATATAATATATGGACCATCCTACTTAGCAGAGAATTTACCTCCAGATCGACGAGAGGTGACAATAGGCCCTTTTACCACAAGAACTTGGTCACCCACTTGGAAGGATCTAAGGCGAACCCTTTTATAAAAAGATAGAGACAAACGAGCTTGATAACATGCAAGGCTTTGTTGAGCTTCTAGCTTCTTTTTATCAAGAGCTTCCAATTCTTTAAGGTGTAACAGAGCATTTTATTCATCAGTGAGTCCTTCTTGAATTGCAAGATGCAACGATGGGATTTGACGCTCAAGTGGAAGGACCGCTTCGACTCCACAAACAACTGAATACAGAGATACTTGCGTTGGTGTGCGATATGTGGTCCTATATGCCCAAAGATATTCTTCTATTCTCTCATGACAATCTCTCATAGACTTAGAGATAACCTTTTTCAACAAGTTGCATAGCGTCTTGTTAAATTCTTCAGCAAGTCCATTGGAAGCAACATAGTACATGGAGGAATTGTGTTGCTTGAAGCCAAAAAGATCACATATTTTATTCATTAGCTTGTTATCAAATGGCTTACCATTGTCCGTTAATATATATCAAATGGCTTACCATTGTCCGTTACCATTGTGGTATAACTGCAAGATAGATATAAATATACAACATGATGATATACTAAAGAGTGTGACTGACATATCATAGATGCAGAAGATACTGAAAAGTTTGCAAGTGTAAATGAGTAGTTGACAAGGCTAACACATAAAAGTCTGCTAACATCTGACTGACTGAACTATAGTCTACGAAACCTGTAAGAATACCGAAATGATAACTGTTTACCGGGACAAGGTCCCTGGCATACCTTACTAATTGAAATATTATAAATACTGAAGACTAAAAAAAGGATAATGCCCCGAAAGACTGGGGCTCACCAATAGCTGATACGAGATGTCCTAGCAAGCAGAGTCATCAACCTGTAAATCGTTACCTGCATCGCGAGATGCAGGCCCCGGGCAAAAAGGGACGTTAGTACATTTCAATTGTACTAGTATGTAAAACAACTGAAAGAAAGAACTGTAAATACTGAAACTGAAACTGAACTAATAACCGATAACTGAGAACTGAACAGATAACTAAGAATTGATAGCTGATAAATTGATAACTAAACAAGGAAGTAAGGATATGAATACTCCCTCTTCTTAATAATGAACAACCTGTTTATCTGATAAACTACGGCCTTAGTCCTAATATATATGTGCACAAACTACTGCCTCGGGCCCAAGTATATGTATACATAATTACGGCCTCAGGCCCAAATATGCATAAAGCATGAACTACTGCCTTGGGCCCAAATACATGTGTTCAACATTCAGGATTTAAAATAAGGAACTAAGAATCACACTGCAATATGTGATACTGAAATGCTGAACCCCACTAGGTTACATGATACTGAAATGCTAAATAGGACTCGACTGAAATATGTATTCATAATAAAATGATCTGTCATAACTGAGACTCATGGGATATTGAATGAAGTATGAAACCATGTCATCTAAAGAATAGAAGTTCTACAACTATTCATGGAACTGAGGCATAATTACTTTCTGAGGAAATTTGTAGTAGTCATAAGAATGAGACGTAAGGAGAATCATAAACATTCCCAAACGTAGAGAGTTAGCCTCACATACCTCAGTTTGCCCCTTAGTGTAAAAGTATCACGATGTTCGTCGCCTCGTTCAAAGATAATCTACGTCAATATATATATATATATATATATATATATATATATATATATATATATATATCAAGAGGAACCAATATTAGCACTAATTCTCCTGTTTTAGTAACTTAGGAATTTTATCAAACACCTTATGGGTGTAAAGCCTCATAGCCCTTAGTAATTGGTATTTTCTTCACCAAGTTTGCATTCTACTACTTCTAGGTGATTCTACAATCCCAAATAGATGTAACTAACACCATTTCTCATCACCTAAATGTTTACATCAATCATAATTCAACAATACAAAACCCTAGATAATTCTTATGGTTCTTTTTATCAAGCCCATTTACTATTCTCCCAACAAAACTCATCAATTCATAGTTATAAATGATTAGGGAGTAGAATCATTACCTTTTCGAAGTTCACTCCTCTTGAATTCGAGTTCTAGGGTTTTCTTTCTCAACAATGGTGTCTCAATCGAATATCTAATGAGTGGAAGGATTTACCCATGTTAATAAGGTGTTTGAGAATTGAAATTAACTTAGAATCATCGTTAGAACTTACCTTGGATGGTGGAGGGACCTTGTGGAAGTTAGGTTCTTAAGAGCTTCCCTTTTTAGAGTAGGTTTTCGTGTTTGGGGTGTGGGGGAGTGAGGTAATGGTTTTAAATAAGTGAACACATCCAAAAATTGAGGAGGAAAATAGAAATAGCTCGGGCAAACCTCGTCGGAGCGAGGCATCGTTAGGGGCACCATAATAACTGTGCAAGGCGCCATCAGAGGCGCCAAAATTACAGTGCCTTGCACTATCTGGGGCGCTGCGGAAGATGCCCTGGACAGTGTCTTGCACTGTCTATGGCCGTGAGTTTTCATGGCCTTGCACTGACTAAGGCTATAAGATGTACCTCCCATAAACTTAGTCGATTCTATCGAATTTTATGCACCTCACTATCAGTCTTGATTCCAAAATAATGGTTTCCACCCATACTCATCCCGATATGACTTCACATTAATACTCATTTAATGCATCCACAACTAATTCAGATTTACGGAGTGTTACAATAATACCCCATTTTTATGTGAAAATAAAGTTTTGGCCCAGATTGATGCGCTCCACATACACCGCAATGTGCTTCTTGCAAGGCTTGATGGGATTCATTGACCCCCAAACAACGTAAGAGCACTCCATCAAATGATATTTTGTATAGTGTTTCTTTGTAATAAAGAAAACGAGAGGCTCTTCTTCGGATTTCTGTCTTCATTTAGGGATTTTCAAGCAGTATCCCATAACAAAGATAATCGATTAATGGTTTTCACCGATCTTCAATTTCAACCTCAATAACGTCAACAAGATATTTAACTTTGCTTTTTGCTTCTTCTTCGTAGTCATTTGGTGGAGGAACTGCCCTTCTTTGACATACAACGACTTGCGTTTAATCAGAAAAAGATAATGTAGAAGCTAAGGCTGCTAATGCATCAACTCTCTTATTTTCCTTCCTCGGCACGTGTTGAACAGTTACCTCTCCAAGACAACTTACCAATCTCTGAGCATATTTGCGATATGGGACCAACTCTGGCTTCTTGACCTCATAGCTACCCAAAAGTTGATTATCACTAACTTGGAATCTCCAAAAATTTGTAGTTACAATTGTTTTATGTCCACAACCGTTTCAAGACTAAGGATGAGTGCTTGATATTCATCAACATTATTGGAGCAATGTTGTGTCAGAGTGAAAGAATATGGCAAAACTTCTCGTTGAGAAGTGATAAATACTATTCTAGTGCCAGCTCCTTCACGATGTGCAACGCCATAAAAGATATCTTCCAAGGAGTTTGAATTTCTATGACCATTGCATCTTCATCAAGCAATTCATAAAAAACCTCCCAATCATCTGGAATTTGGATGGTCAGCTAGGAAGTATGCTAAAGCTTGTCCTTTTACCACCTTTTGAGAAACATACACAAATATCAAATTGTTGAAATTAAAGGTACTACCTCGCTAATCGATCACTTAGGACAGGTTTAGACATGACAAACTTGATCGGATTCGCTCTTGATACGAGTCGCACACGTGAGCTTGGAAGTAATGCTTCAACTTTTGAATAGAGAAGACAAGTGCCAGACATAACTTCTCGATAGGTGAATACTTGAGCTCATTTGGCGTCATCATCCTATTCAAGTAATAAGGTGCATTTTCTTTAACTTTATTGTTTCCTTGAGCCAGAAGTGCTCCTACTGACCTTTCATGTGCTAAAATTTATAATATTAATGGGTTTCTAGGTATGGGGGTTGCCGATACTAGAGGCTTCATTAAATAGGATTTATGCTTTCAAAAGCATTCCGACAAGCTTGGTCCCATTCAAAAGGAACTCCTTTCTTCATGAGTGACTGAACGGTTGGCATCTTCTAGCTAAATTCAAAATAAATCTTCTAAGATATGCCAACTTACCTTGTAAGCTTTTTAATTCATGACTATCCTTAGGCTCGGGCATTTTCAAGATAGCATCCACTTTAGCTTGATCAATTTCGATACCTCTATGCCGAACAATAAAACCAAGGAACTTTCCAGAAGTAACCCCAAAGGCGCACTTCAGCGGGATTCATTCTGAGTTGGTATCTCCGAAGCCGTTCGAATACCTCCCTCAAATCTTGTAAGTGATCATCACTCTTCCTTGACTTTATCACCAAGTCATCAATATAACATTCAACGTTTTTGTGAATCATGTCGTCAAAAATATTTTGCATGGCACGTTGTTATGTAGCACCAACATATTTCAAGCCAAAAGGCATTACCTTGTAGCAGTATATACCTTTAGGGGTTCGAAAGGCGGTAAGTTCTTCATCCTTCGGTGCCATGCAAATTTGATTATATCCGGACGAACCATCCATGAAAGACATCACCTCATATCCAGTCATGGCATCAATCATGAGCTCCGGGATGGGAAGAGAAAATTCATCCTTAGGACATGTGTTTTTAGGTCCCTAAAGTCAACACAAACTTGGATTTGGCCATTCTTCTTTCTTATAGGGACAGTGCTTGAAATCCATGTCGGATATTTTAGGGTTGTGCATAATTTAGTAAATACCGAATTACCGTACCGAAACCAAAAATTTTACTATTTGGTATTCGGTATGGTATTTGGTTTAAGTTTTAAAAAGCATTGGTATTTGGTATTTTAAAATGAAATACCGAAATACCGATATTGTACCGAAATATATATTATATTACATAATACACATATTATTAATTATAACATAAATATAAAAATCTAATATTTTACTTTACGTTATTCTCTAAGTTCATCAATTAACTCTAAGCAACTAACAAGACATTTCTAATGATAAAATTTATTCTTTTATGTACAGTTTTCTCTCTCTAGATTGATATTTGCTAGTTTTGGACAAAACTTTTGTTAATAAATATTTTTAGTTTTGTACTTTTGAGTACTTTAATTTAGAATATTACAGTCTATGACTATATGCACAAGTTAGTATTCAAACCGAATAAACCAAAGTTACCAAACCGAATAAACCGAAACCGAAAGGAGAAAAACCGAACCATACCGAATTTAAGTAGGTACGATATTGGTATTGTATTTTAAGAAACTGAATACCAAAAATACCGAACCGAAATATCTAAATATCGTACCGTACCGACCGACGAACACCCCTAGGATATTTAACTTCACGAACAAAATTAACCTCAATAAGCTTGTTAACTTCTGTTTCAATCAAGGGAACCGGTTCAGGTCTGAAGTGACATTGTTCTTGCTCCACGGGACGCGCACCTCATTTGACAGCAAGATGATGAACAACTACCTTGGGGTCTAAACCTGACATCTATTTGTAGCTCCAAGAAAATACGTCTTTGAACTCCTTAAGTAGCTCAATATATTTGCTTTCTTCATAACCAGTTAGCATGGCATTTACATATGTGGGCCTTGGATCCTCAACATCTCCGAGATTGACTTCTTTTAGTGCATTAACCGTTGTCTTCACCCCTTCTTCAAGCTCAAGTGGTGTATCTTTAGCATCTCCATCCTCTTGAGGATCACCATCATTGAAAGATATATGATGACATACATGAATATCAAGGAACTTTTCCTCGACTTGCGTATAAGATGAAGCATTTTGTTCATCATGAATGGTGATATGATATGATGACCCCATACTTTCTTCATCTTCCTCATGTTCTTTAGTATGGACTATAGTATGAGCCTTTGCTTTGAGGACTTCTCCGCACGGAACTACAAGTTTTGTCTCTCGCCTCATTCTAGAGTAATCAGACTTGGGCAGTCTATGGTCAAAATCTCATTTTTAGTGAAGATAGGTCCTCCAATCCTTCCATTACTTCCATGACGCTTGTTTTCCTTCTTTAGTGGTCCCAACCTGTCAAAGACTGAGGTACTTAGTTTCGTAAGTCGATCAAACATATAAGGTTTCTCATTAAGCATCGTAGACACTTCTTTAGTAGTAATGTAGTTACAACTTGCCCTTTGGGGGGTTATTTGCAACCCAAACCTTCACGTGAGTGCTTCAGTGAGTACCCTTTCTCCATCATCATCTTTTGAGTAGGGTTTGAAACTTCAAGTGGGAGTTTTCCCAACTTGAGTGGTTCATTGGGATCATCCATCTTTTGCTAACAACTTATAGCCATTTGGGTTAAAGCCCTCATCTGTGATAGAGTTAGAAGCAAATTGTGGTTTGATGATTTGACAAACCCTTTAAACAACTTTGTAGACGACTTAATTGCATCAATTCGCTTGATAGGAAGGGTCAAGTCTCCTAGCACATTACCTTATAGTTCAGAAGATAGATCTTCAAACTTCCTTGGTTTTGGGACATATCGGAGAACATGATTCAAGTTCTTACTTGAAGACGCCTCATTCACCGTGTTCCTATCATAAAGAACCTAATCTTTTTCAACCGTAATCTTTGTCTTACCAGTTGTGACATCAACCTTCTTTGAAACACTTTTCGTCAACATCACATCATCAACCTTAACCTCCTTTGATACATATTTTTTCAAGTAGAATTTTGCATCGGCAGAGTATGATTCAGCCTCGGTAAATGGCTTATCATCAGCAACTATCTTCTTTTCTATCCCATCTTTACGGTACTTGAAACACTGATGGTAGGTGGATGAAACCCCTCTGTATTCATTTATCATGGCCTTCCTCACAAGATAGTATATGAGGTCTTTGCATCGATCACGTACATCTATGCACTGGAACATATATCTCTCATATTTATTTCCAATTTAATATCACATATAGCTCTTTCCCCTTTTGATTGAACTCTTGAATCATTAAATGACTTTCACATAGTTCATCCATCGGTATGCCAAGTTATTTGACAATATGAATTGGGAAAATATTGACACCAGATCCATCATCAATCAAAATTCTACTTATTCTCTACTTACGCACAAATCCGACCATAAACAGGGGACGATTATGGTGTGTTTCACCAAGCAAAAGATCATCATTAGGAAATGTGATTTTTGCATCATAAGTGTCCACTTCTTCAGAGAGATGCTCAGTGAGTTTTTCAGACAAGGGAGGTGGCGACAATGATGGATCTTCCTTCTTTATCTCTTCTTCATCTACCTTACAACATGAGGCCTTGATATCTTCACAGGAAGCTTGCGGGCGTAACCTGCTTGGCATGAATTTATCCAATGTCACTGGACGTCGTAGCCTTTGATAGTGCTTCTCCTCCATTTTTGCTTTCTTCTAATTCTTCTTTATCATTTTCTTCTTGGGTATTTTTAAAATTTCCTCCTAGTATTCTTATTTGACTCCCTTTGTGAATTTGTCTTGCAGCGTCTCCGTCGAGTCACAAGAATCCAAACTTCATCATCAGTTTGACCATCACGTGATTCACTTTCCTCTTTAGATCTTTCCTCCACTATTACTTCATTTTATATGGGGATAAGCAATGATTTGCTCACATCGATAGGTTCAAAGTTACCAAATTTAATCATACATGGTGATGATGCAGTTCTGATGCCATCATATTCATGTACTTCGACAAAATTGCAAAGGACGATGAGATCAAGAGAACCAAAAATGACAGAGACTTGATTCGAACTTTCCTTCTCATCCTCAAGCAAGATTTTTCCTTCAGTGGCCAAGTCCATGACTTTCTCCTTGAAGATAAAGTATTTTTCAATAAGGTGGCCAATCAACCGATGGTACTTGCAATAATTTGGATCATTAGTCCTTCCAACTACATCTGGTTGTTTCATTTCAGGTAACTCAATAAGTTTCAACTCAAGGAGTTCTTAAAAAATTGCTGGAATGTCAGAGTCCAAGAATGGATCTTCTTTTGCTTACATTTCCTTCAGAGTTAACTTTCGCCCAGCTTTATCCTGCAAGGATGTTGTCTTCACACTTTGATTCTTACTCACTTTTGTAGTGACCTTTAATGGCGAGGCATTAACATTTATTGATTCCTTGCTCTCGTACTTTGGCACAAACTTGCCTCCTTTCTTTATTTCTTGTTTATCCTTCACTTTACGAGGTTCATAAACATGCGACCCTTTATTTCCACTTGAAGACATGCTTAAATCCATATCATGAGCACGTGTAGCTAATTCTTCAAAAGACTTAGGCTTGATACCCTGTAAGATGTAGTAAAGTCCCCAATGCATTCCTTGAATACACATTTCTATTCCAGAAGCTTCACTACGCCTGTATTTACAGTTGAGGCTCGTATTCCTGCATCAATTGATGAAATCAGTGACTGGCTCATCCTTTCTTTTATGCGTGTTTGTGAGTTCAACCATAATTAAAGTTCTCCTTATGCTATAGAAGCAATTGAGAAATTCATGTTCAAGTTGCTCCCAGCTATCGATGGAACCAACCTCAATATCAGTGTACCAATCAAAAGAAATTTCCTTTTAAGGAACAGACAAACTGCTTGACAAGATAATCTCCATAGGTTCCTGCATTATTTTTGATGAAGTGCGCAATGTGTTGCTTCAAATTTCCTTTACCATCCAATTGTTGAAATTTTTGGGGTTTATAACCCTAGGCATCTTCAAACTATCAATTCTCGCAGTGTATGGCTTCGCATATGCGAGAGAAGACTTGGCAGCAACATCGTACTTATCTTTGATGGTTCCCATAATGAAGTCTTTCAACTGGTCAATGGGAATAACCCCATCAATTGAAATCTGAAGTTCTTTAGGAATCATTGTCTGCATTGCATATGAGTCTCCTTTATCTTGCATCATAGAGAGATTTCTAGGTGCATGACTTGAATCTCCCTCCATCATGATTTCAACTCTATCTATCAGCTTGGCAATTTGATTATCTTGATCTTGCATATACTTCGTTAACCCTTCAATTGCCTTTGTTAAATTTACGAGTTGTTCTTTAACATTTGAAGTGTTAGTCACCATTGTTTGGATAGCCGTCATGGATGGTGGAGCAAAGTTTTCTCTTACACCATACTTTGAGTGAAATAACTCACGTGGAGTGATTGGAGCAGACCCAATAATCAAGACATCATCTTCATCTTGCGTGATGAGATTCTTAAATCTAGACGGGCTAAGTAGACATCATCTTCATCTAGGGTAGAGGGGTTATTTCCGATAGACCATCGACTCCCTCCCTCCAAGAACTCCCCACATTGCTCTTGGGGTGACTCAAACTCACAGCCTCTTAGTTGGAAGTAGAGGGTACTTATCACTAAAGTAACTCACTATTGTCGCTGATGTCATATAGAATACTATAATTATGATAACAAAAAAAATCCATCGAAACATTCATGGATATAAAAAGCTATAGGAATTACTTTAACAAAAATAAAGAAGAAATAAACAAAGTTATATGAACTATTAAAAAAAGAAAAGAGTAAATTGCTTTTCCACGCAGTAAATAGCATAATTTTAAAATAAAATTAAAACTCAATATTCTATATTAAAAATGCCACATAATAATAAAAATAAGAGGTAAGTATAGAGAATATATATATATATAAGTTATCATATATAATTGGTATTGTGGTTAAACTAAGTGGCAAGCCAATAGAAAGTCACTTGGCATTCTTAAAGTGAATTTATGGGGAGATTTTCAAATAAGAAAACATAACTTATATGGAATCCCATTTAGTGAAAATCTTTTTTTTTAAAAAATTTAGTTTTGACTCTTTTATGGCAATCTTCAATTCAATTTTGTTATGGATCTTTAATTGTTTCATATCCGGCTAAGTAGTTTCTTTTTTCCTAACAAATATGAAATAAAGGAAATGTAGGGATTTATTAAGATAATTAAAAGTTGTATCACTGTCACGACCCAAAATTCCCACCTCCGATACCGTGATGAAGCCTAATATTTTACTTGCTAGGCAAGCCAACATTAGAATAATATTATCCATTTTAAATAATTTTAAATTAATTAATAACAAAGAAACCAATGCGGAAGTAAAGTCTGAAATGTAATGAATAATCCATAAAAATAGCGATGTGTAAATACCATCTCAGAATTGGTGTCACAAGTGCACGAGCTTCTAGAATAATACAAATAAATGTCTAACTAAAATAAAGATGTCTAGAAGCAAACACACAGCTAAAATAAGGTAGACGTAGACTTTAGAACTGCGGACACTGTGCAGTTATACCTCAAGTCTCCTCTGAATAGCTGAAATCCGAGCAAGTCTATGGTACGCCGTTTGGGCCAACTCCGAAATCTGTACAAGAAGTGCAGAGTATAGTATAAGTACAACCGACCCCATGTACTGGTAAGTGTTGAGCCTAACCTCGACGAATTAGTGACAAGGCTAAGGCAAGTCACTTACATTAACATGTACGCAGTAATAGAATAACCACAACAATATAAGTAAATCAAGTAGCTCATTTTTTAATAGTTGAAGCCAACTCATCAGTCATAACCAATTATTATTTCAATCAATTTACGTTGCAGTGTGCAATCCTCTCCCACAATATATTCATATTCAATCTTCCAATAAGTCTATCTGCGGCGTGCAACCTGATCCCCCAATGTGGACATTTAAACAAGTCTGTTGCGGCGTGCAACCCGATCCCCCAATATGAACTTTTAATAAGTCTGTTGTGGCATGCCCTAATATGGACTTTTAATAAGTCTGTTGTAGCATTCCCTAATATGGACTTTTCATAAGTCTGTTGCGGCGTGCAACCCGATCCCCCAATATGGATTTTTAATAAGTCTGTTGCGGCGTGCAACCTGATCCCCCAATATGAACTTTTAATAAGTATGTTGCGGCGTGCAACCCGATCCCCCAATATGAACTTTTAATAAGTCTTTTGCGGCGTACAATCCGATCCCTCAATATGGATTTTTAATAAGTCTGTGTGGTGTGCAATCCGATCCTCCAATATATATTCATTTTTATTTCCGTTGCGGCGTGCAACCCGCTCCTCCAATATATTCATTTACCAATTCTTATAAAAATAAATTATCCCAATAAATGCAACAATTAATATGAAATTATAAGACAACAAGAATACAATAATTATGATTTATTTATGAAACAGACAATGACAAGTAGCAATTTATTTTGAAAATCAGGGAGAAAATAGGCAGTTTAATATTTAATATGCTAAATGTCAAGTAGAAATTAAGATACATAAATTAAATAAGCATGTAACAATTATTGCAAAAATTCACGAATTAATATTTGACAAAAAATAGGAGAGAAATAATTATTATAATAATTAGTTCGTGTCTTAAAATAATTTAAGATGTTTAAATAATTCAGCAACCAATTAAATTGACAAAGTATAGGCATTCGTCACCTTGCCTATACATCATTGCACATGAAATACACATAGCAAATAATTCAGGGGTTCTGTTCCCTCAAGTCAAAGTTAACCACGACACTTACCTCGCTTTGAAATTTTCAATCGATTATTCGACCACAACTTTTCCTTTTGAATTGGTCTCCAAAAGCGTCAAATCTATTCACAAACAATTCGATATACTCAATACGAATCATAGGAAATAATTCCATATGAATTTACTAATTTTCTAGATAAAAATTCGAAATTCACTTTAAAAATTGGCAGTGGGGTCCACGTCTCAAATCTCGAAAAAGTTTACGAAATCCGAACACCCATTCCAAGACGAGTCCAACCATACAAAAAATTATCAAATTTCGTTGTCAAATAGACCTTCAAATCTTAAATTATCATTTTTTAAGATTTTATAAAAATCTGATTTTTCTCCCAAAATTTTACGGATTCATGATATAAATAAGTATGGAATCATGAAATATAATCAATAAGGATAAGGAACACTTACCACAATGTTTTTCCGTAAAAATCGCCCAAAAATCGCCTTACCCTAGCTCAAAAATGGAAAATGGTTGAAAATGGGACGAAATTCCATTTTTCACAACTTATGTTCTGTTTCTCGGATTTTTACCCTTCACGAATGCGATAGTACCTTCGCGTTTGCGAAGCACATTTTTGTGATGCCAAAACTTTGCTCTTCGCGAACGTGAAGCCTTGCCAAATTTGGCCTTCACGAACACGATATACCCTACGCGAACGCGAAGCTTTATCGCTTGGTGCCCGGCCAAGCCTCGCCTTTTATGCGAACGCAGACGCTTCCACGCGAACGCGAACGCTTCCACGCGTTCGCGATGAACACTGCCCTCTACCCTTCGCGAGCGCGGCCGCTTCTTCACGAACGCGAAGAGTAAACTTCACCTGCCTCAAGTTCTTCTTCGCGAAAGCGATTCCTCTATCGCGAACGCGAAGAAGGAAATTAGACAGTGCATCAGAAAAGTTTCTAGCAGAGTTCCAAGTCCAAAATTCAACTCGTTAACCATTCAAAATTCACCCGAGCCCTCGAGGTTCCAAACCAAACATGCACCCAAGTCTTAAAATATCATACGAACTTGCTCGCGCGATCAAATCGCTAAAATAACACTTAGAACTACGAATCGGACACTAAATCAAAGGAAATTTTCAAGAAAACTTTAACTTATATTTTCATAACCGGATGTCCGAATCACGTCAAACAATAAATCCATTATCAATAAATTCTTAAAAATCATTAAGCTTTCAAACTTTTAATTTTTCATCAAGATTCCATATCTCGGGTTAGAGACCTCAGAATTTGATTCCGGGCATACGCCCAAGTCCCAAATCACAATACGGATCTACCGAAAATGTAAAAATATTGATCCGAGTCCGTTTGCTCAAAATGTTGACCAAAGTCAATTCAATTGAGTTTTAAAACTCTATTTGACATTTTAATCCATTTTTCACATAAAATTTTTTCGAAAAATTATACGGACTGCGCACACAAGTCGAGAAATGATAAATAGTACTTTTCGAGATCTTAGAATACAGAATTAATTATTAAATTTAAATATGACACTTTGAGTTATCGCAATCAATTTCCTATAAAAGATGTAGATGTCATGTAGAATACTATAATTATGGCAACAAAAAAAAAAATCCATCGAAACATTCATGGATATAAAAAGCTATAGGAGTTACTTAACAAAAAGGAAGACGAAATAAATAAAGCTATATGAACTGTTAAAAAAAGAAAAGAGTAAATTACTCTTCCACACAGTAAATAGCGAAAATTTAAAATAAAATTAAAACTCAATATTCTATATTGAAAATGCCACATAATAATAAAATCTCTCTCTTTATATATATTAATGGAATAAAATTACCATATATAATTGATATTGTGGTTAAGCCAAGTTGCAACCTATTAAAAAGTCACTTGGCATTCTTAAAGTGAATTTATGGAGAGATTTTCAAATAAGAAAATAGAACTTATATGGAATCCCATTTAATGAAAATCTTAGTTTTTTTTTTACTCTTATATGACAATCTTAAATTCAATTTTGATATGAATCTTTAATTCTTTCATATCCGGCTAAGTAGTTTCTTTTGTCCCGACAAATATGAAATAAAGAAAAAGTAGGGATTTATTAAGATAATTAAAAGTTGTATCAATTTCCTATAAAAAAATGCAGATGTCATGTAGAATACTATAATTATGGCCAAAAAAAATAAAAATCCATCGAAACATTCATGGTTATAAAAAGCTATAGGAATTACTTACAAAAAGGAAGACGAAATAAATAAAGCTATATGAACTGTTAAAAAAAGAAAAGAGTAAATTAATCTTTCACATAGTAAATAGCAAAAATCTAAAATAAAATTAAAACTCAATATTCTATATTGAAAATGCCACATAATAATAAAAATAAGAGGTAAGTAAATAATACTCAAAAAGTATATCGATAAATTTAGACAATTAAAGAATTTTAAATAGCAAAAATAATAATAAAAATTTCAGAGTAAAAAAATATATATCTATGTTATATTATAGAAAAATAGTGACAAAATATTAAGCCAATTGACAAGTTATTAAAAAATTTTATTAGTAAATATTTAGTATTAAGTACTTTCTAATTTAATAAAAATAAAATAAAAAATAAATAATTTATTTAATTACCATATGATGTGTATCCTTCAATTCTATAAATTTTATTATATGTTTACACATTGTATTAAAAATAAATAGTAACTAAAATTTATTAAAATAATATAATATATCAAATCATAATTTTAAAAGATTTTTTTAAGTTTGTCCCACAACACTAACATGAGTACGAAGAGTAGAAAAAGCAAATACTTGGTGCTTGATATTAAACAAAAGTATAATATGTTGGAACACTAGTACTTGTTTAATTCAGACACGTTTTCACCGTGGAGTTAATATAATTAAATGGATGTTTTCATATTTAATTAAATCTACAATTTACAAAAATCAAATAAGGAAACATAGAGAGCATTGCTTTTGTCTTTCTTCTCCATCTCTCTGGATATAAACCCACTTCCGCTGTGGGGCCATTTTTACTTTTCATTTCCCTCCACAGATATTTTCACTGATCCAAAACCCTAATTCACACACACACACACACACTACATTTCCCGGGGCTTACAGGTCCTCCGATTTTCAAAAACTCCGAATTTACCTGTTGAAGATTCTAGAAGTCGTCTGTGAAGGTCGATTTAAGGTATTCACAAGTTGATGGATGATCGTTATGCCTCAACTGCGTAGCGCAGTGCGCAGAGGCCGTCAAAATCCGATTGCTCATAACGCACCACAACACGCGCCGTCACCGAACAACGAACCGCACGCGCTGCCGATAAGGCCAGGGAGGAAGAAGAAAAACGACGCACTACCACACGCGCCGCCGAAAAGGCGAGGGAAGAAGAAGCTAAACGACGTCGTGCATGCTGTGGGAGTTGAAAAGGATGTGTTTGTGAAGAAAACAGTGTCGTCGCAGAGAATTGGTGAAGCGGAAAAGGAGAGTGAGGAGATGGATGAGTATGAGAGTGGCGGAGGAAGTGGAAATAAAGTTTTGGGAGGAGGCGCCGGAGGATGAAGGCAACACACCTCCATTGCCCGAAAGGGTACGGGATTCTATGAATTCTTAACTCTATTCGTTTTGCTTCATTTAGGTCCATTTGATTATGATACTAATTATATATAATGGTTTTTGTTTGAGTTTTTGCAGAAACAGTTTTTAGGAAACGTGCTTTTGATAGTTTTGCAAACAAAGTAGTCAAAAGCATAAAGCCAAAAGAACACCAAAGTTTGTTGGAGCTTTAAGCTCAAAGCGCTATCAAAGCACGGGCTTTAGTGCAGAAAAGTGCCAATGAAGAAAAAACAAAAAATTAGAAATATAATGCAGAAAAATGTAATTGTAAACACAAACATAGTTGTTTGGACAAACGAATTTAAAAACTATATTTAAGTTATAGATATATGATGTGCTCTTAAAGATAGGAATCGTTGGTGAAGGTCCACACGCCTTAGCACCTTGAAGTTAAAGCAACAATTAAGGGATATGAAGTGCACAACCTGGGCTTCTCCGAGCTCTAGGTCTTAAGCGTGCTTTAAGCAAGCCTTAAGAATGTTTTCTTTTTTGAAAATTGATTATGAAGATCTTTAAGAAGAGTTCTTTTGTTTTTGGGTAAAAAGCTTCTCAAATAAACTGTTTTGCCACAGTCTCGAAGATTGAGTTTGCAAAAAAGAACACTTTTTCCTAAATAGTTAGGCAAATAGAGTGTTCATTTTGGCAACACAAGAAGAATCAATGTGTCTCAGGTTATATTAAATTATTTTTTTTCTCTTTTTTTTTTCTGGTTGGTAATTTTAAGTGATATGTGTAAGTGATGAGGATGTGACGTAGGAGGTTTTTGGTTGCTGTGAAACTAGGTTGTTTTTCTCATCATCTTTAATGGGTGATGAATTTTGTGCATAATTTAGAGCATGAAGTTGGAAAGCTTCAGCGTTTTAGGTGTTTTAGTACACAGTTACATAAACCAGAGTAGCTTCTCTCTTCTTTTATTTGTGACTGTTTTGCTTTTTGTCACCTGTTTTCTTGAATGAAAAGTTGTTTTCTTTTTTCTTTTTGAGGGACAGATTGAATGGACGAGTGAGTGCTATCTGCGAGTTGTTTCTTTACTTGCCTTGTTATCTCTAACATGGCAGGCATTTACTAAGTTTCTCTTGTCAATTAAGCTATGCAAATAGAGATTCTTTGATGAGAATTATGCTATTGAGCTAGTTCCTTTAAAAAATGGGTACCACGATAAGAAAAAAAAGTATGCTGTTACTATTAATGTTGACTGTTAGGATAAATATATATGCTGTTAAGCTTGTCGTTATTAATGTTGATTGTTAGGATAAATGTGCTTTTGTGACTGATAAGAATATGTGCTCATGTATGGGACAAAATCTCGATTTTCATAATGCTTTCAGCATGGAGGATTTTGTTGCTGCTATTCTTGCCTCTTTGTTCAAAATTTCCTTGTAGTTTCTAATTGAAGGATTCAACTTGAGTTGTTGAATTTACTATTTTCCTTGTGCGAGTAACAGGTCCAGGTTGGCGGATCACCAGCTTATAGGATTGAGAAGAAGCTTGGTAAAGGAGGATTTGGTCAAGTGTACGTAGGTCGTCGTGTAAATATAACAAATCCTCACGAACGAACTGGCTCTGGAGCCGTAGAGGTGGAACATTACATTTTGCATTTATTTGCCTTTTTTGCTGAATATGTTGGAGAGGACTTCTCTTTGATATGCAAATTGATCATACTGTCGTTTCTTTTGTGGTTCTAGGTTGCCTTAAAATTTGAGCACAGAAGTAGCAAAGGTTGTAACTATGGACCACCTTATGAGTGGCAGGTCTACAAGTAAGTCTTCATTTTATTTTTGTCATTATATCTGTACGTTTTTTATTCCGAGTATTGATACCTAATAGTAACATTATCTTAACAATTCATGCCATTTGCTTTTTTCCCCCTAGTGCCCTTGGTGGTAGTCATGGTATACCACGTGTTCATTATAAGGGGCGTCAAGGTGATTTCTACATTATGGTACGTGATCTCTTTATGTAGTTGAGTTACTTTATTCTTGTTTCAAGTTGCATCATTTCAATCTCCACTAATATTACTGATATCCTATAATATTGCAGGTCATGGATATGCTTGGTCCTAGTTTATGGGATGTCTGGAACAACAATTCCCATACGTGAGATATATTTTCCATTATCTGTACTTTAAGAGCTTATTTTTTGATATCATATGCTTGTTCCTCAAACTCTAAGTTTGGATCTTTAATGTTGCCAATTTCAGAATGTCTATTGAAATGGTAGCATGCATTGCCATTGAAGCTATCTCAATATTAGAGAAGTTGCACTCTAGAGGGTAAGTATATCTTTCTAATGTTAATGACTGTTATCTTACTTCGTCTGGATAGCTGTGTTCTATTGTAGAGATTGTAAGTTCTGTGTGATCGTGATATCGCCTAGATCTATGGAGCTTGAATCTGTACAGAGGAAAATTGTTATTTGGTTGTTATAGAAGAGATCACGTTGTCTTGTCACAAGTAGATGTCATCAACTATGAATCATAAGAATAAAAGGTTTCTCTAACTACATCTATTTATGTGTTGAAGTCTATGCATCCACAAAGTGCTGAACTACTTTTACCATGCTCGGCGTGATCTTGTTGAGTGTTCACATTGGTGCAAAAATTTCAGTATTTCAAGGAAAGTAACAGTGTTTATTGGTTCTGAAGTAAGTTTTGTCATTCTGGCTGCTGTTTTTTTGCAGGTATGTGCATGGGGATGTAAAACCTGAGAACTTTCTTCTTGGACCATCTGGGACTCCTGACGAGAAAAAATTGTTTCTAGTTGACCTTGGATTAGGTATAATATTCATTGGAACTTATCTAGAAAGAAAATGTATATGAATCTTGATCTACATTTGATTTCTTCATTTTCCTCTATTAATACAATGTCTGTTCTTTTGCCGTTTGAATACTTCAGCAACAAGGTGGCGTGACACTTCAACTGGTCTACATGTTGAATACGATCAGCGACCTGATGTCTTTAGGTACAATAATCAACAGTTCGACTTGTCTTTTCTTTTTATTTGGTGTCCTTTATATTTTGCATTAGATTCTGCATTCAATAACTAGTTAGAAAACCATTGCTTCAGAGGAACTGTAAGGTATGCTAGTGTGCATGCTCACCTTGGACGGACTGGAAGCCGGAGGGATGATCTAGAATCTCTGGCTTACACACTCATTTTCCTTCTCCGAGCCAAGTTGCCGTGGCAGGGTTACCAGGTATGCATTTTACTTAATACCAGTATTTTGTTACTATGGATTCTCCTATCCTCTGATAATGAAATTTTTTGTACTAGGGTGATAATAAAGGTTTCCTTGTCTGTAAGAAAAAGATGGCAACTTCTCCAGAAACTCTTTGCTGCCTCTGCCCGGCTCCATTTAGACACTTTGTGGAGTATGTTGTGAACCTGAAATTTGATGAGGAGCCCAACTATGCTAAATATATCTCCTTATTTGATGGAATAGTAGGTCCAAATCCAGACATTAGGCCAATTAACACTGATGGTGCACAGAAGGTAGTTTGCATGTTTCGTTAATTCCAGGCTACTCCTGAAGTTGAATCACTGACAGAAGCTAGATTTCTCTAACGCGTTTCTGATCTATGTAGCTTATATATCAAGTCGGACAGAAGAGAGGCAGACTGTCAGTGCAAGAAGATGATGATGAACAACCAAAGAAGAAGGTGCGAATGGGAATGCCTGCAACACAGTGGATTAGTGTGTACAATGGTCGTCGCCCCATGAAGCAAAGGTTGTACTCTTTTGCCCAAAATTTGTTTGCTTAAGGCTTGTGAAAAATAAAGTGACTATAACATTGGGTTGCAGGTATCACTATAACGTTGCTGATGAGAGGCTATCTCAGCATATTGAGAAAGGAAATGAGGATGGACTGTTTATCAGCAGTGTGGCCTCCTGTTCGAACTTGTGGGCCCTAATCATGGATGCAGGGACTGGATTTAGTGCTCAAGTTTACAAATTATCACCTTATTTTCTTCACAAGGTCTTTTATCTATCACTGAATGTGATCAATCTTGAAGCATGCTGTATAAATATATGTTGCATATTCTACAAAAAAAATATATGTTGCATATTTCCACATTTAGTATGCTATATCTGTTAAACTCTTGCATGATTCAGATGTTCAAATTTTTTACTGATATAGAGTTTGATTAATCCTATGTGCTTCTGTTTGAATATAGGAATGGATTATGGAACAATGGGAGAAGAACTATTATATTAGTGCTATAGCAGGAGCTAGCAACGGGAGCTCCTTAGTTGTCATGTCAAAGGGTTAGAGGAACTTTAGTGACTTGCTATACATGCGTTTCTTCTGTGGTTCTGTGAATTAGAGTGGATAAATTTAATTTTGCGGTTTATATCAGGTACCCAGTATCTTCAGCAGTCTTACAAAGTCAGCGAGTCCTTTCCATTTAAGTGGATAAACAAAAAATGGAAGGAGGGTTTCTACGTCACTGCTATGGCAACTGCTGGAAGTAGATGGGCAATTGTTATGTCACGCGGATCTGGGTTTTCTGATCAGGTTTAAACCTTTCTTCCCTTTTTATGTTTTTTGGGTAATGTGCATCATGATCCTAATTCTGAATTGAGTATTCATGTGCTTCTATGAATTATCAGACAGTGGAATTGGATTTTCTGTATCCTAGTGAAGGGATCCATAAGAGGTGGGATGCTGGTTATCGTATCACAGCGACTGCAGCTACATGGGATCAAGCTGCTTTTGTTCTAAGTATACCAAGAAGGAAACCTGTTGATGAAACGCAAGAGACGCTTCGTACCTCTGCTTTTCCCAGCACTCATGTCAAGGTGGTGGTTGAACCAATTGTCTAATTTTCTTCGTTGAAAACCACATCTCTGGGTGTGTGTGCCTACTATTTCCTAAGCTAACTGTGTATATTGCTGTCTGCAGGAGAAATGGGCAAAGAATCTTTACCTTGCATCTGTCTGTTATGGGCGAACTGTTTCTTAGACAAAATGTTGCTGGAAGTACTTTAAATGGTGCCATGAGATTCTCTTTGTAGTGCTTGAAGAAAGTGCCTGCTATTTTTGGTCTAAGGGAAGAAATGGATTACAATATTTACTCCTTGTCAAAGCTGACTCAGCTTTCTACACTGAAGATGATCTTTGCAAAGTCCCCTGCCATTAATGTATGTGATTGTTCCTGATGTCCAAGATGGTGATTTTGTCGGTCAGTTTGTGAGTGTAGATTTCCAGTGGTGGGATTCACAATTGGGATTCACAATTGGTTAAAGTTCGTACAGATCAAATAGTTCCTTTTAGGGGGCAAGCCAAACAGGCTATCTTTGTAGTGTTATGAACCATGCAAAGATCCTGCAAAGAAGTTTGAACGTTAACAGTCAAATCTTCTCTTTTTGTTTTCTAGTTCTTTTTCCCAGTTTTGACTTCTGTCCTCTTACTTTATGCTCGTTAATTTTACTTTACGGGTCCAACCTCTAAACGATGAAAGTATTGTCTTGGTTGTCTCTAATGTGCTCTTTATATGCACTCGTTGATTAGCTTTGGTAGTTTTTGTTATTAGGCTGGAGAAATTTCAGCGCAAGTCTCTCTCCCCCTCTTTTGTACCCACAAATATGTGCTGTAGTTGGTTTCTGTTTTGGATATTCTAATTAGTTTATTTTTCCATTCCCAGAAAACATCTAATCAGTTAATTAAAGCTGTGTTAGAAACAATAGCCCAGGAAAAAGTTGTTTCTCCTAGTATTAAATTTGTTTTTGATTCCTGAATTGCTCTCAGATGTCCCGTTTTAAGTTCTTTTTGGTCCCATTCCCTGTATCAGGAGGTTCTGAGTATGAGTAGACATATTTCATTCACTGCATTGACGCGTTGTTACGTATATAAAATGTTGCACATTAGCCTGCACTGTCTGTGGGTCAAAAGTAGTAATCAGTATTTAAGGTCTCATTATGAATTGTATACACAACAGTATACTCTAGAAAGCTACATCCTTGCAACTGACTGCAGATTTTGAATGGCAAGATATTGAGTATTAAACAAGTTAGGCTCGAGCCACTTGAGATATGGAAGTTTCTAGTCTGCTTAATCTGTTTTTAAATCTCTAGATGATGCATATGTTTGGCACACTTTTATCTCTGATGCATATTTCTGACAGTTTTATCAAGTTTGCAATTTCTTTTCAGGATAAATCGAGTTGCTAGCTGAAGAATGAGCAGATTCCTCCTAAGGTGGTTCTTCGGGATGTAAGTTTATATAGTTACTCATCACTTTTGGCATTCATTGCTTCTTATCACTCTGCACATTCTAGTAGTTAAATTTGGAATATCTGGCCTTACTCAAGGTCAAGTTTCTTGATGACCTGTTTGGTTGGACGTCTAATAAAAAAGATCACTTATGGTCACGTGGAAGTCATCAATTCAGTTCTCGTTGCCTCATCAGTGATTTTACTCGATTCATAAGATATGGCCAAAAACAGGGTCCAAAACTGATGAAGCAGAATGATGTTTAGATAATTCATGCTAAGCCATTCTTAAACTGAAAGAAACTGCTTCTTCCTGCCTGTTACAGCAACTGCACTTCTTCATAGGGGGTACTCTCGATTGTGCTGCTGCTTGTTGGAGTCCTCTTTTACTGTTCCTTTGAACTATTGTCCTCCGTGCTAGCTGTGTAAATGTGTGCAGTCACTTTATCTCCATTTTGTGCTTGTGATTCTTGGATTCATATCGAGATTTTTGGCTTCTGCAGAGTGCCTTTATCAGAAGCTAACTCCACCCTTTGCCCCCAAATTTTTGGACAAAATTAGAACCGGACAAATGTCGGGCATATTCTTCTAGTATCTGGCAAGATGATTGCTGCAGCCAATGATATATTCGAGATCCTATTATTTGATAGCTGGGGCAATATAACTTTTGTATATTCATGTGCTTCCACTGTCAGCTGATTTGGTCATCTACTCTAGTGACATTTGCGAATTTGTTTTTAGAGCTAGGTTTGCAGAATTATGGTAACAGTGTGATGTTGGCATTTCGCCTGTTGAGTTAGTTTTGGTGCTCTTCATTCTCGATGTGTCGTTTCTTGCTGCTGCTGGACCTCAACTTACAAAATTTCTGTAGATGTTGATTTGTGCCTGCTTGTGGCTTAATAGGTGAGTTGTAACATTGATCTGAGTTCTTTTACTGTTGAACTGAACTTCAGTTACTTCCTAGGGAAGATGCGACTCCTAGTTTCTGTCTTAGGATTGTGGCATGGCTTATTTTATACAATTCTCCGGCTACATCTGTTTAGGGACTAGTTTCCTCATTTCACCTGAAGACTTAAGTTGAGGATCAGTAAAGTGTCAAACTCATGCGGAAGGATTTCAATTATGTTGTACTCATCGCCTAAGTTGTTCGGACTCTGGTGCGGGTATCCGATACGGGTACGGATTCGAGAGTTTGATCCGGCAAAATCTTAATTTTACGATTCGGGGATGTAGATCTTGGTTGTTGGGATTCGGCTAAGAAAAGTCAAAATTATAAAAAATAGAGCTATAAAGATATTCTAAATTTTGAGAGATATTCTGTGAAAAACTTGCATGTATATTGTAGCAGCGAGTATGAGAAAAAATGACTAATGTTGAAGGTATGTTATTTTTCATGTTTTTAATCTGCTTTATCTTTTATGTTAAGAAATCGAAATCTCAATTTTTCCTCAAATTTGGCCATGGCTGAATCCCAAACGTATCCCGCACATGCACCCGTCCCAGCGTTGTGTCGAGATAAGTTCGGTATCAAAAATGAAGAGTCCGCAACTTTGTTCATAGCTCAATCTGAGGCTCATCTGTCCCCCATCCCGTTGGACAAACCTTCCGATTTGCCCCTACCTTGTCTTTACAATTCACTCGTCTTTGCCAGTCATTGAAAGCAATTTAGGGGTTTAGTCCTCTTTCTCCACTCGAGTCTGAAGTTCAGTAGCTTTTATCGTTGACGACTATTTGCCTTAATAAGACGAGCAATCTAGGTGCTTAGTCTTCTTTCTTCACTCGAGGATGAATTCAGCAGCTCTCATTGCTGACAAGCACTTGTGCTAATAAGACAAACTGGTGAACAGCTCTGCAACGCCCTGGTGCTATATGGTACATGTAGAAGCTAAGCTTGGTGTCTATTTGCCGTTTCTGGTAGGGGTGGGTGTTAGGGGGCAGTTTGGATTGGGTATGAAAATTTCGGTTTGGATTTTTGATTTTCGGTTGAAGAAATGATAATCCAAATAAGCTCGGATTGGATCGGATTTTTAAGTTCGGTTTCGGATTAATTGGTTTGGATATTTTGAATTTTTGGTTTTGAGCTTATAAGTTGAGATTTTTTTTAAATTTCTTTTTACAAAAATAAATACCCAAATAAAGTACTCATGTTAAATTGTCTGAAAAGTTCCTCATTCTTAGTGCAATCATCCAAATATAGTATTCAAGTAATAAAATTATAATCAAGGAAATGCAACAGAGACATTAATACGGCCGATAAGAAGTAGTAATAGTAAAATCATATCCAAATAGAAAGTATTCTGACAGTAACTAAATAATTAATATTGAATATACGAGATATAATCTAATGGGTATGGTATTGAACTTATTACTATTGGCATATAGATAATTGACTAAATATAAACTATAAAATTTTGAATTTTCGAATATAAAAAAATTCGAAGTATCAAATCTAATATCCAATTCGAAATCCAAAATTTTTAAAACTAAATCCAAAATCCAAACCAAAAATCCAAAAAAATTGGATTTCGGGTTTGCCCAAACTATGCCCACCCCTTGTTTTTCTATTATACCTCTATTAAGAGTTTGAATTGACAAACAACAAAGTAAAAGTATCAGCTTATGTGTATTTTGTCGGAGATGAAAAGTAAAATGCAAACTGCACCTTTTCTGTTTACTATAGATGCTATAGTTGTGATTTTTTTTTTCGATCAAACTTGAAAAAATATTTAGCCACGCATCTTTGCAGTTATAATGATGTGAAGATGTACGAGTAATATTTTTTGTAAGAAAATTGGGTCCACCCATAAGGGTACTTTAAGGTTCAATAAGGTTATTAGTACACTTACCGTATACACTAAAGACATACTCTGAATAGTATTTTTTTCTCTCTCTCTCTCAATCCAAACAAGGATTTAGACTGTGGAATTGGGAGTTGCTCCAACACACCGTGACAACCACCGCCGACCAGTAATTCCAGTTGCGGTTCGTCCGTTCCTTCCGCTACAAGAACAAGTAAGTTCTCGTTTTACGATTTACGCGCTAAATCTAATGTGTTTAGATTAACGTGTTCCTTCATTGGTATCAGAGCCATAGGCTGATTTTCTGGCTCGGAATAAAATATAAAATAGTTTTGATTTTCTACGTGAATGTTGAACTATTTGTATTTTTCTGTGTTATTAGATGATTAATATGTTTAATCTCAACAAGATAATTATTTTATCTGTTTAATCGAAACTAGTTTTCAGATCTGCTCCATTGGGTATTATAATTCAAGTTTCATTAAACACTGATTTAAATTAAGTAAAGAATCAGTTTATAATTCGACTATTATCGGAAGTGATTAATTTTTAAAAAAAAATCAAACTCTCTGATTAGCATCCCCATCCTCTGTTGCCGCCAAAAACCATCGTTGTCTGACGGTGGCTGCTTTTAGAAGCTACTACCAAACTAGAAAAAGAAATTAAGAGACTTTCTCCCTTTTTCACCGATAGTCGAACTAAAATTGGCGTTCGTACTCCAGTAGCCATGACAAAGAGTAGAATAGAAGAATTTATTTCTTCTTCCACGAAACTGCAATGACTAGACAAGGAAGAAGAAAATAAAGTTCTCTTCCTAAATAAATATTATAGAAAGAATGAGAAAAGCATGGAACTTCGTGTTCCATGGCTATGGCAGAGATTAGTTTTTTTGAAAAGGGGGAGTCTTCTTTTTCAACCAAAAATGAAGCTATGCTTCAATGGGAATTGTCCACTTGTGAAAATTGTCTAGCTAGAAAATCTGCAAGAAAATCTTTTGGTCAGGCGACTAGAGCCGAATATCCTTTGCAATTAGTCTATTCAGACATCTGTGGGCCTATAAATGTTAGGGATAGGCATGGAGCAGGTTATTTCATCACATTTATTGATGACTTTACCCGTTTTAGTTATGTCTATTTAATTTCCCACAAATCAGAAGCAATAAGTTGCTTCAAACGCTATATGAGCTTAGTGGAAAATCAATTAGACAAGAAGATAAAAACTCTTCGAATTGACCGTGGTAGTGAATACTTATCAACCCAGTTTAATAATTTATGTGATGAAAAGGGAATAGTTCATCAGTTGACTATCCCAAATACTCCACAACAAAATGGTATTGCGGAGAGAAGAAACAGAACGCTCCTAGAAATGGTTAGGTCAATGATGGCACAAGCTAACCTCCCAAATGGTTACTGGGGTGATGCGTTGCTCACTGCCACCTTTGTGCTTAACCAAGTGCCTACAAAATCAGTTACTACTACTCCATATGAGTTATAGACTGGAAGACAACCCGACCTGAGTGTATTAAGACCTTGGGGTTGTGTTGCCTATACATATGATTCCTCTCACAAATATGGAAAATTGGGCTCAAGAGGAAAGAAGAGTATCTTTATAAGATATTCTGAAACCTCAAAGGGTTATGTGTTTATAGGTCAGCAAGACAGTGGGAGTGTAACTGAGTTTGAATCACGAGATGTCACATTCTTAGAGGATGAGTTCCCTAAGAAGGGAGAGGTAGTCAAAACCTAACCTTATTTGAGATAATGGATCAAGAAGTACAAGGATCACTTCATTCGAGTGGGAAAATTCTAGCGGATGATGGATTAGTTTCGCATCAAAGACCTCCTTCATCATCAGATGCGAATGAAAGTAATTCTTTTACATTTAGTGGAAGTGACCAAATGGATCTTGTTCCAAGTGAGAGCGAGATGGCCACAAATTTTGTTCCAAGTGGGAGTATCATTTAGGAACAATGATGAATCACAAATAAGACGTGGTTCTCGTAAAAAGATTCCCCACCGATGATTTGATGTTGAAGGCAGTGAACTGTTTATGATGCTCATACAAGAAGAAAACGAGCCTAAAAATGCAAAAGTGGCTCTCTCATGCCCTTCTAAGGATAAATAGACAAAAGCAATGGAAGATGAATTGGAGTCTATGAGAGTCAACAAAATTTAGGAACTAGTTGACCTCCCTGAAGGACGCAAAGCAATTGGGAGCAAATGAGTTCTCAAAATTAAGCTCAAGGTTGATGGCACAGTTGAGAGATATAAGGCTCGACTGGTGGCGAAAGGGTATACACAACAGAAAGGAATAGACTACAAAGAGACTTTCTCGTTTGCTGTACGATTTACCTCAGTTCGCCTGGTTCTAGCTATTGTTGCAAGCTTGGATCTTGAATTACATCAGATGGATGTAAAGAGTGCCTTTCTCAATGGAGAACTAGACGAAGAAATCTATATGGAACAACTTGAGTGTTTCATTGAAAATGGCCACGAACAAAAGGTATGTAGACCTTTGAAGTCTATTTATGGCCTCAAACAATCTTCAAGGCAGTGGTATATACGCTTTCAGAATGTTGTTGTATCCAATGGTTTTACCATGATAGATGAAGACCATTGTGTTTATACCAAAAGATCAAGGAACAAGCTTGCGATTTTAACATTGTATGTAGATGATATACTTATAGCTGGAAATGATAAGGAGTTTATAACCGAGATAAAGTCAGTGTTGTCATCTCAATTTGAGATGAAAGATATGGGCAAACCTGCATATATTCTTGGAGTTAAGATTTCAAGAGATCGTATCTCTCACAAGAGAATTGCATTAGAAAAGTTCTTGAACGATTCAATATGAAAAATAGTACCCCAATTGAAACTCCTATCAGTAAAGGCCACACCTTGGGAAGTCATATGTGTCCTATGACTCCTGAAGAGACATAAAGAATGAGTCGAGTTCCTTATAGGAATGCAATCGAAAGTCTAATGTATGCTATGGTGTGCACTAGACCTGATATCTGTCAAGCAGTTGGCTTGGTAAGTAGATATCAAACCGACCCAGGTTTAGAACATTATCAAGCAGTAAAGAGTATAATGAGATATCTAAAGGGAACTGCTGGTTATGCCCTTTGTTACCAAGGCGGCAAGGATCTACGATTAGTTGGATACAATGATGCTGATCATGGAGGAGATCTAGACTAAAGAAAGTCTACCTAAGGATATATTTTCTTACTCAGTGATGGTGCCATATCACAGATTAGTAAGAAATAATCATGTGTATCACTATCTAGGATGGAATCCGAATATGCGGCTCTCGCATCAGCAGCACAAGAAGCTGTTTGGTTGAAAAAGTTCTTGGAACACTTGTTAGATATTGTTGAAAATACTGAATCAGTATTAGTCTACTGTGACAGTGAGGCTGCAATATCCTCCACCAGGACCCTAAGTTTCATTGTAAAACCAAACATATAGATATCAAGTATAACTATGCGAGAGACATGGTTAGGCGGAAGGTAGTGAATGTGAGGTATGTGTCTAAAAAAGATATGTTAGCAGATCCATTGACCAAACCTTTGCCTAGAGATGCATTTGTCAGACACATTAGGTCTCAAGGCTTGCGTAAACTATGAGATACTTTATTTTGTTATTTATTTTCCCGTGTTCACAACACTAATGTTCTTTGATTACCAGTAAAGTTGATTTACATACATACATATTTTTATTGTTGAATGTTATATGCATTCTTTATTTTTTTTGATAAGTATATCAGGTAGACAAGAGGTTGGCCTTCTCACACAGGCAACCGCCTCCTTATCTTAGTGATATTAGGAGATGAGGCATGGTTTTAAGCAAAACTATCATAAGGATAATTTGAGAGCTATTCGCTTAAAATCAAAATGTCGCTTAAACAATGGCATAAGGTCATTAGGGTGAAAAACGTTCACCTAGTCTACTTTGTGAGCCAGATGTAAGTTAAAAATGATATGTTGATCAAAGAACTCAAATTTAGATACTTATGGTGTCTAAATATCATATGTACATCATTATTTATGAGATAAAGACATACGCTCCTTGGGAAAAGGGAGAAAATACTATAGCATATGTTTCATACCATGTTTGCTAATGTCGACCAATTGGGTTAACATAAATCCATTCTCAACTTATTGTTGTGTGAGACCGGAGCTTTTATGATGGCTCAAGATTTTGTACCCTCAGAGATTCCAATCAGATACTTGAGAGTTGAGACTTAGTGTGATGTTAGCTATCTTAGTGTGTTTCCAAAAGACCATGTACACAGATTCGGTCTAGCAGAGCATATCTAGAAAAGCAGTCATACTAATATTAAGGGGATCGTGAGAAGAGGAAGATCATTGATGGAATCTCATTTATTTGTATTCACTGGTGCACCAATTATAACTTATGAGTTATGGTTGTGAATACAAGAAATAATGATATATGAGATTTTGAGACTATATCAAATGTGATTTATATGATCTAGGGTACTGCATACTTTATGATCTACTTGCAGGTTTGACTCAACTAGAGACTATATACTCCTAACAAATGTATAACACTTAGTTCTCATAGTATGCTGGTCGCACAGTCTACTTCCCTATATGAATGATTGAGGATATGAGAATATGTTTCTCAGATTAGATGAGCACTCCCATTATGTATGAGTGGGAGATGTAGGAAAATTGGGTCCACCCATAAGGGGTGCTTTAAGGCCCAATAGGGTTATTAGTTAACCCTAATATTCCCTATGTAAGTACACTTACTGTGTACAGTAAAGACATACTCTGAACAATATTTTTACTCTCTCTCTCTCTCTCTCTCTCTCTCTCTCTCTCTCTCTCTCAATCCAAACAAGGTTTTAGACTTTGGATTTGGGGGTTGCTCCAATACACTGTGACAACCACCGCAAACTAGTAATTCCTGCCGCGGTTTGTCTGTTCCTTCTGCTTCTTCTATAAGAACAAGTAAGTTCTCATTTTACAATTTACGCGCTAAATCTAATGTGTTTAGATTAACGTGTTTCTTCAATTTTAAAAGGAACGGGAATAGAAACAAGAAAATTGGTATTGTCCTTCACAAAAAAGAAAGAAAAAATCAAGATTGAAAAACCCGACTTTGTTGGTTTGGTTTGGTTTATATATATATATATATATATATATATATATATATATATATATATATATATATATACCTAATTTAAAAGCTCGAACCAACCTGACCTGTGTACATCCCTAATGCACACATACTTGTGTCATTGCCGTCTGATGTTTGTACCTTTTTAACCACTACACATCATATCCCTCACAAGGAATGAGCTACTTCATAAGTCGCGCATCAAATACATCAAATGGTCATTTTTTTGAACTTTGCATTCGATATGCTCGCAATACTTCAAAATTCAAATACTACTGATGTGATGCCAAAATGCTTTACTTTTAGCACATTACTCGCCCTATATTTTGTTGGTCTAATGAGTTATTGTGTTATATTTGAGCTAAATTATGTTGTTTTATGTGTAGGAACATCAGAAAGAATCATCAAATGAAAATTGCACAAAAAAAGGACAAAAATACAAGAAAAGAGCACAAAAGGATCAAGTATCCAAACTGTGCTACAGACCAGGCTTTGCAGGTCTATAGCCAGGTTGACCGTGCTATAGACTAGGCTTTGCGAGGTCTATAGCCAGGTCGACCGCGCTATATACCAGGCTTCGCAGGGTCTATAGTTAGGTCGACCGCGCTATAGACCAGGCTTCGTGAGGTCTATAGCATGGTAAATACAAGTCGCAGGTTAAAAGACCCAAACCCAAAATTGGACCGAGGGATTGAAATAAATACTCCCCAAATGAGTTATTCTAGGGTTGGCCATGATTTTAGAGAAGAAAGGCTGCCAAGCACTGTGGAGCAAGAATCAAACGAGTTTTCCCTTCCTTTATCTCTTTACTTTGTAGTTTCATGTCTTTAAACATTATATTGATTGTTGTTGTATTTATGAGTAGCTAAACTCTTTAATCTAAGGTTTGATGGAACCTATTGGAGGATGATTCTTTACTGCGTTTAATATAGATTCTACTTGTTCAACTATATTTTTATTGTTGTTAATTGAAGAGCTCTCAATTAACTGTTTCTATTTAGTGTGTATATTGCTTGAGAGAGAGTGCACATTTAGGTAGTTGTTGAATAACACCACTGCTAACGTAGTTGAGAGATCGATACAGAGGGTTTAAAGGTGGGATTAGAGATAACGAAGCCTTGATGCGATCGCCGTGAGCGGTAAATTAGTTCCAGCTAGCGTAGTTTGAGAGAATACGTCTAGTAATTATAGTAGTTACTCGAGATAGAGAGCTACATCACTTAAAGTACTCACGATTGGTAGAAAATATTTGGGCGAATTCATAGGAATCGTAGCGGGAAAGATTCCGACAATAGGGGAAATCATAACCTTAGACTTTTCCAAATCTTGTCTACAATATTTGCCTTGTTAGTTATAAATTACTGCATTTTTAATTACTTTGATCTTAGTTAGTAAACTCTCAAATTGTTTTATAATATTTCTGAAGGTTGATTATTTGAATTCATGCAAAACTATTAGTTGTAATTAACATGTTATTTCCTTGTGGGATTCGACTCCGGACTTGTAAACCAGATAATATTTGCAACGACCGCTAGACCCCTTAGGAGGCATAGTTGGGCGTGATCAAATTTTGGCGCCGTTGCCGGGGAAGCAACAATGTTACTAATTACATCTATAAGAATTGTTAGAATTCTTAGTTTAGTAAATTTTCTCTATTTTTATTCATTACATTGAAATTCTAACGTTTGTGGTCTTGTGTGTTATAAGTGTATGCCTAGAAATTCTTCAAGAACGGGTGAATTGTTTGAAGCATTACCGGATCCTGAGAAAACTTTCAAGGCATTAAATCGTGCAAACAAGAAAGACAAACTACATCATCACCCAAGAGAACAAATTGAACCAGACATGGGTGATGCTTTGGATAATCAAAACAATCAAAACAATGTGAATGACCCGAATAATCAGGGTGTGGCACCTCTTGTTCCAGAAGTAGCTTTGTATGACTGGGCACAACCCACTGCTGAAAATTTAGCAACTGCAATTGCAGTCCCTCAGATACAAGCGGAGTCATTTCAAATCAGAAACAACATGCTACATCTGCTGCAAAACAAGAGATTGTTCTCCAAGTCTTAAATTGAAGATCCACAGCAACATCTAATTTTTTTTTGTCAATTTGTGTCACGTAAAGGCAACCAAATATGACACCGGAAGAAATAAGACTATTGTTGTTTCCATTCTCAGTGACAGGAGAAACCCAAACTTGGCTTAATTCTCTCCATATAAATTCCATCACAACTTGGGAGTAATTAGTCACGCAATTTTTGAATAAGTTCTACCCACCCAATAAGACTGCCAAGCAGGTTGATGAGATATTGAGCTTCAGGCAGAAACCAAGTGAAATATTACAAGAAACATGGGAGAGATTCAAAGGTATGCTGGTTAAGTGTCCACATCATGGCATTCCAGATCAGATGTTGGGACAACTGTTTTACATGGGATTCGCGGACAACTTGAAGGACAATGTTGATGCTTCAGTAGGTGGAGTATTTTTAAGCAAGTCATTTAGAGAGTTTAAGGTCCTGCTAGATAAAATGGCTCAAAACTCGGGATGAATGACAAGAGATTCCACAATCACCCCTATAGTTCACTCAGTAGCATTGGACCCGAACAATTCCATAGCCGAAAATATGGCCACTCTGATGACGCAAATGAGTATCCTCACCAAGAAGATTGATGAATCAGGCCAGAAGCAGGTACACATAGTTGACACGACTAATGGGGGATTATGTACACCATGCATTAACCAACCATACGTGTGTTCATAGAGTGGTGAAAGTGATAACCAGAACTATCAAGAGAACATGAACTATGTGGGTAACTATGGAGGCCAGAGGCAAGGTTGTCAGAATTGGGGGCAGCAAAATTAGCAATATAGACCAACACATCAACAATACAATAACACCAACAATCCTTGAGCTATGCGACCACAGGGTCAAGTAGTACCCTACCAAATTCAACAAGGATACAACCAGCAAAATCAGCAGCTAACTTATCAACAACCTCAACAACAGCAGATAGAGAGGCAGGATGATGAGTTATCTGAAATTAAAAGAATGTTGCAACAACTCATAGGGGCCAACGGGAAAATGGAAGAAATGGTCCACCAAATGCAAGAAAAGGCAGTGTCACACGATTCAGCTATCAAGGGCATTGAGATTTAACTAGGGCAATTATCCATGGCCCTTAACAATCGTCCTCAAGGGACATTACCTGCAGACACACATGTCAATTCAAAAGAGCAGGGCCCGAAGTCACTTATGGAGGTGCGCTTGAGAAATGGTAGAGATCTTGATTTAGAGCAAGAAATTGCTCATGAGAGCCGGTCAACTGAAACACTTTTGTTAGTGCCAATTGAGTTAGATGAGTCAACATGGCTAACAGAAGTAAGAGTGCAACCGGCCCACGAGGAAATAGACAAGGAAAAATAGGTTGCGAAGGAGACTGAGAAAATGCAAGAGAAGGTTTTAGAAAAAGTGCCTGAGCAGGATCTAACTCAAGCCACAGAAAATAAGCGACCTCCAACACCTTTCCCGCAGAGGTTGGTCAAATATCATAAGGATGAACAATACAAAAAATTCATGGAAATGCTGAAGCAAATTCAGATAAACATTCCTCTAATTGATGCTTTGAGGGAGATTCCTGGTTATGCAAAAATGATGAAGGACTTGATGTCTCGTAAGTTTGACTTACAAGACTTGGCAACTGTCACATTGACACAGACTTGTAGTGCTGTTGTGTCAAGACCTATAGCTGAGAAGTTATCCGACCCTGGAAGCTTCACAATTCCATGCACCATAGGTAACTATGCATTTGCCAAAGCATTGTGTGATTTGGGAGAAAGTATAAATCTGTTGCCATTGTCTATCTATAAAAAGTTAGGCATTGGAAGAGCAAGGCCCACATCCAAGTTACTGCAACTAGCTGACCGAACGGTGAAAATGCCATCAGGTATACTTGACGATGTACTTGTGCAAGTTGGAAAATTCATATTTCCAACAGATTTTGTCATTCTGGACTGCAAGGTTGATGAGGAGATTCCCATAATTTTGGGAAGGTCGTTCTTGGCCACAGGGAGAGCTCTAATTTATTGTGAAATGGGGGAGCTGAAGATGAGGCTGAATAATGAAGAAATAACATTTAATGTGCAAAAGTCTATGTGGCGACCCAGTGAGTTTGCAAATTGCTATTTCTTAGACACGGTGGATGTAATCATGGAGGAAGATGATGAGACACTTAATGCAAAAGACCCTCTAACAGGCTGCCTTATGAACTTAGAAGAAGTAAATGGTGAAGACTTGGCAGAATGGGTGTTGGTTCTTCAAGGGCAAGGGTACTGGAAACAAGAGCTCGAATTTGAGCCTTTACACTCGAAAGAAAGAAAAAACCCTTCATCCAAGCCATCGATCGAAGCACCACCACAATTGGAGCTGAAACCGCTTCCATCTCACCTTAGATATGCTTTCTTGGGACCTAATTCGACTTTACCTATTATTATCTCATCTGGTTTGTTAGATGTGCATGTAGAACAACTTTTGCAGGTGTTAAAAGAGTGCAAGAATGCAATTGGTTGGACCATTGTAGACATTAAGGGTATCAGCCTGACCTTCTGCATGCATAAAATTCTACTGGAAGATGGGCACAAACCCTCCATAGAACATCAACGAAGGCTAAACCCTAACATGAAAGAAGTTGTAAAGAAGGAAGTGATTAAGTGGTTAGATGTGGGAATTATTTTTTCCATCTCAGATAGCAACTAGGTTAGCCCAGTTCAGTGTGTGCCAAAGAAAGGTGGGATGATTGTTGTGCAAAATGAGAATAATGAATTAATCTTAACAAGAATAGTCACAGGATGGCGAATTTTCATGGACTACAAAAGATTGAACAAGGCCACCCGAAAAGATCATTTTCCCTTCCCGTTTATTGATCAGATGCTAGATAGATTGGTAGGGAGGTCCCATTTTTGTTCTTGGATGGATACTCGAGGTACAACCAGATATCTATTGCCCCGGAGGATATAGAAAAAATGTCATTCACCTATCCATATATCATTTATGATTTTCGGAGAATGTCGTTTGGCCTATGCAATGCACCCGCCACATTCCAAAGGTGCATGATGGCCATCTTCACAGATATGGTAGAGGATATAATGGAGGTTTTCATGGATGATTTCTCAGTGGTGGGGAAATGCTTTTGATGATTGCCTTAGAAATCTGAAAAGAGTGTTGCGGAGATGTACAGAGACTAATTTGGTGCTGAACTAGGAAAAATACCATTTTATGGTATAGGAAGGTATAGTCTTGGGATACCTAGTGTGAAGTAAGGGCATTGAGGTGGATCATTCCAAGATTGATGTAATAGAGAAGCTTCCACCACCCACTTCCATCAAGGCAATAAGAAGTTTCCTTGGTCACGCCGGTTTTTACAGGCGGTTTATAAAAGATTTTTCCAAGATTGTTAACCCTTTGTGTAAATTGCTTGAAAAAAATCACCCTTTGTGTTTTCTGATGATTGCAGGGTAGATTTCGAAAGATTGAAGAAGAGGCTAGTGTCTGTACCTATCATAGTTGCATCTGACTGGAGCAACCATTTAAGCTGATGTGTGATGAAAGTGACCATGCCATGGGAGCAGTACTTGGACATAGAAAAGATAAAATCATGCATCCAATATACTATGCAAGTAGAATGTTGAATGGCGCCCAACTGAATTACACAGTGACAGAAAAAGAGATGCTAGCAGTGGTGTTCGCATTTGACAAATTTCGGTCTTACTTGATAGGCTTGAGGGTAATTGTTTATACTGACCATGCTGCTCTCAGGTACTTAATTGATAAAAAGGAAGAAAAGTCGCGCCTGATTCGATGGGTTCTCCTACTGCAAGAGTTTGACTTGGAAATTCGTGACCGAAAAAGAACGGAAAAACAAGTTTCCGATCACTTGTCCAGGCTTGAAGGAGCTAAAACGAAGGTTGAGGTGAAAGATATCATGGAGAATTTCCCGGATGAACAACTGTTAGCCATGAGACTTGAGGAAGCACCACGGTATGCCGACATTGCAAACTACCTAGCAAGCGGTATTGTTCCCTATGAATTGTCTTCTGTGCAAAAAATAAAATTCTTTAGTGATTGTCGCATGTATTTATGGGATGAACCATATTTGTTTCGGATTTGTATTGATAACATGATCTGGAGATATATTCCCGATATAGACCAAGCTTCTGTTTTGCAGGCATGCCATGCTTTGCCTTATGGAGGTCATTTAGGAGGAGTAAGGACAACTGCTAAAGTTTTGGAGTCGGGCTTCTATTGGCCGACGTTGTTTAAAGATGCACACTTTTGGATAAATAGATGTGATGAGTGTCAAAGGACGGGGAATATTTTCCGTCGACATAAGATTCCCATGAAAATCTATTGTTATAAGGTGAATCTAGTACAAAATTGCCCAATATGGAAGTTCCAACCGTCTCACCTGCTTAGCAAATACACAACATCCCCTAAAAATGATAAAAAGTTCTATTTATACTAAGCTAAAATTTTCGGACAAAAATACCCCTACAGAGGTTACGTGGCCGCGTAATTCTAACCGCGGCCGCACTCTTCCGCTCTTTCTTTAGCGGCCGCATAATTCTAATCGCGGTCCGTGTTCTTCACTTCTGGATCTGGGTTAAGCATGGTTTTTCGGACCGCGTAATTTCTATAGCGGTCGCGTAGGAGACTTTTGCGGCCGCATAATCTTGACAAGAACCGCATTTCTTGTTTTTGCTTAAAATGTAAGCTCTCTGAACCTCAGCAATCGCGGTCTGCATAATTCCAATCGCGGCCGCGCATGTACTTTCGCGGCCGCACCTTGCTGACGCGGTCCGCGCTCATGTTTTAGTCCAAAAATCGATCTCGAAATAGTGCTCGCGACCGCGTTGTAGCTTTCGCGGCCGCACAATCTTTGTGCGGTCCGCGTTTCACATCTTTTGGCCCAGTCTTGGATTTTGTTCAAGTTTTGACTCCTTTATGAGTTGATTATGACTACTTTGGCTCATTTTGAACAGTCCCTACAAGCAAGCATATTACCTTAGTTTCCGGGAATATCTTCACGCATTTTTGGCCCTAAACACAAGTAAAAGAGAGCAAATAATAGGTTAAAATCCCTACTTATCAACTCCCCCAAACTTAAGCTTTTGCTTGTCCTCGAGCAAATAAGGTAATTCTCACCTCTACAAGAAAAATAAAAGGATATTTCAGTTGGCCTAAGGTAACTCCATCAAGCATCAATTGGGACTAACAATTACCCTCAACACAAATGAATTATCAACAACATCATGTTATGACCTTTTGAGTACTATAGTTCTATTGTGACACTAGAGCATCAAGAGTTGACTCAATTCATCAAGGAAGCTCGCTCTATCACGTAGGTCATTGTGGATCCCAAATTCCTCCTCCTCTACTCTCCATGAGAAAATCTCACTTTTTAGAAAGTACCACTCAAAACAAGGATTGTGAAGAAGTGCGCTCATCACTCTCAAAAGAATGCCACAAGTCCGGCTCTAAGTACCATAAGCTTTCCCCTTATGTAAATCACCACTAATGTAAGCTCACTCAACTTGAAATCATATAGGGCTTTAATGGGATGTAATGAAGGCTTTTGGATCAAAGTAGGACTTATCGAGCTATGATGGTTTCATCTTTCCTTAAGCACTCCATTTTCTCATTTCAGCTCATACTTTCTTGACCCTTTGAGTCATTTTCTTCTTCCTTAGGGGAACTAGAGAGACACACCGTCACTTTTTATTACTCATGACAATCATTTTTCTCCTTTTCTCATAATTCCATTCCTTTCATCATTGCGTTCTTTGAATCCCTTCAACCTTCACTTTCTTTTTGACGTATTTCTTTTTGGCTTTTCTTCCTTTTCTTTGCCTTTCCTTTTCATCATTTCTTTTTATTTTTTGAACCTTTTATAACTTTCAAATTCTTCGTCTCTCCCCCAAACTTATGCCTTTTCCAATTGTTCATCATGAATGCTAAGGAAAGATTTGGTGCCAAGAGAGGGTCATTATAGAACGGATAAAGGCTTGTAATGTGGCTATTGAATGAAAAAGGCTTAGGCTCAAAGGGGTTGAATAGGGATATAAAATTGGTAGGCTACGAAAGCTTTCAAAGTTCAAAATGGACCAAGGAGAGCCTACAATCATTTCTCAAGTCGAGCTACACGTAGAATTTCGCCTAGACAAACATTAAGGGCAAGTTCTAGACTTATTGGCATGGGACTTGGACTTGCAATTCAATACCTCACCTCTCAAGCTGCTGGATTGTTAAAGAGAATAGAGTCGAGGGCCCACAACAACCCTAGCTAAGATTGAAAATCACACATGGCTCAAGAAAACCACTCGATGATTGTTTTAGTCAACTCAAGAGTCTAAAGGTCACAACTAGAGCTAATCTTTGTCAATCAACTTGTCTCTAATCATGAGGTCGAAGGTAAATGTGTTAGTACTAAGTGAAGCCTGCTTGAGACACTTTTATTTATTACTACTACTATATACACCAAAACAAAATAAAAATGAACTCGATCCCTTAAGAAGGTTGTCACGCCATCCATCAGTAGGAAGAGCCACTCAGTTCACACAACATCTACCTTTGGAAAGAACTGTGGCATTAAGAAAACAAAAGGCTTATTGTTCACACAAAATGTAAAAAAGAAGATAAAAACTTAAAAAGAAGCTACTAAAGGAAATAAGAAGCTAAGTTATTAAGGAAAAATAACGAAAGAAGTTATGAAGTAAACTACAGAAAGTAATCTGAATATGTACAAAATGGAGTAAATGAATATATACATAATGGAAATGAATATATACATCGAATGATAAAATTATATACATACCAAAAGTGAAAATAACGGTAAATAAAGATAAAGAAAAATAGTATCATAGTTATTACATACCAAATGTCATCACAAATCAAATCAAAATGGACCACCCCCCAAATAAAAAATAGCATTGTCCTCAATGCTAATATCAAAATAAGATCAGGGAAAGGTTAGGGAGTAAAGAGAACTCCCTATGTGGTCTCTGTCTGCATCGGGTCAGGAACATGAGTGGGGTCCTCAGACTGTATAGGATCATCAGCTCCCTCTGTGTCCTCTAACTAGATCTCCACATCCTTTGACTGGGGGACCACGGGGTTTCTGAGCATCTAGATCATCTCCTCAGCAATATGTGTAGTAGCAGTCGGCTCCTCAGACTGTCCAACTGCTGCATCTGATGCCTCATGCACTGGTGCAGGTGCTGTCTCCTCAATGAGCATGTCCAGTGGAATATCACCGGTAGAAGCAATCTTCTGAACCTCTTTGCTCAACTTCTCCACCAAATCCTTAGATGCCTGAGTTTTCCGCATCTTCTTCACCTACTTCCCCAAATCCTTGATAATCCTCCCATGTGTATCAAGAGTTTCCCGGATCTTCTTCTGGTCGTCCAGAATCTTGTTTTGGTTGTGCAGAATCTTCTTCAAAGACTCCTCCAATGATGGAGGTACCTGAAGCTCTGATGGGGCTGAAGACTGTGTTGCTACTGCACTGGATAGGACAATCAGCTTTGTGGTAGCTGCCTGCATCCAGTTGTTGAGGCTGGATAGTGTCTGTGAAAACCGCAGCACAGTCTGAGGGTAGGTGGAAGATGAAGGCACAGATAATGGCATTGTGATGGATGGCCCAGAGGAAGGAAGAGGCATAGCAGCTGCTCCGTTAGAAGTACCGGATGCTGTGGAGGGCTCGACAACTGACCCGGTGGCCACTACCCTTGGCTCTTTAGACTGGCCAGTGGGGGTAATGGCTTTACCCTTGAACTTAGGGTTTTCCGCTCACTGGAGGTGGTACCATGAGAAAGGCTTTTTAGCCTTCACCTCCACATCAAAATGTCTCGGCTCTACCCCTTGGTTGTGGAAATACTCTGTGAGGAAGTTGGGGTAAGGATATGATCTTTCTTCTTTTTGGACTGCATTGGAGATGTTGTAGGACATCAAGTTTCCTACATTAACAAGATAGCCTATCATGATGGAAGATACCCATACTGCCAGGGGGAGTGGAAGGACATTCGCATGATGGCACGGGTCAAGATGGCTGCACACGAATATTGCCCACCCTTTTGCTTCAATGTTAATTGAACTCCTTCTGTGAGCCAAGCAGGTGTTGTCCTCGGAATAGCAAGTATCTCAGCTAGCCATGTGCGAACTGCATCACCCAAGGCTAGCTTCTCCAGGTATTGCACTGCCTCGACCTCCTCAAACCCTACATAACGGTTTAGTGCATTTCCATCAAACCCGATTTTCAAGTTCCGGACCTTCGTCACCTTTGTACCCTTTTTGATGTGGGCAACATTGGCATAAAATTCCTTGACAAGGTATTCATTGGTATCTTTCAACTGGAAGGTAAACCATTTCCATCCTTTTCTCTTCGTAAATTATCGCAGGACATTCGAATTGTGCTGGCCTAGGTCTTTTGTTATGAATTGTCGCTCAAGAGTGAGTGACCTTTGGATCCACCATTCCCGAAATTTTCCATACGCTTTCTCATTTACAAATCTATCAGCACACACCTCCGCCTTCTTTGATCTAGCCAGACCTCCTATGATTGCGTCACCCTCTCTCCCGTCATCCGGGACCTCGTCATCATCATCAATATTTATTAGGGCAGCTGTTGAGGCAGGTGTTGTAGCAGGTGGGGAAGATGGCTCCGATGCCTCACTACCTCCCTCTAAGGCATCAGATGACCCAGAAGAGGAGGTAGGTTCATTGACCAATCAGAATGGTTTTGATTGAGCCTCTGGTTGTTATTGTGCAGATTCCCCCTCGGAAGTCTCCCGGGATGGGGGATGGGAGGTATTCACTTGTGTCCTAGGAGTCAGAAGGAGGTCTAACAAGGGTAGCCTTTTTTCCTACTACCCTTTGGGCTGCTAAGGGTAAGGTTTGCATTCCTTTACCCCGGCCTCAGGAGGATTCTTCCCTCCCCTTTGAAGTGTCTCCTCTCTCATCTAGTGAAAGACAGTTAGAATTGGAGTTCAATCATGTGTTAGAGCAATATAGATGAAATGAAAAACAATGCTTCTCAGAACAGGGCATCGCGGATCTCACAAAAATGAGTATGGCCGTGAACTGCCCATCACGGACCGCGTAAAAGTGAACGCGGCTGCGAAGAGGCCAGACTCAGACTACTGGTTCTCTGAACTTGATCAACCGCAGACCGCACAAAAATGAGTGCGGCCGCGAAAGACCAATCGCGGACCGCATAAAAATAAACACGGTCGCGAAGTCAAATGATAGTCTCTAAAGTTCAAATGCGCAGACCGCGAAATATTGGGTGCGGCCGCGAAAGACCAATTGCGGACCGCACAAAAGTGACCGCGGCCATGAATTCTAAACAATCATCAATGCCCTGAAGCTAGGGTTTTGCGGACCACTTAATTTTGGACGCGACCGCATACCCTATCGCGGACCGCGAAAAAATGACCGCGGCCGCGAAATTCAAAATAAATCGGCACTGATGAACACTTAAAACTAAGGTTTTCACTAATTACCCAAGAATTATAGCAATTAAACATGCAAAGTTATTAACCCCAACCCCCATTATGCATACAAACACTAACCCATATGTTTTTAATAAAACATTAAGCATTAATTTGACATTTTGACATGATTCTAACTCTATCTAAAAAGAAAAATTAAAACAAAGAGAAAAGAAAAGAAAAAGATAAAATTAAATTATTGAAATGAACATACCAGTTGTAAAATGTGGTAGGAAATTGAAAATTGATGAGAATAGATTAGTTTGAAACCATGTACGGATGCACAGTGCTTTAGGTGAGTTTGAGAGGTTAGGGTTCGTAAAGTGTGAAAAGTTTCAAGAACTCCTATTTATACTCAGAACCCAGTGACCCCACCGCCTTACCTGAGTGCAGCCGCAAAATTTTATCGCGGTCCGCATTCTTTACCTTTATGTAGATCTACCTCAGATCCACGGGCGCGGTCCGCGAAAAACTGGCCGCGGCCGCACAATTTGTGCGGACCACGAAAATTTGAACACGTCCGTGAACTCTGAAGGAATTTTGACAGGCCAACTTCGGAGAGTTGGCATTTTTCCCATTTGAACTACGCGACCGCGCGCAAAATGATGCGGCCGTAAAGTGCTTATGCAGTTTGCGAAATTTTGATCGCGGTCCGCGAAAGTTCACCACTTAGCAAAATATTTTTTTCCTTGTCAATTTCCTGCACTGCACAACCAATTCCTACATATACTTCACAACCAGTTAGTCCAAAATAATGTCTAATCTACGAAGAAAATTAAAAGAAAGAAAAACACATGGGTTGCCTCCCAAGAAGCGTCTGATTTAACGTCGCGGAACGACGCATGTTACCATCGTCATTTGAAATGGATCAATGCCACAACTTGGCTATCATCAATCTTGCCAAAGTAGTGCTTCACTCGACGCCCATTGACTCTAAAGATCTCACCATTCTTTTTTTTTCAAATCTAGAGCACCAAAAGGAGTCACATGTACCACTTCGAAAGGACCACTCCACTTCGACTTGAGCTTTCCCGGAAACATCCGTAACCAAGTCACCTTCCTTGAATTTTTTGTTCCGGATATACTTATCATGTAAGTACTTCATCTTGTCCTTATAAAAGGAAGAGCTGGAATAAGCATGGAACCAGAACTCATCAAGTTCATTTAGTTGCTCTACCCGGAGATTGGTAGCTACATCCCATTCAAGGTTCAATTTCTTCAGCGCCCACATGTCTTTGTGCTCTAATTCAGCGGAAAATGACATGCTTTCGCAAATACCAATCGGTGCGGAGACATACCAATTGGAGTCTTGTAAGCTATTCTATAGGCCCATAAAGCATCGTCAAGTTTCCTTGACTAATCAGTCTGGTTTGCATTGACAGTCTTGGATAGAATGGTCTTGATCTCCCTGTTGGAGACTTCAACTTGTCCACTTGCCTGGGGATAATAGGGGGTTGACACCTTATGATTGACACCATACTTGGAAAGTAAAGTGTCAAAGGCTTTGTTGCAAAAATGAGAACCCCCATCACTAATGATAGCCCTTGGGGTGCCGAACCTTGTGAAGATATTTTTCTATAAGAAAGCCACCACACTCCCTACCTCATTGTTGGGTAAAGCCACAACTTCAAACCATTTGGAAACATAATCCACAGCAACAAGAATATAAGTGTTCCCACATGAACTCACAAATGGTCCTATAAAGTCGATGCCCCACACGTCGAAAATATCAATATCAAGGATGGTGGTGAGAGGCATTTCATTCTTCTTGGAAATTTCACTGGCTCTTTGGCACTCATCACAACGCCTAACGAGCTCGATAGCGTCTTTGTACAAGGTAGGCCAATAGAATCCACAGCTTAGGACCTTTGTAGCAGTTCTCGCCCCACCATGGTGACACCATAGGTTGAGGAATGGAAAGCTTCAAGAATACTCAATTGCTCTTCTTCCGGAGCACATCTCCGAATAACACCATCATTGCAAATTTTGAAAAGATATGGCTCGTCCCAATAATAATCCACGCAGTCCCGTTTGAGCTTCTTCCTTTGGTTAGAAGAGAGCTCATTCGGGACAATACCGGTCACAATAAAGTTAGCCATATACAAAGGTATCCCAGTCAAATACACGGAGATGAGTTGTTCATCCGGAAATGAATCATTAATCTCGAGGCCATCATGGGGCCTCCCCTCCTCTTCCAAGCGGGACAAATGGTCTGCCACTTGATTCTCACTCCCTTTTCGGTCTATGTCCTTTTTACTCATCAAATAACAAAGTGCCACGTGATCGGTGTGCACAATCACTTTGGTACCCATGAGGTACGGGCAAACCGTATAGTTGACTTGGGCGTCGTTCATTGTTGTTCTTGCATAATAGACCGGGTGAGATATCTTGTTGATTCTTTGCCCCAATACCGCTCCTACCGCAACGTCGCTAGCATCGCACATGAGCTCAAATGGTAAGCTCCAATTGGGTGCGGTAATGATGGGAGTGGTAGTCAACCTATACTTGAGTAGCTCAAAAGCTTTCATGCAATCATCATTGAACACAAACTTGGCATCTTCTTCCAACAACTTACACAAGGGGTTCACCACTTTTGAGAAATCTTTGATGAACCTACGATAAACCCCCCGTGACCAAGAAAGCTCCTCACTCCCTTGACGGAAGTCGGAGGAGGGAGTTTTGATATCACTTCAATTTTTTCTTTGTCCACTTCAATACCATTCTTGGAGATCTTATGGCCAAGGACAATGCCCTCCTCGACCATAAAGTGACACTTCTCCCAATTAAGCACTAAGTTGGTCTCTTCACATAAGGCCAACACTTTATCAAGATTATCCAAGCATTCTTCAAAGGAATCCCCCACAACACTGAAATCATCCATGAACAACTCGAGGAAGTCTTCCACCATATCCGTAAATATTGCCATCATACACCGCTGAAAAGTAGCTGGTGCATTACACAAACCAAATGGCATCCTTGAGAATGCAAATGTGCCATACGAACGAGTGAAAATGGTTTTCTCTTGGTCTTCAGGTGCAATGAGAATCTGATTATATCCAGAATACCCATCCAAAAAACAATAATAAGCACGTCCGGCAAGTCTATCCAATATTTGGTCAAGAAATAACAATGGAAAATGGTCTTTCCGGGTCACTTTGTTCAGCTTCCTATAATCCATGCATACCCTCCAACTGGTGACAGTTCTTGTGGGTATCAATTCATTTCTATCATGTTTTATCACAGTCATGCCCCCTTCTTTGTGACACATTGTACCGGCGAAGTCCATGAACTATTAGAAATGGGATACACTACCCCTGCATCTAGACACTTAATGATCTCTTTCTTGACAACCTCTTGCATGGCCTTGTTCAACCTCCTTTGATGTTCCACGGAGGGTTTGGCATCTTCCTCCAATATGATTTTGTGCATGCAAAAGGCGGGGCTTATACCCCGAATATCCGCCAATGTCCAACCTATTGCCTTCTTCCTTCTTTGAAGCACCGCAAGGGTGGAATCTACCTACACGTTAGTTAAGCACGAAGAGACAATAACAGGTAATGTGGAACAAGGGCCTAAGAACTCATACCCGAGGTGTGAAGGAAAGAGCTTCAAATCCAATATGGTGGCTCCTCGATTGAGGGCTTTGTTGGTGGAGTCTTCCGGTTCGAAAGGTCCAAGGAAAGTTTTTGGGGTCCATATGTGTAGTACCCCATTCCTTGCAAAGCATTTGAACATTCTACCAAGCCTTCCTTCTCATCCTCATCATGATTCAACAACACAGCTTCCAAAGGGTCTTCCATATTAATCATAGCACTTGTGTCATCAACAATCACCTCAGTTACAAGATCTACAAACGAACATACTTCGTTGCTATTAGGCTGCCTCATTGACTTGCACACGTGGAACACAACTTTTTCATCGCCCACCCGGAAGGTGAGCTCCCCAGCTTCCACATCAACTAAGGCCTTTCCTGTAGCTAGGAAAGGTCTCCCCAATATTATTGGCACCTCATAGTCAACCTCACAGTCGAGTATCACAAAATCTGCGGGAAGTATGAACTTGTTGACCCGAACTAGCACATCATCAATTATCCCCAATGGCCTCTTCATTGTTCGGTCCGCTATTTGCAAACTCATGGAAGTAGGTCTTGGTTTCCCAATCCCCAATGTCTTGAACACAGAATATGGCATCAAATTAATGCTCGCTCCCAAATCACACAAGGCTTTGGCGAAATCGACACTACCAATAGTGCATGGAATTGTATAGGCACAGGGATCTTCTAGCTTTGGAGCCATGGAATGCACAATGGAACTCACTTGATGTGTCATTTTTGATCATCTCACAGTTCATTGACCTCTTCTTTGTTACCAAGTCCTTCATGAACTTGGCATATCCCGGCATTTATTCTAGAGCTTCAACCAAAGGCACATTTATGGACAAACTTTTTATCATATCAATGAATTTATTGAATTGGTTCTTGTTGTTTTGCTTTGTGAGCCTTTGAGGTTATGGTGGATGAGGCCTTGGCAAAGGAGCCTTGGCTTTGGGCACTACCAGATCCGATATGTCTATCACATGTTACTTAGACGGGTTCATATCATCTTGTGTCTCCTCCACGTTATCATCAATGTCTATCCTCACTTCATCGTTCACATTCTCATAATTTATTGGCTCATCCTCTTCTTGCACAACCACATTATCATTCACGATCTTTCTTGGATTGGAGGTACTAGCAACTCCACCTCTACCACTTCTTGTCGTCACCTCCATAACATGACCCGTATTGTTTCCACCCTTTAGGTTTACTACTGTATCACTTGGTAGTGTCCCCTTAGGGCGAGTATTTAAGGCTTGAGAAGTTTGACCCATTTGGACTTCCAAGTTGCGGATAGAAGTGTTGTGGGAGGCTATTTGGGCATCAAAGTCGGCGTTTCTTTCCATCATTTGCTTGAACATACTTTCTATCCGTACCATCTCATTGTTGGAAGAACTTTGCCCTTGTGACAGATATGGAGGCGGGTTGTTGGGTTGTTGATACATCGGGGGCCTTTGAAAGCCCGACCCCCGGTTCCCTTGATTACTGTTGTTCCACCCCCCTTGGTTTACATTGCCTCCCCAATTACTATTATTGTTGCCACCCCAATTGCCTTGGGTATTTCCTTGATACCCCCAATTTTGATTGTTGTTCCCCCAATTGTTCGGATTGTTGATGTTGTTACTATTTCAATTCCCTTGGCCTTGGTTGCCCCAATTTTGATTGTTTCCCTGTGATATCCACTGTTGTTGATTTGGAGCATTGCTCCGTTGACCTTGGTAATTGTTCACATATTGAACCTCTTTACTTTGATCGTCATAAGAGTCATCTTGGTTGTACCCATTACCACTTTGCTCAAATTGATCCCGATTGTGTTGAACTTGTTGACCTCTTTGTCTCCTCATGTTAATCATTACATTCACTCCTTCCATGACATTTACTTGCTTTGGCCCGTGTGAGCACCTAATTTTTTACTATATTTAAATTTTTATCACCTTCTACTATGTAAATATTTTTAGAATTTAATATATATTTTTTAGCTTTGTTACACTTATATATATATATATAGAAAAATTATTAATAATTTAAAAGGTAAATTATTACTATTAGTATTATTTTTGTCTTTATTTTTAAATAAAATGAATTAAAAACCGAAAATAAATAAAAATTAATTATTAATTTTTTTTAAAACAAATTTCGGATGGGAATTGAAAAATAGTAAAAGTAGAAATATAAAATTTAAAAAGTAAAAGTAAAAGTAGGTAGAAATTGTTTAATAAAAAAAGTAAAAGAAAGTGGAAAATTAAAAAATAAAAGTAAAAGAATGTGAAAATTTAAAAAATAAAAAGTAAAATAAAGTAGGAATTAAAAAATAAAAGTAAGGGTATCTGATTTTTTTTTTAAAAAAAGTAAAAGTAAGTGGAAAATAAAAAAAGAAAAGTAAAAAAGTGGCATTTTAAATATATTAAAAGTAAAAAAGTGAGAAATTAAAAAATAAAAGTAAATGAAAGTGGAGAATTATTTTTTTAAAAAAATAAGAAAAATGGGAAGTGAAAATTCTTTTTAATTAAAAATAAAAAAATAAAAATCTGAAAAATCCGATTTTTTTCCTATAAATAGAAGAGAAATGTGATGAAAAAAAGTGAAAGAGAGAAAGGAAAAAATAGGGAGGAAGGAATTGAGAAAAAAATATTTTCTTCTTCTAGGATAAGGAAATTTCTACTCGTGTCATTCTTTTTTCGGCTTTCTTTCGAAAACTCCAACAGCTTCACCATCCCAAAACCACCAGCCCTTGACCACTTTTGAGCCATCATTAACCCCCCTCCCCCCCCCCCCCGTCAAAAGAAGAAAAAAGCTCCAAAAATAGCCACTAAATCGTCAGTTTTGCAGGGTCGATTGAGGTTGCAAGTTGAGATTTGCCGCTCGAGTTTTTCGTGGTCCGAAGGGTCCAGTTGAGAGCTATCCAATCATTGAGTGGTTGTAATTTAAATCCACAATCATCAATACAAAGGTTCACTTCTCTTTCTATTTTTTTTTCTCATTAATGTTTTGGGTCACTCTGTTTTAATTTAACTTTGAGTATGATATGATCGAGTTCGCATCTGAGTGTGCTAAGATTAATGTGTTTTCATGTTGAGTATTTGTTAAGAATAATTTATTGTCCTTTTTAGTAGTTCATATGGTTAATTTTATTGATGAATATGTATTAATTCGTTACTTTTCTTGTTTATTCAATGAAGTAATGACTTTCCAATTTAGCATGCTTTAGTTTCATTTTGATCTCCTATCTTAGTGACTAAATTGATCCTGCCTGTGTCTATCTTTTCCTGCCATAAATTTAGTCTAATTTCAAATATTGGTTAGCAGTAAAATTATAAGAGATTAGGTTGGACCATAATTGGTGTAAGACTTTAATTGAACTTTCCTAGCGTATTTATGGGCTAATTGTTGCACATGACCAAAAACAAATAAACATTCACAAGCTAGCCAACTTTTTCCATAATTAATTTACTTCATTTCCTCCATAACAATATACATACCTCATGACCTTACAATAATGTCAAAATTAGTAATTGAATAATATTCGAACACCGTAGCTTGATTTAGGCGCGATTAATAATAAATCATCATGACTATGGGTATGATTCCTGTGGCATAGTCATGATACGTAAACCCCAATTCAAGTGCGCATTTCACGTGACTTGACCATAACTTCAAATAATAATAAAAATAAATATGTTGTAAATCGCGGGTACGTTTCACGTGGCGCGGTTTGCAATGTGTACCAAAACGACAAGTGTGCCACATCGCGACTTGTTAAAATAAATTCCATAAATATTAAAAAGCGGTAAAAGACAAAAATGCACAATGAGTTTAAAACATATAATAAATCAGATAATTATGCCAAGTATTAATTGTTAAGCGACCGTGCTAAAACCACGGAACTCGGGAGTGCCTCATACCTTCTCCCAGGTTAACAGAATTTCTTACCCGATCTTTTGTGTTCGCGGACCAAAAATAAGAGTCAAATTTCCTCGGTTTGGGATTCTAAAATAAATCAGTGACTTGGGACACCATAAATTATTCCAAGTGGCGACTATGAATAAATAAATAATCCTATTTCGAATAATGTAACTTAAATTGGAAAAACTCCCTATCCCCTCGGGAAAAAGTAGGTGTGACACCCTGAACCTGCTGAAGCTATGCCTTGGTTAACTGATTCATGGTAGTTGTCAACTCTGCTATGGCTTGTCCGTGATCATGAAGTTCCTTGTGAAGGTGGATAACATTATGGTCACCCTAGGGAACGTTGGCCCGGCTTTGCCAAGCTGAAGAGGTATCTGCCATCTCATCTAATATTTCACATGCTTCTGAATATGGCATGTTCATGAAGTTACCCCCTGCGAGCTGATTCACCACACACTGGTTAGTTGTGTTGATACCCCTATAAAAGGTTTGCTGGATCATTGCTTCAGTCATATCGTTGTTGGGGCATTCTTTGACCATTGTCCGGTACCGTTCCCAAATCTCATGTAACAGTTCATTTGGCTCTTGTTTAAAATCAAGGATTTCATCTCTCAATGTTGCCATATGTCCCGGAGAAAAGAACTTTGTTGTGAACTTCTCGGCCAACTCATCCCAAGTGGTGATGGAATGGTTGGGTAACCTCTCAAGCCAATCCAAAGCCTTCCCTCTAAGTGAGAAAGGGAAAAGCCTTAACCTTAAAGCGTCCTTAGATACATTCGTATGCTTGCTCTCCCAGCATGTGTCTACAAAACCATTGAGATGCTTATATGCGTTCTGATGTGGAGTTCCGGTGAAGAAACCCCTTTGTTCCAATAGAGTAAGCATGGCATTGGTTATTTGAAAATTGCCCGCCCGAATCCGGGGCGGGACAATTGCACTTGCGTAGCCTTCATTGGGCAACACCCGGTGTGCTGCCCTTGGAGGAGGTGGATGAGGGTTTGGAACATTGTCATAAGGCGGGTGGCCTCTTCTTTGTACGTAAGGTTTAAGATGAACCTCATCCACTTCATTTTAATCTACCTCCTCCCCCTGAGGAATATATCTGAGGGCCTCGTTAAGAGCCATTTGGTACCTAAAAGCAATTGACACACAAAAATTAGAAAAATGGAAGGAAAGAAAAAAACAAAACACATAAATAGTTAGATATATAGCTAAGACCGTCTAACTCTCTGGCAACGGCACCAAAAATTGATCTGTTCCAAGCCTGCACTATTATTGAGTAGCGAGGATGGTCGATGCAGTTTTACCCAACAAGGTCGGGATCGAATCCACAAGGAGTCAACTGATTTAGAATTAAGTTTATATCTAAGTCTAGATTCGTGTTTTGTTCCTAATTACGCTTCCACACATTTTGTTTTTGATTCTACTTCTAATTCTATTCTATTGTATGCAATGATTAAAGCTAAGTACAATATTTTTTTATGTTGGTTTTCAAGTGTTTAAAAAGGACTAGGGTAGTGACTTCCGCCTAGGAGGATATCTAACGGGTAGCAAGAATCTAGGGCAAGCTTGATTAATTTGGGGTCGTAATATAGCTATCACACCCAAGTACTCACTTTATACCTCTCGATAGTTTGAGTGATTTTGCCCAATTTGGCTTTCTCAAGTCCAAACGGGTATTCATGCACGTCATGTGATATTAGCTCAAGTCGGGCATCACTATCTCTAAGTTTAACCCTTTAATTGGGGCTATCAATTTCTTGAGTTCACCCCAATTCCTTGTTAGCCTAGTTTTCCTAGACATAGTCTCTCTTTCTCAAGAAGAGACTAAGTCATAAAGGCATGAATCAGTGTTTGCAACCACTAATTCTACAATTCTAGCAAGAACTAGGCTAAATATCACTAACCCATAAATATTCAAGCCCCAAAATTCAGTACCCATTAAATACCCATACTAGAGTTGGGTCAAAACCCTAACTATGGGTCTAGCTACTCATAGAAATAACAGAAATCAAAGATGAAAAGAAGATAAAATTCATAATACTAGATTAAAAGATGAAAATCGATTGTTATAAGGTGAATCTAGTACAAAATTGCCCGAAATGGAAGTTCCAGCCGTCTCACGTGCTCAGCAAATACACAACATCCCTTAAAAATGACAAAAAATTCTATTTATACTAAGCTGAAATTTTCGGACAAAAATACCCTTGCGGAGGTTATGCGGCCGCATAATTCTGACCGCGACCACACTCTTGTTTTAGCGGCCACATAATTCTGATCGCGGTCCGCGTTCTTCACTTCTGGATCTGGGTTGAGCATGGTTTCGCAGACCGTGTAATTTCCATCGCGGTCGCGTAGGAGACTTCTGCGGCCGCATAATCTTGACGTGGACCGCACTTCTTGTTTTTGCTTAAAATGTAAGCTCTCTGAACTTCAGCAACCATAGTCTGTATAATTCCAATCGCGGCCCCATAGGTACTTTCGCGGCCGCACCTTTTTGACGCGACCGCATTCATATTTTAGTCCAAAAATCCATCTCTCCGAATCTTCCTTTCGCGGATCGAAATAGTACTCACGTCCGCGTTGTTGCTTTCACGGCCGCACAACATTTGTGCGGTCCGCGTTTCACATCTTTTGGCCCAGTCTTAGTTTTTATTCAAGTTTTGACTCCTTTATGAGTTGATTATGACTCATTTGGCTCATTTTGAACAATCCCTGCAAGCAAGCATATTACATTAGTTTCCGGAAATATCTTCACGAATTTTTGGCCCTAAACACAAGTAAAAGAGAGCAAATAATAGGTTAAAATCCCTACTTATCATGGGCAAAGATTGAGACATTACCTTGGCATGGATGAGGAAAATGTTGTATCGGCGATTCATTTGAAGGAGCCTCAATTGTTGAGTGAACCTTAAGTTTGATCGCATGCGTCGTGCCGCGACGTTAAATAAGGCGCTCGTTGGGAGGCAACCCAATTCGTACTTTATTTTAGCTTATCTATAAATTTTTGTTTTTTATGCACTAACAAGTTTTTAGCTAAATCTTGGTGTTTGAACAGATAATGGAGCACGAGGGAAAGTCATGGCTCTTGGAGTCGTTCACAAAACGAAATAAAAATTGCATGCATACGCTCCAAACAATGCTGCGTACCTCGCGTCACCCAGTTTAAATGCACAACGCACCTGGAAGCAAACCTCGCATTGCAAACATTTCACCTCGCGGCACAACTTGCATCGAGCGAGGGTCATAGCGAGACCAATCTCGCGGTAGCCTCGCGTCGCAAGGGAAACAGCGAGAACAACCTAGCAGCATACCTCGCATAGCCAGGAAATAACCTCGCGTTATGCCTTGCATCGCCTGCTTCGCAGCTCGCTAATTAGGCGCTCGCCTCGCGAGGTAAGTTTCTCGTTGGGAGCTCGCGTCGCTAGGTTCTCAGCACGCATTAAAGATCACCTAGCATGGTCCTTTGCTCCCTGAAATCCTCGCCAACCATGTTTCTAGCTCGCTATTGGTTTCGCCTGGCCATCTCCCATTTTCACTATAAAAACTCAGTTGGCCAATCCCCATGCACACACCTCACATCACCCACTGTCCATTGTTGTAAACCTACTGTCCATTTCTTGTTGGGAGCTTGCCCAGCCTAAGCACAACAAACCACTCCCTTTCTCGATAAACACCATGCGTCGCCAGGTCTTAAGCGTGATATAGAGCTCGCTCAGTGAGGGATTAAGCGAGGTTAATCTCGCGTTACTGCTTGCATCGCCTGCTGCCCAGCGTGCTTTCTAGCTCGCGTTGCCAGGTAACTACCTTGCATTAAGCTCGCGTCGCAAGAGATGCAGCGATCACAACCTGGCGTTAAGCCTCGCATCGCAAATGATACAGCTCGCTAAGCAGTACCTCGCGTTAGCCTCGCGTCGCGCGGGTTATCGCGAGGGCAGTTTTCTTTGCTTTTCAAATACCACGTTGCAGACCTCGCCCAGCCAGACCACCAGCTCGCTATGACCTCGATTCGCCTGCATCTCATCTCGCTATGCAGCTCGCTTCGTCGGGTAAAATACTCGCTGGGAGCGCGCACAGGTAAGTGATGTTTTAATATTTTTTAAGCTTAGTTTTCGAACTTCTTTATATTAAAACACTACTTTGTTTTCTAACTTCTTTATATTACTTCTTTATATTAAAACACTACTTTGTTTTCTAACCTCTTTATATTAAAACACTATACAAAAACACACACCTCACTAAACACACTACGATGTCTGATCAGGGAGTTTTCTAACCACCTTACATGCTTTATTAGAAAAATAAAAAAAAATTGGACTTTTCCTGACGGTGGATATCCTAGATAATTTTCTTGAGGGTTTAAAGTCTGATAAAAAATAAATCCATAAATATTTATTTTTAATTTTTAGGTAGTAATAATCCTCCTGATTTTTTTTTTTGTACCTCGGTTCTTTTCCATGGGATATTGTTTGAATCGTGTCATAATATTTTATTTTTAGAGTAGAATAAGATTTAGGAAATAAATGGATGGGAAAAATGAGATTTACTAGGCACCTTTGACTAATTTGATAGTAGCATATTTAGGCTCTAGCATGTGTAGTACCTTCCCTATGGTTTGAAAATATTTATTATGCCTTGTTGAGTAATAACATGTTTATTGACGCCTATATCTCATTTTCTTGGCTTGTGTCACTTTGTGTTTGATGCTTAATATTTTGTGGCTCTGTGAATACTTGTAATTGTTTGAGAATAGGAATGGAACCGTCCTTAGTGAGTCATGTGCCATATGTGGTGAGAAATTATATAGTATATGTCATTACATTAGAGTCCAGAACTTGCCTGGCATGTGAGTTGAAGCGAAATTTTAGGTTTTGTTCGGTTTGAAAAATGATACTAGCCATTCTTTGATTTATTTGAGCTTAATGCTTACCACATTAAAAATTATCTCTAGTCAACCCTTTTGAGCCTATAAACTTTTATTTGGCAACCACATTATAAGCCTATACTCCTTTGTTCTTAATTATTATTGTTTTGATCCTTTTACCTCTTAAAGAATTTTAATTGTAAAATGAGCAGTAAAAGAAATAAGGATGATCCTTTTATCTTGTCCTTGCTAGTGTGTATGAATTAATGTGATGCTTAAAGAAAGAGAAAATATTTTTGGGGGTGATAATATTTGTGAAATTGAAATGGATTGAAGAATTTGCGCTTAAAGTTAATTATGCGATGTGTTAAAGTGTTTAGGAGGATTAGTCACTATTCCTAAATTTATCCTACCCGTCCTTAAGTCAACATTGCAACCATAAAAGGTCCTAATTGATTTTAGATCGAGCAAGCCTACATTAGTAGATGTTTACATAATGGCCAAGCCTATGATACTTTGTGCATGCATGTGACTTCTTTGTGAGAGTGAGGAATTTCTTTGATATATGAAAATCCTTAAAATATATTTGAGCATTTGATTCGAATGTATGGATTCAACTTACTCTCTTGTTCTTGTTGTGAGGGAATATGATTTTTCAAGGGATATGTGACGTTATTAGATTTCTCTATGATGTTAAGTGTTCAAGCCATGAATACATTGTGATATTGAGTCAGTTTGTGAGGTTAGGATTATTAGAAACATGTTTTCCTTTTGTTGAATAAAGATTTGAAGTATGGCATAAAGTAAAAGGAAATGTGTGTCGAAGACATATGCTAAAGTTTAATTGTTGCTATCAACCATAGTCATAGTAGGTATGGCGTGCTTCAGATGTGCTAAAAGAAAATAAAAGTGCTCTAGGAATTGGTGGTTGACTCGAGAACGAGCAACGTTTAAGTGTGGGGTGGTGATGTGATGCCAAAATGCTTTACTTTTAGCACATTACTCGCCCTATATTTTGTTGGTCTAATGAGTTATTGTGTTATATTTGTGCTAAATTATGTTGTTTTATGTGTAGGAACATCAGAAGGAATCATCAAATGAAAATTGCACAAAAAGAGGACAAAAATACAAGAAAAGAGCACAAAAGTATCAAGTATCCAAACCGTGCTACAGACCAGGCTTTGCAGGTCTATAGCCAGGTTGACCGTGCTATAGACCAGGCTTTGCGAGGTCTATAGCCAGGTCGACCGCTCTATATACCAGGCTTCACGGGGTCTATAGTTAGGTCGATCGCGCTATAGACCAGGCTTCGCGAGGTCTATAGCTAGGTCGACCGCGCTATAGACCAGGCTTCGCGAGGTCTATAGCATGGTAAATTAAAATCGCAGGTTAAAAGATCCAAACCCGAAATTGGACCGAGGGATTGATATAAATACTCCCCAAATGAGTTATTCTAGGGTTGGACATGATTTTGGAGAAGAAATAGGCTGCCAAGCACTGTGGAGCAAGAATCAAACGAGTTTTTCCTTCCTTTATCTCTTTACTTTGTAGTTTCATGTCTTTAAATATTATGTTGATTGTTATTGTATTTATGAGTAGCTAAACTCTTTAATCTAAGGTTTGGTGGAACCTATTGGAGGATGATTCTTTACTGCGTTTAATATTGATTTGTCTTTAATTTTTCTCTACTTGTTCAACTATATTTTCATTGTTGCTAATTGAAGAGCTCTCAATTAACTGTGCCTATTTAGTGTGTAAATTGCTCGAGAGAGAGAGAGTGCACATTTAGGTAGTTGTTGAACAACACCACTCCTAATGTAGTTGAGAGATCGATACGAAGGGTCTAAAGGCGGGATTAGAGATAACGAAGCCTTGGTGCGATCGTCGTGAGCGGTAAATTAGTGCCAGGTAGCGTAATTCGAGAGAATACATCTAGTAAATTGTAGTAGTTACTCGAGAGAGAGAGAGAGAGAGAGAGAGAGAGAGAGAGAGAGAGAGAGAGAGAGAGAGAGAGAGAGAGAGAGAGAGAGAGAGAGAGAGGAGCTACGACACTTAAAGTACTCACGATCGGTAGAAAATATTTAGGCGAATTTATAGGAAACGCAGCGAGGAAGATTCCGACAATAGGGAAAATCATAACCTTAGACTTTTCCAAATCTTGTCTACAATATTTGCCTTGTTAGTTATAAATTATTGCATTTTTAATTACTTTGATCTTAGTTAGTAAACACTCAAATTACTTGAATTCGTGCAAAACTATTAGTTGTAATTAACACGTTATTTCCCTGTGGGATTCGATTCCGAACTTGTAAATCGAATTATATTTGCAACGGCCGCTACACCTCTTAAGAGGCATAGTTGGGCGTGATCAACTAACATGGTGAAATCAACGACTACAGTTTAACGAAAGTTGAGACAAAATTGCTTAACCACTAGAACATCGTCGACAATGATATAGTAGTAGGTATAAGAATTTTGATTTTACCATGCTTATCATTCACAAAGATGGCCAGGAAAAGCTAAACAAGATGTACTCCCATTTTAATAGTAGCTATACACAAAATCTTTTGCATATTTCAGATATAGTAGCAGATCAAGATCCAGAAACAGGCAGGAGGATCATCTGACTATTTTCATCTTGATCGAAATCGATTTTATGATTGAGTAACATATGCTGGGGGCATATACTATATTTATAGTTCAAACTATGTCAAGGACAGTCGCCTCAAACAGATAAAAATAAATAAGCACCCTGTGAAAAACTAATGCCGGAAAAAACCAAACTAATAAATACAAGACGTGTCATTCATATGCACATTTATCACTTATTTATGATTGAGTAACATGAATTTTCACTTTAATATGGAGCTACTATGGATAAATTGCTTTGTTTGGTAATGAACTATTGATTTTAAGCTATCTCTGACCATTAATCAACACATCGAAGTACTTACTAGTTACTGCACAGAATAAGAGAATTTTTTGGTGCTCCATATAAGGGGTATAATATAGCTCTAATTTCAAAACAAATAAACATTCTCCAACCAGCAGTCATTGACTATCCATCAAAAGGGAAAGCAAAGAAAAAAAGAAAGATAAAACACTCTGAAAAGAAAAGATAGAAAATTAAGGTATTTTTAATCGATATGGATGTTATATTCAACCAGTTAACTTCATTTTATGTAGGGATAGCAATGGGGCGAGGCTGGTGCTCTTATGTGGTGCGGGACGGGGCGGGTTGACTGCCTTTTTGTAAAAAATTTGGTGCGATTTGTTGGTTGAAACCATTAAAGCAATCTGCTCCCTTTTTTGCTCTTATTAATATTAAAATGCTTCACCCAATTTTGTTTTTCTATTTCTAATAAACTGTTTTCTTTGTTTCTATTTTTTGTGTTATTTGGTGGGATTATCAACTCATTTTTTGCAAGACCCAATTATACTAATTCAGTGTGTGATAATTTTTTTTCCAGATTGTAAAAATTGAATTGATAATTCTTGGCATAACAAAGTCGTTGATTTGTTTTTCTTTTATACTAGTATTACTCTATATTTTGCAACAACAGAATATTAGTAAGTGCAGAATAACGAATATGAGGCTCAGAATATGTTTTGCAACCACGCTTCAATTTTATTAGTATATTAGTAATGTAACTAATAACATCTCTGGTTTACAGAATAACCAATTGTTTAACTTATTTGTCTCAGTTAAATAAGAACATGAAAGAAAAAAGAAAAATAAAACTTATGCGGCACGGGGCGGGGCGGGGCAGGTTTTGCGGGTGCTAGGCAGGGCGGGTTGAAAACAGAAAATTTGCTATGAAGGTAAAATTTTGCGGGTTTAGTCCACACCCGTCCCGCACCACTGTCATCCCTAATTTTATGGAACAACATATGGACTTGACAATGACAATATGCAAGCAAGAGTCATCACAAGTATATATACACATTTTAACTGAGGCAGATTTAAAATTTGAAGTTTATCGATTCCTTTATTAATCTCAAATTAATACTACATTAATAATTGGACCATAGTTAAATATTTAATAAATTCCTTATATATATATATATATATATAAAGTGTTTGAGCAAAAGTTACTTGATTCACGTAACCTCGTAACTAAACCTCTAGATCCACCTCTGCATCTTAAAGTTAATATTAAAGCAGCTGGAAATACATCTAACGCAATTAAAATGCACTTATACAACATATAAGATCAATTCCACCGATCTATACAAAAATTAACAATGTTCCTGAATTTTTATCTATTAATTCTTCGGAGGTCTCTCGTATATATACGAAAAAGTCCCCTTTTTATTTGGAGGAAATAACGAGGGATAAGTACTTAAAAGTCCCATAAGCCCCACTAAAATGACAAAGCATTCCCTATCAAAATAAGTTTAGTTAATGAATTTTGAATACCGAAACGATTGAAAAAAAAAAAAGTACTTTAAAGGGTAGAATATATTTCAATCATAATTAGGAAGACATATAAAATCTTGCCAATATTCCCCTTACACATACAAATAACAATTTTACGACCCCTTATACACTAAAGTTATATGGTCAATAGTAAATATATAAATTCCATCTGGATTTAATAGCCATTGGCATGTTTCATTATCTGAACATCTCCCAGGGTCTTTTGAGGGATCAAATAGCACAAAATTTCCATGTAAATTTCCAGAACTCATTTTACATGAAGCATTAGGATTAGGAGCATTGGTGTCAATAGAAAAATCAAGAACAACGCCACGAGGCGTGTTGTATTTGCTAATATTGTGACCTTGAGTTGTGCATTGAATAGATACTGAATTGTCCAATCGGCTAGTAACCGATACATAGTAATTAAACCGTTGCTTTGGAAAAAGTTAGAATTTGTAGAAGGACTAAAGCTGAGAGATAGAATTTGAAGGAATTCCTGATTATTTTCATGTCTTGAGAAAGGTGGTAAGTGTTATCTTGGTTTTATAGTTGTCGTGGTTTACTAGTTATGGATAAGAAAAGATAAAGGTAATTAGATTTAGGGGAAAACAAAAATTCCTAAAGAAATTTTGAATCCACGTGGCACTTGTGACAGTGATGGTAGTGGCTACGACGGAGGATGCAGGAGAAGAAGAACGAAAGAAAACGAAAACAAAAGATAAAAAGAAAATAAATAGTGAACAACGAGAAAATAAAAATAATATTAAGAAAAAAAAAATGTGGCAAAACGTAATTGGTGCGTATCATACATTGGTTTTCTATTTTATGTCTGTATTCGGACATAAAATCCTCAAAAACTTTTGAAATAAATTTTACAAATTTAAAAACTAATGTAAAAAGTGCTATAAGTCACAATATTTAACAATTAAAAATATTTAAAAAATTATAATCAAAGAAAAGCTCATTCACCTCTCCAAATAATAACTCAATCACGTAAAGTGGAACAAAGAAAGTTAAAGAGTAGTTCTTGGGATGTGATTTACTCTTTTGTGAGGATATTTGACATCTCAGACATTATATGGATGATGTAGCAGTAATTTTCAACTATACTATAGCTGGAGGTCGAGCATTAGGGTTGTAGGTTATGAGGGAGTCGAGCGTTTTTCTACTTTGTATCGGGGACGAAGCTAGACTGATAGTGTTTCGCCTTGGGATGTTAGTGGTTTATATAGTTTCCACACTATTTTCGTTTTTTCTCATAATTCTATGGCATTATTACTGGTTATTGTTGTTGCTTTTCCATCTATTTTCTGTCTTTGACTTTTGTTGCTATCAATGATCTATTATTTATTTTCGTCTTCTTGAGCGGTCTTTCGGAAACAACCTCACAATATTTAAAATTTATTTAAAAAATTATAATCAAAGAAAAGCACATTTACCTTTCCAAATAATAACTCAATCACTAAAGTGGAACTAAGAGTTAAAGAATAGTTCTTGGGATGTGATTACTCTTTTGTGAGGTTATTTGGCATCTCAGGCATTACAAGGTAGCAGTAATTTTAAACTATACTATAGCGAAAATTGAACCATAATCTAAAGACAAATTTTAACACAATTGTTTCAACCACTAAAACAGTAAATAATGACATTAAAGTATCATCAAAATTTTGCTTCTTGCATGTCGTTTTAGAGCTAATTATTTACAATAGATGGTCATATTAAGCTAAACAAGATGTTCTCCCCATTTAATAGCCAAACACCCTAAGGCAGCAATTCACCAGATGGAATTCACAAATTCTTTTGCATCTCTTAGATAGAGCAGTAGGATCAAAATCCGGGAGCAGGGGTGGCGGGATCATCAGACTTTTTTTACCTTGACTGGAATCGATTCTATGATTGAGTAGCATATGCTGGCGGCATGTACTATATTCAAAGTTCAAACTACGTCAAGGACGCCCTAATATGCTTGGTCGAACACACAATCGCCTCAAACGAACTGTTTCCTGAGCAAAAAATAGTAAAATCTGGTAAACATTTAGTCCATCTCCATAGTGTATGCTTATTAGTTATTACCAATACCTACCTCGGTGTCATCACGACCATATCGAATCACAAAGAGACATCTGCAGCCCCTTATGTCATGCAATCTCTTTTGAATCTCTACAACATGAGCTTCAAGATATTTTGATTGGTTCTTTCCCTCCTAGTTAAATGAAGATGAACAGAACACAAAATAAGATGTTATCTGCACTACCTTCAAAATGAAATAAGGATTTGGCCGAAAAAGAAGTAAAGCTATGGATACCCTGACTGATGACCATGGAGAAAGAAGAATCTTTCTAAATCATTTTTGTGTTAGTGGGGCATTTGGGCATTCGAAATACACTTTAAAATGACACAATGTTCCTAATTTGTGATGATTTTTCAATCTTTTCTATTGGCAGTTTAGCACACCACCCAAGCAACAAAAACAACTACTATGCCCCAATCCTAAACAAAGTTGGGTGGGCGATATGAATTCTCACTTCTTTCTTTAAGCTCAAGTCATATCATTATCATGCCACAATAAATAATTGTAGGGAAAATGTATGTATGTATGTATGTATGTATGTATGTATATATATATATATATATATATATATATATATATATATATATATGGTTCTCTAACAAATTTAAAACCTATTCCTAACTAATAAGTATCACTTATATGAATCTTTTTCTTCCATTGTGCACACCAGCCTAGCACTCTAAGAAAATCCTTTTTTCTTGGTAATCACGAATTGAAAATTCAAATATTTCTATGTTTTCCTTGCAGTAATATTGGGAAAAGAAATTCCAATGGAAAGGGTACCTGGAAGCACAAAACAAGATCTCCAACCTTCACTTTGTTACACTCTGAATGTTCAAGAGTAACAGAACGCTCGCGAACTGCCTTTCTTATGTTTACCCATTCATCCTCCTCCGATCCAAGGCTCACAAATCTCACAAGAACCTCCTGCAAAAACAGTGAATTGGTTATTGCAACCATAAATAACGGATTTGATTTCTGTCGTTATAGAAATATAAGTAGGAGCTACTTTAGAGTCTTGCTAAACATTCATTAAGATAGGTTTAGCATATTCCACAATGCCTGGATTCGGTTATATGGTGTTAGTTCTAGAAGAAATAGGAACTGCTTACAGGTTCTCCTGAGTTAAGAAATCGGTGAGAGATAAACGAATCAACATCATACCTGTAAAATCCAGAAGAAAACACTCTATTAATCATGTCATCAACAAGTACTGATGTTTTTTACTTCATCAACCCCACGAGGAATGTGTATTTAAGGTAAATGTTTTTGGCAAAACTGGAAAACAACTCCCCTTAAGAAACAAGCTTTGAAAGTTTTATGTAAACTAAAACTAAGATGATTTGAGAAGTAGACTTTCATTGCCTCTTATTTGAACACTTGAACTCACTGAGAGTTTTCTGGTTCCGTGTGTTTAAAATGGATGGGGACTAATATAGCACAAATTTCAAAAGAAATAAACATAAAGACATTCTCCAACCAGCAGCCATTGACCACCCATCAAAAGGGAAAGCAACAAAAGAGAAAAACAGATAAAACTCTCTGAAAAGAAAATATAGAGAAATAAGACATTTCTTAGTCGACACGGATGTCATATTCAATCAGTTAACTTCATTTTATGGAACCTTTTGAGATATGGACGTCACAAACAAAGACAATATGCAAACAAGAGTCATCACAAGTATATGCATCTCAAATGTTAAAGGAGCTGAAAATGTACTAACACAGTGCTGATAAAACTCAATTACGTATCCAAAATGATATACTGAAACCGATGTGTACCCAGTAAGTATTTCTGACTGTAAAAGACCAAAACCTTCCTGCCTGCTAATTGTACTCTTACCATGCCCCATCTCTTGAAGACCTCGCCTCAAATTCTAATTCTGATTGCGTTAGAACTTTTTGGCCTGCAAAATGTTCGTCATGAATATACTGCAAAATGTTCGTCATGAATATATAAAGTACATTTCTGATGCCAGAGGAAATGCAACTCTAATGTTAAAAGAGAAAGGAGGACCAACTATTCAGAACAAAAGAATTTCAACTATCAATATTAGAAGAAAAAAAAAAGGAAAAAGAAAAGGCCTATGCAATTTCGGTATCTCAACAATTACTTACTTTCCACCAACTGAAGTACCAGATACTCAACATGGTTTGTCGATCTTATTCTATGTCAGTTGAATGTAGCTTTAACTGGATGTTAAGGTTTCAGTTGAAGTTGATAAAGGAAACTAGACAACGGTAAGAAAATAATAGAAGATAAACACTGGAAAACAATACAGAAGAAAGGGGAGGACTTGTGAAAGATAATTTCAAATTACTAATATTACTAATTACTCAGCTGGAGCTGAGAAAACATAAACAAGCCAAAACTTGTTGGGAATATTAAGAGTATCTTATCTCCATAACAAATTTACAGACAAAAATGTGAAATTTCGACATAGTGAATATTCAATGAAGGAATCAAGAGGCACTAATGTGCACTTAATTTCTCCAGAGAAAATAGTGCTTGTAGATAACATTGTACTTAGCCACATAAGGCTCATATAACCACCATGTCAAATTTCTGGCGACATAGATAACATATGTTGAAAAGACCTGCCGTGCTTGGCCACATAAGTCTCATATAACCATCATGTCAAATTTCTGGCAACATAGAAAACATATGTTGAAACAGACCTTCTGCCGTATGAGAGCTTTCATTTGCTTTATCTAAAGCACATCTTTCTGTGACGTCAGGCAGTTTTTTGTCGGCCTCAGCTGAATTATTCTTCAAAGGACAGCATTGCAACTTGTTCTGAAACCAAGTTTGGACCTAAAATCAAGTGAAATAATTAGTGCCATACGAACCTTCAAGCCACAAGAACAGATCCTAGAGAAAGGCTATTGAAGTATGAACCTCAGTCCATTTAACAATCGGTTTTCCTGCACGACCTTGAGAGCGCCTAAAAACATGCCGAGAAGTATGTATTAAAGAATATACATGTACGGATTGTGAGTATGCAAAAAGAAATATTACTTGGTTCAAAGTGAAAACTCACATGAACGTCTTTGCCACTTTCTTGCAGAATTCTGGGTCACAAACTTGTTCACTTGATTCGTTAATTAAGTTCTCCATTTTCTCAATCTGCTCGAATGAAGGATTTGGGAAGACGATGAAAAGATTTTCAGTCAGAAGAAAATAACTGAACTAGAAATGCATCCAATGGTATTAGGTTCCTGTCGCTCAAAAGCAGCAAAATGTAATACGTACAAAAACTGCAAGGCAAAACTGAAGTGCTTGCAGTATGCAGCCTCAGTTTGCAATCTCAGTGAAACACGACAAACGACTTTTGATATAAATATTCAAGACTAACATTTCTACAAAATTATACAGAAAGGACATAACTTTAATAGACCATAGCTTCTACATTCTATTAGCAACCAATATTTCTAGCTCATTTAAATACTCCACTATTTTCTTTTATCTTTTGTGATATTAAATGGAAGAAGAGGGACTGCAACCTATTAACAAATTGAACTAACTTTGATATGTAGAACGTAAACTAAATCAAACCCATTGGTTTGCTCAATTCCAACAGCTGAGACTTGCTACCCTTTTGCAAGAGACTACCGTCTAATTGGTTTCATCCTTCATAACATTGTCGCCGACCTTCCTTAACTATTTAAACTTTTAAATTAAGTCATTCATATAATTCAATATGGAGTCAAAACAGACAAAGTTCTTGCGTTAAAGTTTCACGGCCACATATTAACAAACTATATCCCCATGTTTGGCTCAAAGGAAAAGGGGAAATAAAGATTCATCCCTCATGTAAGAGATGTGTCACAAACTTAAATAAATAAAAATATCTCCTCTTTAACAGCTTAAATCATAATACAATGCCGTTCACACAATTCAACATGATTTAATCCAATGAGCGTCAAGCGCAGAAAATTCCTCTATATCTATCAATCAACTACACCTTAATTCCAAACAAGTTGGGGTCACCTATATAAATTCTCTGTATCCATTCATTAATCATTTATTATAGTATGACTACTTTTACTCTAAATCTCAACCTACCACAACCTCGGCTATTTATTGCACATAGGCAGAGTGATAATGCATACTTCATACTACAACTATATACTCCATTTGTCTCAATTTATATAACACTCTTTCCTTTTTAGCTTGTACTATAAAGAATGACACCTTTCTATATTTAGAAACTATTTAATATTAAACTTCACATTTTACCTTTAGTTAGCTGATTTATAGCCCCAAAAACATACTACATCCGTTCCGGTTTATGTGAACCTTTTTCGAAAGAGTGACCGGAACGTGTACCTGACAAGCTTGTAGGTACCTGCTGGTCGGCATACTTTTTGTATAATTTTTTAATATCTAGATTTTAACTTTAAAATATTGAGTTAATTTAATCCAATTTAGCTTAAAAAATTAGTCAAATTGACACTCGAAAAGTGAAAAGATTCACATGAACTGGAACAGAGGTAGTATCATTCTTTTTGGAACTTATTAATAAGTAAAGCGTGTTATATAAATTAAAAGAGAGGGAGTACAATTTTTCAACGACCCTAAAAGACAAAACATGAAAAAGATAAACAAATTTCTAAATAGAGATCAAACAAGAAAAATATCAACTTAATGCATATATCATCTTAATACAATTCTTCAACTACCCGTCAAGAACAAATTTGGAAAAGATAATCCTTTAAAAAAAATGGAACCCAGAAAAGAAATGGAAAGTACCTCAGCTTCTGAGAAGCCAGAGAAAGATCCAATTTGTCTCTTTCTGGGTCGAAGTTCCAATTCCATCTAACAGTAGATTTGAACGAAACCCACAATTTTTTTCTGAGGAAATTATAGTAAAAGAGAGAAATATGGCCGAAGGTCCAGCTCCATTTAACAGTAGATTTGAACGAAACCCACAATTTGGAACGCAACCCAATTTGTCTCTTCTCATGGTTTTATTGGGCGCCTATTTCAAAATTAATATTAATTCCGTTTAGCTTTGAAACTATTTTCTTTTTGGTCCGTTCCAAAAACAATAATCCTTTTTAAATTTGGAAATAATTTTACTTAAACTTATAATTCTACCCTTAATGAGGAGCTTTTATAACCACACAAATACGTTGGGGCCCTTTTTGAATTGTTTAGGACCGCAAATTCTAGAAGTCTTTATTTTTTCTTAAACTCTGTGCCCACTCAAACAAGTTTACATAAATTGGAACGGAAGGAGTAGTAGTCTATTTAGTGTAATTCTAAAATTCATTTATTTTTTAAAAGTATTTTTTAAGAAATTATTTTTAGTAAGAATGTGGCCCAAAAAGCCAAAAAACGAAGAACGGTCATGGAAAAACGATAACTATTGTTCCATAGGTTATTTTTGAGTGGGGGAAATTTTTTAGGCGATTCGGGTCCAATCGCCCGGATGCATGCACGTAACATGGGCTATAGCACACGGAATTTGAAAATCAGGCGGAATTTTAATTTTTTGGCCCTAAAATACCAAAAAGCGAGAAACGGTTATGGAGAAGTGATGACTATTGTTCCTTAGGTTGTTTTTGATGGGCCAACAAAATTTTAGGTAATTCGGGTCTGGTCGCCCGAATACATGCACGAAAATCTTAAAATCGAGCAAAATTCAAGTTTTGACCCTAAAACACAAAAAACGAGGAACAGTCTTGGCAAAGCGATGACTACTGTTCCTTAGATCGTTTTGATGGGATGATAATATTTTAGGTGATTCGGTCCCGGTTGCCTCGATGCATGCACGTAGTGTGGGCAATATCATACGAAAATATGAGAATTAGGTGAAATTCAAGTTTTTTGGCCCTAAAATGCTAAAAAAACGAGGAACAGTCGTGGCGAAGCGATGACTATTGTTCCTTAGATCTTTTTTGATGGGTCGACAATTCTTTTTAGGCGATACAGGTCCGGTCGCCCGGATGCATGCAAGTGACATGGGCTATAGCACACGAAAATATAGAAATGGGGCAGAATTCAAGTTTTTTGGCCCCAAAACGCTTAAAGACGAGGAACAGTCATGGTGAAGTGATGACTATTGTTCCTTAAGTCGTTTTTGTTGGGCTAGCAGAATTTTAGGCGATTCGGGTCCGATCGCCCGGACGCATGGAGGTGGTGTAGGCTATAGCACAAGAAAAATTAGAAATCACGCGGAATTCTAGTTTTTTTGTCCTAAAACGCCAAAAATTAGGAACGGTCATAGCGAAGCAATGATTATTGTTGCTTAGGTCATTTTTGATGGACCGACAAATTTAGGTGATGCGGTCCGGTCGCTCGGATACATGCAGGTAAAGTGGGTTATAGCACACGAAAATTTAGAAATCGGGCGAAATTTTAATTTTTGGACCCTAAAACGCTAAACGACTAGGAACGGTCATGACAAAGCGATGATTATTGTTCCTTATATCATTTTTATGGGCCGACAAAATATTTTAGGTGATTCAGGTCCGGTCGCCCAGATGCATGCAGGTGGCGTGGGCTATAGCACACGATAATGTGGGAATCGAGCGGAATTCTAGTTTTTGGCCCTAAAATGCCAAAAAATGATGAATGAACATGGCGAAGCGATAAATAATGTTCCTTAGGTCATATTTTATGAGATGACAAAATTTTAGGCGATTCGAGTCCGGTCGCCCGGATGCATGCATATGGCGTGTACAATTCCGGTTTTTGGTTCTAAAAGGACAAAAAATGAGGAACAGTCATGGCGAAGCGATGAAAATTATTCCTTAGATCATTTTTTACGTGCTGGTAAAATTTCAGTCGCTTCGGGTCCTCGCTTGGATGCATGCAGGTGGCATAGTCTATAGAACACGAAAATCTAGAATTCGGGCGGAATTCCAATTCTTTGACCCTAAAATACCAAAACATGAGAAACGATCATGGCAAAGCGATGATTAATGTTCCTTAGGTCATTTTTTATAGGTCGTTAAATTTTTAGGCGATTCGGGTATGGTCGTCTGGATGTATGCAGGTGGCATGGGCTATATCACATAAAAATTTGGGAATGAGGCGCAATTCGAGTTTTTTGGCCCTAAAATGCCAAAATATGAGGAATGATCTTGGCGAAGCGATGACTATTATTACATATGTCGCTTTGATGGTCGGTAAAAAAATTTTCGATTCGGGTCCGGTCGCCCGAAGCATGTAGGTGGCGTTGGCAATAGCACACCAAAATCTGAAAATCGGGCGCAATTCTAGTATTTGGTTATAAAACACCAAAAACCGAGGAATGTTCATGGAGAAGAGATGACAATTGTTCCATAGATTGATCGGCTAACAAAATTTTAAGCGATTCTGGTCGCCGGATGAATGCACGTGGTGTGGGTTATACCATACGAAAATTTGGGAATCGGGAGGAATTCCAGTTTTTTGGCTGAAAAATACCAAAAAAGAGGAATGGTCATGGCGAAGCGATGACTATAGTTTCGTAGTTCGTTTTATGGGCCGATAAATTTTTAGGTGATTTGGGTCCGGTCGCCTGGATGCATGCAAGTGGCATGAGCTATATTATACAAAAATCAAGGTATGAAACATAATTTCAGTTTTTTGACCCTAAAACACTAAAAGATGAGGAACGGTCATGGCGAAACGATGATTATAGCTCCTTAGGTTGTTTTTGAAGAGTCGACAAAATTTTAGGTGATTTGAGTCTGGTCGCCCGGAAGCATGCATGTGGCTTGGGATAGCACACGAAAATCTAGAAATCGGACGGAATTCCAATGTTATAGCCCTAAAATCCAAAAAATGAGGAACAGTCATGACGAAGCGATGACTATTATTCCGTAGGTCATTTTTGATAGGCCAACAAAATTTAAGGCGATTCGAGTTTGGTGGCCCGATACATGCAGATGACGTGGGTTATAGAATATGAAAACTTGGGAACTAGGTAAAATTCTAGTTTTTTGCCGAAAAATGCCAAAAAAAAAAAACAAGGAACGGAGATGGCGAAGTGATGACTAATGTTACTTAGGTTGTTTTTGATAGACCGACAAAATTTAAGGTGATTCACGTCCGGTCTCCGGATGAATGCAGGTGGCGCGGACTATAGCACACAAAAATTTGGGAATCAGGTGCAATTCCAGTTTTTTGGCCCTAAATCACCAAAAAAATGAGGAACGATCATGACAAAGAGATGATTGTTTTTCCTTAGGTCGTTTTTGATGGGGAGGCAAAATTTTAGGTGATTCGGGTCCAGTCGCACAAATGTTTTTAGAAATGTGACGGAATTCCAGTGTTTGGCCCTAAAACACCAAAAAACGAGGAACGTTCATGGAGAAGCGATGAATATTGTTCTATAGGTCATTTTTGAAAATATTTAGGCAATTCGAGTCAGGTCGCCTCGAAATTCTGACAAACAGGGGAAATTCTAGTTTTTTGTCCCTAAAATTCCAAAAAATGAGGAACGGGTATGGCGAAGCGATGACTATTGTTCCTTTGGTCATTTTTGATGGGCTGACAAACTTTTAGGCGATTCGGATCCGGTCGCCCGAATGCATGCAGGTGGCGTGGGCTATATACGACACGAAAATCTTGGAATCGGGCAAAATTCCAGTTTTTGGCCCTAAAATACCAAAAAATAGGAACAGTCATTACAAAATCATGATTATTATTTCATACGTCATTTTTTATTAGCCGGAATATTTTTAGGCAATTCTGGTCCCATTGCCCAGATGCATGCAGGTGGCGTGGGCTATAGCACACAAAAATCTTTTGAATGAGGCGGTATTATTATTTTTTGGCCCTAAATTGCCAAAAATTAAGGAACGGTCATGGCGAAGCGATGAATATTATTTCTTAGGCAGTTTCTTATGGGCAGGCAAAAATTAAGGCGATTCGGGTGCGATTACCTCGGATGCAGGCAGGTAGCGTGAGCAATAGCATACGAAAATTTGAAAATCAGGCGAAATTGCAGTTTGTTTGCTCTAAAACGCCAAAAAAGAGGAACGGTCATGGAAAAGTTATGACTATTGTCCCATAGGTTATTTTTGAGTAGGGACAAAATTTTAGGCAATTCAGGTCCGATCACCCGGATGCATGCAGGTAACATGGGCTATAGCACACAGAATTTGAAAATCAGGCGGAATTCCAGTTGTTTTGCTGTAAAACACAAAAAAGTGAGAAACAGTTATGGCAAAGTGATGACTATTGTTCCTTAGGTCGTTTTTGACGGGCCAACAAAATTTTAGGCAATTTCGGTCTGATCGCCTGGATGCATGCACGAAAATCTCAGAATCGGGCAGAATTCAAGTTTTTGACCCCAAAATGCAAAACAATGAGGAATGGTCTTGGTGAAGCGATGACCACTGTTCCTTAGATCGTTTTGATGGGTTGATAATATTTTAGGTGATTCGGGTCCGGTTGCCTAGATGCATGCATGTGGCGTGGGCAATATCACACAAAAATGTGGGAATTAGGTAAAATTCAAGTTTTTGGCCCTAAAATGCTAAAAACGAGGAACAGTCATGACGAAGCGATGACTATTGGTCCCTAGGTCATTTTTGATGGGCCGGCAATTTTTTTTAGGTGATTCAGGTCCGGTCACTCGAATGCATGCTAGTGGCATGAGCTATAGCACACGAAAATCTAAAAATTGAGCAAAATTCAAGTTTTTTGGCCCTAAAATGCCTAAAGACGAGGAACGGTCATGGTGAAACGATGACTATTGTTCCTTCGGTCATTTTCGATGGACTAACAAATGTTTAGGTGAATTGGGTTCGGTCTCCCACATGCATGCACGTGGCGTGGGGCATAGCACAAGAAAATCAAGGAATCGAGCAGAATTTTAATTTTTTGGCCCTAAACATCAAAAAACAAGGAACGGTCATGGCGAAGCGCTCACTATTGTTCCTTATGTTATTTTTTACAAGTTGGAAAAAATTTAGGCGATTCAGGTCCGTTCGCCCAGATGCATGCAGGTTGTGTGGGCTATAACACTCAAAAATATAAAAATCGAGCAAAATCCAGTTTTTGATCCTAAAACGCCAAAAAATGAAGAATGACCATGGCAAGGCGATGACTATTATTTCTTAGTTCATTTTTATGTGCCGGTAAAATTTTAGTCGATTCGGGTCCAATCGTCCGGATGTATGCAAGTGGCGCGAGTTATAGCACATGAAAAATTTAGGAATCGGGCGGAATTCCAGTTTTTGGCCGAAAATACCAAAAAATGAGGAACGGTCATGGAGAAGCGATGACTATTGTTCCTTAGGTTTATTTTGATAGGCCGGCAAAATTTTAGGCGATTCGGGTCCGGTTGCCCGGATGCATGTAGGTGGTGTGGGCACACGAAAATTTGCGAATCAGGCAGATTTTCAGGGTTTTGGCTGAAAAATGCCAAAAAATAGGAACATACACAGTGAAGTAATGACTATTGTTCCTTAGGTCATTTTTGATGGGCTACCAGATTTTTAGGCGATTCGGATCCGATCGCCCGGATGGATGCAGGTATTGTAGGCTATAGCACAAGAAAATTTGGAAATCACGCGGAATTCTAGTTTTTTGGCCCTAAAATGCCAAAAAGTAGGAACGGTCACGGTGAAGTGATGATTATTGTTGCTTAGGTAGTTTTTTATGGACCGATAAATTTAGGCGATGCGGTCCACTCGCTCGGATACATGCAGGTAAAGTGGGTTATAACACACAAAAATTTGGGAATCGGGCGAAATTTCAGTTTTTGACCCTAAAACGCTAAAAGATGAGGAACGATCATGACAAAGCGATGATTATTATTCCTTATGTCATTTTTGATGGGCCGACAAACTATTTTAGGCGATTTAGGTCCGATCGCCCAGATGCATGCAGGTGGCGTGAGCTATAGCATACGAAAATGTGGGAATCGAGCGCAATTCCAGTTTTTTGGCCCTAAAATGCCAAAAAATGATGAACGATCATGCCGAAGCGATAAATAATGTTCCTTAGGACATTTTTTATGGGACGACAAAATTTTAGGCGATTCGAGTCCGGTCGCCCAGATGCATGCAGATGGCGTGGACTATAGCACCCGAAAATCTTGGAATCGGGAGCAATTCCAGTTTTTTGGCCCTAAAACGCCAAAATATAAGGAATCATTATGTCAAAAAAATGACTATTGTTCCTTCGGTCGATTTTGATGGGCTGGCAAAATTTTAGGCAATTCAGGTCTGGTCGCCCGGATGCATGCAGATGGCATAACACACGAAAATCTGGGAATCAAGCAGAATTCCAGTTTTTAGCCGTAAAATGCCAAATGACAAGGAAAGGTCATGGCGAAGCGATGACTATTGTTTCTTTGGTTATATTTGATGGATCGACAAAATCTTAGGCGATTCGGGTCCTGTCGCTCGGATGCATGCAAGTGACGTGGGCTCTAACACACGAACATATGGGAATCAAGCAAAATTCTAATTTTTTGGCCCTAAAACGCCAAAAGACGAAGAACACTCATGACAAAGCAATAACTATTATTCCTTAGGTCATTTTTTATGGGCTGACAAAAATTTTCAAGTAATTTATAAGACGAGGAACAATCGTGATAAAACAATGACTATTGTTCCTTAGGTAATTTTTTATAAGCTGAAAATATGTTTTAAGCGAGTCGGTTCCGGTCGTCCTGATGCATGCAGGTGGCATGGGCTATAAGCCTATAACACACAAAAATATGGAAATCGGGTGGAAAACAATGAGGAATGATCATTGCTAAGCGATGACTACTGTTCCTTAGGGAATTGTTTTATAGGCTGGCAAAATTTTAGGCAATTCGGGTTAGGCCTCCCGGATGCATGTAGGTGGCGTGGTCCATAACACACAAAGATCTGGGTATCAGGTGGAATTCCTGGTTTTTGTTACAAAAATGCAAAAAGTCAAGGAACGGTCATGGCGAAGCGATGACTATTGTTCCTTAGATCATTTTGAAGGGCCGATAAAATTTTAGGCGATTCGGGTCCATTCGCCCGGATGAATGTAGGGTGTGTGGGGTGTAGTACACGAAAATTTGAGAATCAGGCAAAATTCTAGTTTCTTAACCTAAAACGCCAAAAAACGAGGAACGGTCATGGCGAAGCGATAACTGCAGTTCCTTAGGTCATTTTTTATGGGCCAACAAATATTTAGGTGATTCAGTTCTGGTCGCCCGGATGCATGCAGGTGGCGTAGGTTATAACACACAAAAATTTGAGAATCGGGCGAAATTCGGATTTTTAGCCAGAAAATGCCAAAAAATAAGGAACGGACATGGCGAAGCGATGATTATTGTTAGTTAGATCTTTTTTGATCGGCTAGCAAAATTTTAGGCGATTTTGGTCCGGTTGCAAAAATGAGGGAATCTAGCGGAATCTAGTTTTTGGCCCTAAAACACCAAAAAATAAGGATCTGTTATGTCGATGCAATGACTATAGTTCCTTAGGTCCTTATTGATGGGCCGACAAAATTTTAGGCAATTCGGGTCTGGTCGCACGAATGCTTGCAAGTAGTGTAGGCTATAGCACATGAAAATCAGGGAATCGAGCTGAATTTTAGAATTTTGGCCCTAAAATACCAAAAAATAAGGAACGGTCATGGAGAAACGATGACTATTTTTCCTTATTATTTTTTATGGGCCGGCAAATTTTAGGCAATTCATGTCCGGTTGCTCGGATGCATATAGGTGGCATGGGCTATAACGCATAAAAATCTTGGAATCGGGTGGAATTCCAGTTTTCTTTTGGGTCCTAAAATACCAATAAATGAGGAACGTACATGGCGAAGCGATGATTATTGTTCATTAGGACATTTTGATGGGCCGATAAGATTTTAGGCGATTCGGGTCCTGTCGCCCTGAAATATCCCGGTAGCACACGACAATAAGGAAATCGAGCGGAATTCTAGTTTATTTTGCCCTAAAATGCTAAAAGACGAGGAACAATAATGGAGAAGCAAGGAATATTGTTCCTTAGTTTGTTTTTGATGGGCCGATAAAATTTTAGGCAATTCGGGTCCAGTCGCCGGATGCATGTAGGTAGCATGGGCTATAACACACGAAAATTTAGGAATTAGGAAGAATTCTATTTTTTTGGCCCTAAAACTCTAAAAGGCGAGGAACAATCATGGAAAAGCAATAATTATTGTTCCTTAAGACGTTTTTGATGGCCTACAAAATTTTATACAATTCAGGTCTGGTCGCCCGGATGCATGTAGGTGGCCTGGGCTGAACACACCAAAATCTGGAAATCGGGCGCAATTCAAGTTTTTGGTTCTAAAACGCCAAAAAACGAGTAACGGTCATGGAGAAGCGATGAAAATTGTTCCTTAGATTATTTTTGACGGGCCTATAAAATGTTAGTCGATTCGGGTCCTCGCTCGGATGAATGCAGGCGGCGTAGTCTATAGAACACGAAAATCTAGAAATCAGACGAAATTCTACTTTTTTGACCCTAAAATGCCAAAAAACGATAAAAGATCATGGAAACATGATGACTAATGGTCCTTAGGTCATTTTATATAGGCCAGTAAAATTTTAGGCGATCTGAGTACGTTCGTTCGGATGTATGCAGGTGGCATGGGCTATAGCACACGAAAATTCAGGAATTAGGTGCAGTTCCAGTTTTTTGGCCCTAAAATGCCAAAAAAATGCGGAATGGTCTTGGCGAAGTGATGACTATTGTTACATAGGTCATTTTTGATGGTCGGTAAAATTTTTGACGATTCGGGTCTGGTTGCCCGGATGCATGTAGGTGGCGTTGGCAATAGCACAGTAAAATCTGGAAATCTGGCGCAATTCGAGTATTTGGTTATAAAACACCCAAAACCAAGGAATGGTCATGGAGAAGATATGAAAATTGTTCCATAGGTTGATCGGCTGACAAAACTTTAGGCGATTTGGATCTGGTCGCCGGAAGCATGTAGGTACTGTGGGTTATACCATACTCAAATTTGGGAATCGGGAGGAGTTTCAGTTTTTTGGCTCAAAAAATAAAGAACGGTCATGGCAAAATGATGACTATTGTTTCTTAGGTTGTTTTATGGGCCGATAAAAATTTAGATGATTCGGGTCCGGCCGCCTGGATACATGTACGTGGCGTAGGTTATATTACACAAACCTCTAGGTATCAGACAGAATTCCAGTGTTTTGACCCTAAAACTCTAAAAGATGAGGAACGGTTATGAAGAAACGATGACTATGGTTACTTAGGTTATTTTTGAAGGGTCGATAAAATTTTAGGTGATTCGAGTCTGGTCGCCCGGATACATGCAGGTGGCATGGTCTAGTACATGAAAATCTAGAAATTAGACGAAATTCTAATTTTTTGGCCCCAAAACTGAAAGAAGGGGAAACGGTCATGGCGAAGCGATGTCTATTGTTCCTTAGGTCATTTTTGATGGGCCTACAAAATTTAAGGCGATTCAAATTTGGTTGCCCGGTGCATGCAGATGGTGTGGGTTATAGCATATGAAAACTTTGGTACTCAGTCAAATTCTAGTTTTTTGCCGAAATATGCCAAAACAACAAGGAACAGTCATGGCGAAGTGATGACTAAGGTTCCTTAGGTCATTTTCGATAGGCCGACAACATTTAAGGCGATTCGCGTCCGGTCTCCGGATGAATGCAGGTGCCGCGGACTATAGCACACGAAAATCTGAGAATCAGGCACAAATGCAGATTTTTGGCCCTAAATCACCAAAAATGAGGTACTGTCATGACGAAGCAATGAGTGTTGTTCCTTAGGTCGTTTTTAATGGACGGCAAAATTTTAGGTGATTCGAGTCTGGTCGCCCGGATGCATGCAGGTGGTGTAGGTTAGGGCAAAGTGATGACTATTGTTCCTTGGGTCATTTTTGATGGGCCAGCAAAGTTTAGGTAATTCGGGTTCGGTCGCCCGGATGCATGCACGAAAATCTCGAAATCGGGCAGAATTCAAGTTTTTGACCCCAAAACGCAAAACAATGAGGAATGGTCTTGTCGAAGTGATGACTATTTCTCCTTAGATCGTTTTTGATGTGATGATAATATTTTAGGTGATTCGGTCTGGTTACTTAGATGCATGCTCGTGGCGTGGGTAATATCACACAAAAATCTGGGAATCAGGTGAAATTCAAGTTTTTTGGCCCTAAAATGCTAAAAACGAGGAATAGTCATGGCGAAGCGATGACTATTGTTCCTTAGGTCATTTTTGATGGGCCAACAAATGTTTTTAGGTGATTCAGGTCCGGTCGCCCCGATCCATGCAAATGTCATGGGCTATAGCACACGAAAATCTAGAAATGAAGTAGAATTCGAGTTTTTTGGCCCTAAAATGCCTAAAGACGAGGAACGTTCATGGCGAAGCGATGACTATTGTTCCTTCTGTCATTTTTGATGGACCAGCAAATGTTTAGGTGATTCGCGTCTAGTCGCGCACATGCATGCAGGTGGCATGGGGGTATAGCACACAAAAATCTAGAAATGAGGCAGAATTCTAGTTTTTAGCCCTAAAATGCTAAATGACGAGGAAAGGTCATGGCGAAGCGATGACTACTATTTCTTAGGTCATATTTGATGAACCGGCAAAAATTTAGGCGATTCGGGTCCTGTCGCCCGGATGCATGCAAGTGGCGTGGGCTATAACACATGAAAATCTAGGAATCGAGCGAAATTCTAATTTTTTGGCCCTAAAACGCCAAAAGATGAGAAACGCTCATGACAAAGCGATGACTATTATTCCTTAGGTCGTTTGTTATGGGCTGACAAAAATTTTCAAGTAATCTAAAAGATGAGCAATGGTCATGATCAAGCGATGAATATTGTTACTTAGGTTAGTTCTTATAGGCTGACAAAATGTTTTAGGCAATTCGTGTCCGGTCGCCCTGATGCATGCAGGTGGCATGGACTATAACACACAAAACTGTGGGAATCAGGTGAAAAACAATAAGGAACGATCATTGTGAAGCTATGACTACTATTACTTAGGGAATTTTTTTTATAGGCTGACAAAATTTTAGGCAATTCAGGTCCGGTCTCCCGGATGCATGTAGGTGGCGTGGTCCTTAGCACACAAAGATCTGGGTATCGGACGGAATTCCAGGGTTTTATTTTTCCTAAAACGCAAAAAGTCGAGAACGATTATGGAGAAGCGATGAGTATTGTTCCTTAGGTAATTTTGAAGGGACAATATATTTTAGGCGATTCGGGTCCGTTCTCCCGGATGCATGCAGGTGTGTGTGTGTGTGGGGGGGGGGTGTAGCATACGAAAATTTGAGAATTAGGCAAAATTCTAGTTTTTTGCCCTAAAATGCCAAAATACGAGGAATGATCATGGAGAAGCGATGACTGTAGTTCCTTTGATCATTTTTGATGTGCCAAAATAATTTTAGGTGATTCGGGTCCGGTCGCCCAGATGCATGCAGGTGGCGTAGGTTATAGCATACGAAAATTTGAGAATCGGGCGGAATTCCAGTTTCTGGTCGAAAAATGCCAAAAAACAAGAAACGAACATGGCAAAGCAATGACTATTGTTCCTTAGGTCATTTTTGATCGTCTAGAAAAATTTTAGGCTATTCGGGTCCGGTTGTCGGATGCATGCAAGTGGCACAAAAATGAGGGAATATAGCGGAATCTAGTTTTTTGGACCTAAAACACAAAAAAACAAGGATATGTCATGGTGATGCAATGACTATAGTCCCTTAGGTCATTTTTTATGGGCCAACAAAATTTTAGGCGATTCGGGTCCGGTCGCCCGAATGCATGCACGTGGCATGGCTATACCACATGAAAAATCAGGGAATCTAGCTGAATTCCAGATTTTTGGCCCTAAAATACCAAACAACGAGGAACGGTCATGGAGAAGCGATGGGTATTGTTCCTTAGGTCATTTTTTACGGGCCGACAAATTTTAGGCAATTCATGTCCGGTCTCCCGGATGCATGTAGGTGGCATGGACTATAACGCACGAAAATCTTGAAATCGGGTGGAATTCTAGTTTTTTGGTCCTAAAATACCAAGAAATGAGGAACAAACATGGAAAAGCGATGATTATTGTTCATTAGGTCATTTTTGAAGGTCCGATAAAATTTTAGACGATTCGAGTCTTGTCGCCCTGAGACATCCTGGTAGCATACGAAAATAAGGGAATCGAGCGAAATTCTAGTTTGTTTTGCCCTAAAATGCTAAAAGATGAGGAACAATCATAGAAAAGAGAGGACTATTGTTCCTTAGGTTTATTTTTGATGGGTCGATAAAATTTTAGGCGTTTCGGGTCTTGTCGCCTAGATGCATGCAGGTGGCGTGTGCACACGAAAATCTGAGTCTCGACCCAAAATCCAATTAGTCGTGATGACACCTAACCCAACTCGCTAGGTAAGCCAATTTAACAATACTCCAATTTCAAATGAGATTTACTTAGAAAATAATGATGAAATAACTGAACTTTTATATAATAACCCAAGGACTGGTAGTACAAATCATGACCTTATAAGATTTAGAGTTTTACAAAAACTGAATTTAAATAATTACCACATCTGTTTGGATTGTACATGAACATTATTCAAATCTAAAGCTACCAAAGACAAGTGATAGCCATAACTGGAACGCAAGTACATATTCAATGCCAGCTCCCGCCATAAATAGCAGCAACAACTCCAAGATCACGCAAGGTGCAGAAGTATAGTATGAGTACAATTGACCCCATGTACTCAATAAATATCCTAACTAACCTCGGCGAGATAAAAGAAGCAAGAACTATAGATAATACTCACTAACACCTGTGCAGTTCATAATTTCAACAAGTATAGAACAGATAAATGATCAAAACAGAAAATCTCAGGTAAAACCACTTTGACACTCACAATTCTTTATTTTAAAGCGTTCTACTCAGTCAAAATCCAGCATTTAAGGAATATATGCAAGTAATATCAGGTAAACAGTCGAGGAAATTTCAAGTAAAGATGAATTGCAACAACCAAATATCAGTCCGTTGCGGCGCGCAATCCGATCCAATAACGGTAACCAGCTCTCACAGAGTTCATATCAGTATTAACCGCACGGACAACTCACGTGCTATAGTGTCAATATCTGGATATGAACGGATAACTCACGTGCTGCACAGACAACTCACGTGCTATAGTATCAATATTTGGATTTTCACGGACAACTCATATGCTATAGTATCAATATCTGGATCCGCCAGGACAACTGTACAGACAACTCATGTGCTATAGTATCAATAGCAGGATCCGCACGGATAACTCATATGATGTACGGACAACTCACGTACTATAGTATCAACATTTGGATTCGCACAGACAACTCATGTGCTATATCACAATCTGCACGGCGTGGTCACAGGCATAACAACACAATCCGCCCAACGTGGTCACATGCATCCAGTCCAAATCATATTGCACATAAGTAAGTATATAAGAACACATGTATATGACATATAAATATCAAATTTCATGCTCCTGGACAGGTATAATTACATGCTAAAGTGTAGGCATGTGCGATATGTGCTATCATAGCTCAAATCGGCAAATTTTATCACAAAAATAATAATTACCAAGTTTTATTTAGAGATTTAGCCTCTTCGTAACCTCAAACATGGCTCAAATAGTTCACAACGCTGATACAAATATGAGAAACATTGTAGTGTAAAGCTTAACAGTAAACTCTAAGAATATCATAGCCTAAGCACTACCCCGAGCTTGGATAAATACCATGATGCTCGCACATGGGTTCAAACCCAACAGATATGCGCACCCATATCACGTAGCTATCACAAATAATTCAGGCAACTAGTGCCTCAACCAAATTTAGGTAGGATTCTTATCTCAAACAAGCGAAGACAAATACCGAGCAAGCTAAACGACACTCTAAAAATTTCATCTCGCGCGTATCCACCTCCGAACGGCTCGAAACTAGCCAAAAACAACTCAAAAACGTCAAATAATGCCTAAGGAAACAATCCCAAATGTTAAAGGTTGAATCTTTACACTTTTACTCAAAGTCAACCAAAAGTCAAACTCAGGCCCGCACCTTGGAACTCGACAAAATGTACAAAATCTGACAAGTCCAACCATTCAATTACAAGTCCAACCATACTAATTTCACTCAAATCCGACTCTCAATCGATGTTCAAAACTCAAAAATTCACTTCATAATTTTAGACAAAAACTCCCAATTTCTCTTTGAAATCATCAATCAAATTCCAAAAATGAAGATGGAATTACAGAATAAAATCAATACCGAGTATAAAAAACTTACCCCAATCCATGTGGTAAAAATCGCCTCAAACCGAGCTCCATAGCATAAAATATGCTAAAATGAACTTAAAATCCCGAAATTTGATATTTTAATGCACTACCAGGGGTCCCTCTTCGCGATCGCAATTCAAAAATTATTCAAGCTCAATTATTGCCCTTCGCAATCTCCAATATTCCCCCGCTATCGCGATGAACAAATTCCAACAAGCTTGCCCAACTCTTCCTGACAGCCTCTAGTGTAATGGCTTTAGCTTTTTGTACAAAACTCCAAATGACAAATGGTTTGATTTTCTGAAAACTAGGCACAAAAGACTACAACGTTTATGTTTGGGTTATCTCCAAAGTCCTTATAGATCGTAAGATATAATCTTCTAAAGTCGGGTCAGTGACAACATAATTTTCTTCTTTGTGAATGCAAATAAACCTCCGCGAACGCGATTCACATGTGCCATTTTTCCATTTTACTCATCGCGTACGCAACCCAATGTCCGCGATCGCAATGCACATTGCTGTAACCAAAAAACAACAACTAAAAACGGCTTAGAAATGGTCTGAAATTACCTTGAAACTCACCCGAGCACATCGGAACCCCGTCCGAACATACCAACAAGTCTCAAAATATATTACTGACCTACTCGAGGCCTCACATCACACATATTAACATCAAAATCAAGAATCATCGATCAAGATCAATCTCTTAAGTTCATAAACTTCAAACATTGAACCAAGCTTCCGATTCAAGCAAACGAATCCGGAATGAATCCAAATTTTGCATACAAGTTTCAAATGACATAACGAACCTATTCCAACTCCCGGAACAACAATTCAAACCTAATATCATCAAAGTCAACTCTCAGTCAAACTTTTGAACATTACAAACCTTCAAATTGCCAACTTTCGTCAAATAGTGCCTAAACCTTCTAGAAACATCCAAATGCGAATCCGGGCATACGCCCAAGTCCAAAATCACCATCCGGAACTAACAACAGAACCATCAAAACTTTGATTCAAGGTCACATACTCAAAAGTCAAACTTGGTCAACTCTTTAACTTAAAGCCTCAAACATTAAATTCATCATTCCAAACTAATTCTGAATCACCCGAAAATCGAAACCGATGATACACACAAGTCATAATACATCATACGGAGCTACTGATGCCCTCAAACCACCCAGCGAAGTGCAAAGGCTCGAAACGACTGATCGGGTCATTACATTCTCCCGTAGTTAAACATACGTTCGTCGTCGAACGTGCCAAGAGTGGTTCCAAAGCCTTCAAATCACTGTGCAAACTTACCATGCACATACCCGAGGGTGATACCACGTCACACCAATCCATATAATCCTGACAACACAACATAACTGAAAATCCTTAATTCAACCTTAGCCCATAAACCTTGGAACTTAATTGACAACATCCAGAATTCCTTACAAGACCCGAATCTCACATCTACACACTGTATAAGTTTGATCAAGCTGTATCAAGTCATAACCATAACCCAAGATGTAATCACATGATATACCACATAACTCGCATACTCGTAGCAATAATTCCGCTCACAGTACTTGTTCAAAACAAACCTGATGCCGGTAATACGCCTCATATCAAATAAAACCCCGTTCTAAACCTTCGTACACTCCCAATGATGAAAGAAACACACTGAAACTTACAACCACTCATCAGATCAACAAGTCATGGAGATCTCTCTCGTCCGACAAGAACCAAAGCTAAATCCTGAGCCGACTTCCGATATTATTCTTCCAAACATACCGTAATAAAATCCGATAGTATCCCTTCTAGGTCCAATGACCTTACCTCATCGAAAATAACTATTATATTGACACGACACACCAATACAACCTAAAGTCACAGCCGTGCAATCTGTGCACCAATAAGGAATAATTCAAATGTAATCAAACATGGAAAATTACTCAAACGAGAGAACCGTACAACACGTTCAACAAGTACCACCACAAATGCAATACTATGAACCCATCACACATGGTAGAACCAAGACACACGAATCAATCACAAAGGATCATATCCTAACATAACTTCGTTGCAATGCGTGACCCTATCCAAACACCGGTCCATATGAAATACCTCAATCCACAATGCTCAAAATCAATAACCACACGCAATTCGACGTCAAGTACACAAAGTGCATGGACATAACCATGAAGAAGCAAACAACACAATATACCACAGCCCGGAAAGAACATAACCAAGGCACAATCAACCATTCAACACCCCAATAACCATCTCGCTCGAATTCCGCTGCAAGGCCCAAACAGAACCGCATCATGTGTGCACATAACCAATAAATCAAAACCCCTCGTAGCATAGAAGAGTAACTCATAGAACATATCTGAACGCTAACAAGCTCAACTCTAACCAAATTTCACACCCCTCAACACAAACAGTTCTGAGTCAACAAATTTGACCCGGTGTGGAATACACATCCTCATTGGGCCTACCAATGGGACCCCAATTAACTTCGTTCATTCCCGAATGGATAAATAGCCCTCCAAAAGTCCACAATTATCTAACCATAACACGTACCACCATCTAGCTAACTTTGGCCATATCTTCACAGTCTGCAACCCCGAAACATTCTGCTTCTCAGAACTCCCAATCTCCAAATCCATAGAGCACATGAATAACCATAGTTGATCCTAACTCTACTACTCGAATGTCTAACACATCTCTCATGCACGGTCATCCCACGAGGAATATTTCTATAATTCTTTCGTGCTACATAACAAAAATTGAGTATCAGTAGTCGATCAACCAGGCGAGTACCGCAATGTCAATGAAGCCTCCGTAAGTCTAAACATAGTGCGCCTTTTGAAATGCGCGCCCTTCTCAAGTAATACCAAGTAGTAATAATATTCATCTAATCACCTGAAACCGTCCATGCTATCTAAGAATTCATGATCATCCCTTCAAAACTTAATCGCCACCTTATACATGCAAATCTCAATCCCATAAGACATACTACATCTATCATGCCATCATATGAAAAGCATGAGAATATCATAATCAACTCTGAGTCACAAGCAGACTACACACTCAATTAGCCAAGAACCTTTCACTTGATCCCATATAGTAGAAAATCACAGTACACAACATGCTCCTCATGCCGGTAGGAAATATCCATCTCAAACCGTTGTAGAAACTATCGAGAACACTTTGAAATCTATTTGCACATAACCAAGCTATCAGAACTGAATCCCTCTAACTCAACCAATCCACGCAGGTCGCCAAATCCAAGAGTATTTCCACAAAACACCCGTAAAGCCTCACCTCATCATAAGAACCAAAAGAACTGATCCTATCCATTACCGTGCTGATCCAACCTACTACCAAGCTGTCCTATTTCTCCAAGTTCCTTCTAAATTACCTTTAAGTTGACACTTGTCCTTGCCATAACACCACGATCCTTACCCAAAGCTCACCACAAGAGATCCTAGCATAAAACCACTCTGCCCTAAGGTCCTTAAGTTGTTGTATTCCCTCTTAAGCACCCCAAAAGTACCACAACCAAGACACCCACTTTGAAGAGACTTTCTAGGAATCTAAAGTTATTTCCTTTACCTTCCTGATACTGAAAAGTAGAATCCATAATGATATAGAAATATCGTGAGTCTCGACACTATCTAATGTAAATCTCAGATTCTAGCTATATATAAATGTGAAAAATTCTCAATTGCTACATATAAATCTTGAATCCACTAGAACCTTCTCAAGACTTATCCACTCTTCTTAAATCTCAATTGCACCACCCAAACGGGCCGAACGACCCGTGCCCCATTAGCACGACAACACCCATAGAAGTAACCCCGCCTTAATACAACTGAGTAAATTCCTACTCCATGCGCACTACATCCTTCACGAATAACAACTCAATCATTCCATGATTCCCATATACCATAAAGTGTAATAAACTATGCATCTAGAAATTTTCTTGCTTAAATCATCCTCAAAACTAGCCTCTACAAGTCATAACCGATCCACAAGTATGCCTCATACCGAAACCAATACAACACGTAACCATGCAACCAAATCATCGATAGCAGAGTTCCCCACTTAGCTCAATGCCATAGATCAAAACACTCAATAAATCACAATACCCATACTCTATTACTGCTATAATACCTTAGTGAATTCAACTAAATCCTTCATAAGCTCATATAACACAAACCATATAGTACCTCAAATCATCTGCTAAGCTTGCATTCATCCCCGTGATGATCAAGTCAACTTTGTCAACCAATCCAAACTCAAATTGAAACACCTATATCCATTGGAAGGAAAGAAATCCTACACACAACATCATAAGGATCACACATCTGTAGATTACCCCGCATGTGATAACACCCCTGCGTAGCCTCAAACTGACATCTCTCTATACCCTTTCACAGCCATAACTACTACACAATCACTTAATCTTCTTGAGTCTTAACTCATCAATAAGATATGAAAATTGACTTCATTTCACAAATGAAATAACATGAAAGAATCTCTCAAAAACCTTCATAACTCTAGACTATATGACACATCCACAGAAACTGAGCATCCAATAGTCCTTTTCACATCTCAAGCAAACTCTTCCCTTCACATTCAAGCTATCTGAACATATCCGGCAGTCATATCATACTCATTATATAGCCATCCAACCACTCATTGAGCCACCAGTACCACTCATAGGGACACCACTAGATATAGAAGTCCAAAAGCACATGCTCATATAACTTAAACTACCGAGTCTAAGCTGTTGTCCAAATCGGTCCTGAAGTCCTTCAGACAGACCCATCACCAAAACACACATCTCACACCTCATCCATGAAATCCACAAGCCGTCAATATAGAGCAGATACCAATCGCTCACATGCGCATACGAGTGAGTGGGAGAAATTCAAAGAGATACGCTTCAAGCTGAATCAATGTCGCACGATAAGAAAAGAAAGATGGAAAGTTTATTGTAAATACCCTGTAGCCTCTCGAAGATAAGTATGGACGTCATCATACCGATCCGCAAGACTCTACTAGATATTTTCTCATGACTTGTAGAACCTATGAACCTAGAGCTCTGATGCCACCTTGACACGACCCAAAATCCAACTAGTCGTGATAACACCTAACCCATCCTGTTATGTAAGCCAACTTCCAACTAACCAATTTCAATAATAATTATTAAATTAATTTAAGTGAATAAAGATCCTGATCAACCCAAAACTGGTAGTACAAATTAAGAGCTTCTAAGATTTAGAGTTTTACAAAAAACTGAATTGAAATAATTACCACATATGTTTGGATTGTACATGAACAATATTCAAATCTAAAGCTACCAAGGACAAGTGATTGCCATAACTGGAATGTGGGTACATCTTCAATGCCAGCCCCCGCCATAAACAACAGCAACAACTCTAAGATCACGCAAGGTGTAGAAGTGTAGTATGAGTACAACCGACCTCATGTACTCAATAAATATCCTAACTAACCTTGACGAGGTAAAAGAAGCAAGAACTATAGGTGATACTCACTAACACCTGTGCAGTTCATAATTTCAACAAGTATAGAACAAATACATGATCAACATAGAAAATCTAACGTAAAACCACTTTGATGTTTACAATTTTTGTTTTAAAGTGTTCCACTCAGTCAACAATACAACATATAAGGAAGATATGTAAGTAATATCAAGTAAACAGTCGAGGAAATTTCAAGTATAGATGAATTGCAATAACCAAATATCAGTCTGTTGCGGCCCGCAACCCGATCCAATAACGGTAACCAACTCTCGCATAGCTCACATCAATATCAACCACACGAATAATACGCGTGCTATAGTATCAATATCTGGATCTGCACGGATAACTCACGTACTGCACAGACAACTCACATGCTATAGTATCAATATCAGAGTCTGCACGGACAACTCACGTATTGCATGGATAACTCACGTGCTATGGTATCAATATCTGGATCCTCACGAACAACTCATGTGTTACTTGCACAACTTATGTGCTATAGTATCAACATCTGGATCCACATGGACAAATCACATGCTATATCACAATCTGCACGGTGTGGTCACATGCATAACAACACAATCTGCCCAACGTGGTCACATGCATCCAGTCCAAATCATATTACACATAAGCAAGTATATAAGAACACATGTATATGACAGATAAATATCAGATTTCATGCTCCTAAACTGGTATAATTACATGCTAAAGTGTAGGCATGTGCGATATATGCTACAATAGTTCAAATTGACAAATTTTATCACATAAATAATAATTACCAAGTTTTATTTAGGGATTTAGCCTCTTCGTAACCTCAAACATGGTTCAAATAGTTCACAACAATGATACAAATATGAGAAACATTGTAGTTTAAAGCTTAATAGTCAACTCTAGGCATCTCATAGCCTAAGCACTACCCCGAGCATGGATAAATACCCCGGTGCTCGCACATGGGTTCAAACCCCACACATATGCTCACCCATGGCACATAGTTATCACAAATAATTCAGGCAACTAGTGCCTCAACCAAGTTTAGATAGGATTATTATCTCAAGCAAGCCAAGACAAATATCGAGAAGCCAAACGACACTCTAGAAATTTCATGCCGTGTGTATCCACCTCTGAACGACTCGAAATTAGCCAAACATCAAATAATGCCTAAGGAAACAATCACAAATATTAAAGGTCGAATCTTTACACTTTTACTCCAAGTTAACCAAAAAGTCAAAATTGGGCTCGCACCACGGAACCCGAAAAAACATGCAAAATCCGACAACTCGTTCAATTACAAGTCTAACCATACTAATTTCACTCAAATCCGACTCTCAATCGATGTTCAAAACTCAAAAATTCACTTTATAAAATTTTAAACAAAAACTCCCAATTTCTCTTTGAAATCATCAATCAAATGCCAAAAATGAAGATGGAATTACGGAATAAAATCAATACCGAGTATAAAACACTTACCCCAATCCATGTGGTAAAAGTCGCCTCAAACCGAGCTCCATGGCTCAAAATATGCTAAAATGAACTCAAAATTCCGAAATTTGATATTTTAATGCATTGCCAGGGGAATCTCTTCGCTATCGCAGTGCCCAACATCGCAATCGCAATTCAAAAGTTATTCCTGCTCAATTTTTTCCCTTCGCGATCGCCAATATTCCCCCACGATCGCGATGAACAAATTCCAACAAACTTGCCCAACTCTTCTAGATAGCCTCTAGTATAATGGCATACCTTTTTGTACAAAACTTCAAATGACAAATGGTTTAATTTTCGAAAACCTAGACATAAAGAGCTACAATTTTTATGTTTGGATCATCTCGAAATTCCTTATAGATTATAAGATATAATCTTCTAAAGTCGGGTCAGTGACAACAGATTTTTCTTCTTCGCGAACGCAAAGAACCCTTCGCGAACGCGATTCAAAGGTGCCCGTTTTCTGTTTTACTCATCGCGAACGCGACCCAATGTCCACGATCGCAATGCACATTGCTGTATCCAAAAATTAGCAAATAAAAATGGCTTAGAAATGGTCTGAAGCTATCCCGAAACTCACCCGAGCCCCTCAGAACCCTGTCCGAACATACCAACAAGTATCAAAACATATTGCAGACCTACTCGAGGCCTCAAATCACACATATTAACATCAAAATCATGAATCATCGATCAAGATCAATCTCTTAAGTTCATAAACTTTAAACTTTGAACCAAGCGTTAGATTCAAGGCTAACCAATCCGGAATGAATCCAAAATTTTCTTACAAGTTCCAAATTACATAACGAACCTATTCCAACTCCTGATACAATAATTTGAACCCGATATCATCAAAGTCAACTCCCGATCAAACTTATGAACATTACAAATGTTCAAATTGCTAACTTTCGCCAAATAATGCCTAAACCTTCTATCCAAATGTGAATCCGGGCATATGCCCAAGTCCAAAATCACCATCTAGAACTAACGGAACCATCTAAACTTCGATCTGAGGTCAAATACTCAAAAGTCAAATTTGGTCAACTCTTCTAACTTAAAGCTTCAAACATGAAGTTCATTATTCCAAACTAAATTTGAATCACTCGAAAAACGAAACTGATGATACACACAAGATATGATACACCATACAGAGCTACTCATTCTCTCAAATCACCGAGCGAAGTGAAAATACTCAAAACAAGTCATTACAATTTGGGAATCAAACGAAATTCCAGTTTTTTTACCCTAAAGAGATTTCAAAGGACGAAGAACGATCATGGCGAAACGATGACTATGGTTCCTCAGGTTATTTTTTATGGGTGGGCAAAATTCTTACAGGTGTCATGGGATATAGCACACCAAAATCTGGAAATGGGACGTAATACATTTATTTGGCCCTAAAAGGCCAAAAAACGAGGAACAATCATGGCGAAGCGATGAGTATTGTTCCCTAGGTCATTTTTATGGGACAAAAACATTTAAGGAGATTCGAGGCTGGTCGTCTGGTACATGCAAGTGGCATGGGTTATAGCATACGAAAATTTAGGAACTGGGCGGAATTCCAATTTTGCCGAAAAATGCCAAAAAAATAAGGAACGATCATGGCGAAGTAATGAATAATTTCTCTTAGGTTGTTTTGGATAGGCCAGAAATTTTTTAGGTGATTCGGATTAGGTTGGTTGATGCATGCAGGTGGCATGGGCTATAACACACAAAAATTCTGGAATCAAGCACTATTCTAGTTTTTTGGCGCTAAAACACCAAAAAATGAGGAAAGGTTGTGACGAAGCGATGACTATTGTTACTTAGATCATTTTTTATGGGCCGACAAAATCTTAGATGATTCGGCTCCGGTCGTGCGGATGCATGTAAGCGGTGTAAGCTAGCTATAACGCAAGAAAATTTAGAAATGGGACGAAATTGTTGTTTTTTGACCCTAAAATACCAAAAAACGAGAAACGATCATGGAGAAGTGATGACTATTATTCTATAGGTCGTTTTTATGAGCCGACAAAATTTTAGGCGATTCGGGTCCGGTCGCCCGGATGAAATTCTAGCAATCGGGCGAAATTCTAGTTTTTTATACCTAAAATGCAAAATATTAGGAACGGACATGGAAAAGCGATGAATATTGTTCCTTTGGTCATTTTTGATGAGCCAACAAAATTTTAGGCGATTCGGGTCCGGTCGCCCGAATGCATGCACGTGGCATGGCTATACCACATGAAAAATCTTGGAATCGAGAAGAATTCCAATTTTTTGGCCCTAAAACAACAAAAAAAACGAGAAACAGTCATGGTGAAACAATGACTATTGTTTCATAGGACACTTTTATGGACGGCAAAATTTTAGCCGATTTGGATCCGTTCGCCCAGATGTATGTAGGTGGCGTGGGCTATAGCATACGAAAATCTGGTAATCGGGCGGTATTCTTATTTTTTTGGTCCTAAAATGCCCAAAAATGAGGAACAGTCATGGCAAAACGATAACTGTTATTTCTTAGGCCATTTCTTATGGCCATGCAAACATTACGACGATTTGGGTCCGATCGCTCGGATGCATGCAGGTAGCATGGGCAATAGTACACGTAAATTTGAGAATTGGGCGGAATTGCAGTTTGTTTGCTCTAAAGCGCCAAAAAATAAAGAACAGTCATGGCGAGGCGATGACTATTGTTCCATAGGTCATTTTTGAGTGGCAGTCAAAATTTTAGGCAATTCAGGTCCGGTCACCCGGATACATGCAGGTGGCTTGGGTTATTGCACACAAAATCTGAAAATAAGTCGGAATTCTAATTTTTTTTGCCTTAAACGCAAAAAAATGAGGAGTGGTTATGGCGAAACGATGACTATTGTTCCTTAGGTCATTTTTTGAGGGCCAAAAATTTTTAGACGATTCGGGTCCGGTAGACCGGATGCATGAAGGTGGCGTGGGTTATAGCACATGAAAGTTTTTGAATCGGGCGGAATTTTAATTTTTTGGTCGGTAAATGTCAAAAACTGAGGAACGATCATGGAGAAACCATGATTATTATTCCTTAGGTCATTTTTTATAGGACAAAATATTTTTAGGCGATTCGGTTCCGGTCGCCAGGATGCATGTAGGTGCATAGGCTATAACATACGAAAATATGAGAATCAAGAGAAATTATAGTTTTTAACCCTAAAACGCCAAAAAATGAGGAATGGTCATGGAGAAGCGATGACTATTATTTCTTAGATCGTTTTTGATGGTCCTACAAAATTTTAGGCGGTTCGGGTTCGGTCGCCCGTATGCATGTAGGTGGTGTAGGTTATAGCACAAGAAAAATTAAAAATCAGGCAAAATTCTAGTTTTTTGGCCCTAAAATACCAAAACATAAGGAACGGTCATGGCTAAGTGATAATTATTGTTTCTTAGGTCGTTATTGATGGGCCGATAAATTTTTAGGTGATTCAGGTCCAATTTTCTGGATGCATGCATGTAGCGTGGGCTATAACACACGAAAATTTGGGAATCAGGCGGAATTCAAGTATTTTGGCCATAAAATGCCAAAAAATGAGGAACGGACATGTCAAAGCGATGACTATTGTTACTTAGGTCATATTTTAGGAGATTTGAGTCCGGTCGCCCGGATGCATGTAGGTGGCGTGGGCAATTGCTCACAAAATTAGGTAATCGAGTGGAATTCCAGTTGTTTGGCCCTAAAACACTAAAAATGAGGGGCGTTCATGGAAAAATAATGACTATTGTTTCATATGTTAGTTTTTATGGGCCGAAAACTTTTTAGGTGATTCGGGTCCGATCAGACGGATGCATGCAAGTGGCGTGGGCTATAACATATGAAAATTTGAGAATCGGGCGGAATTCCAGTCTTTTGGCCCTAAAGTGCCAAAACAAGGGAGGAACAGTCATGGATAAAAGATGACGATCATTACTTCGTTCATTTTTTGTGGGTCGACAAACGTTTAGGCGATTCAGGTCGGGTGCCAGGGTACATGCAGGTGGCGTGAGTTATTGCACACGAAAATCTAGAAATCGGACTAAATTCGAGTTATTTGGCCTTAAAATGCCAAACACTGAGGAACGCTGATGGCGAAGCAACAACTATTGTTCCTTATGTCGTTTTTTATGGGCCGACAAAATTTTAGGCGATTCAGGTCCGGTCCCCTGGATGAATGCAGATGTCGTGGGGTATAGCACACATAAATCTAGGAATCAAGCGGAATTCTAGTTTTTTGGCCCTAAAACGCCAATAAACTAGGAACGGTCATGGAGAATCGATGACTATTGTACCTTAGGTTATTTTTTATCAGCCGGCAAAATTTCGGGTGATTCAGGTCTGATCGCCCGGATGCATGCAGGTATATATAACTCGAAAATCTAGGAATCAGGTGAAATTCTTGTTTTTTGTCCTAAAATGCCAAAAATAAGAGATTATGGCGAAGCAATGAATATTGTTCATTAGGTTGTTTTTGATAGGCCGACAACAGTCTAGCTGATTTGGGTCCGGTCGTTTTTGATGGGCCGACACACGGAATTCTGAGAATCTGGTGAAATTTAAATTTATTGGCCCTAAAACGCTAAAAATCGAGGAACAATTATGGTAAAGCAATGACTATTTTTTCTTAGGTTATTTTTTATGGGCTGAAAATTTTTAAGCAATTCGGGTCCGGTCGCCTGTACGCATGTAGGTGGCATGGGCTATAGCTCACGAAAATCTAGGAGTCGGGCGGAATTACAGTTTTTTGCCCTAAAATGCCAAAAAATGAAGAACGGTCATGACGAAGCGATGGCAATTATATATTAGGCCATATTTGATGGGCCGGCAAAATTTAGGCGATTCGGGTCTGGTCACCTAGATGCATGAAGTGACGTGAGCTATATAGCACCCGAAAATTTAGAAATCAAGCGAAATTCCAATCTTTTGGCCCTAAAATGCCAAAACCTAAGGAACGGTCATGGAGAAGAAATGACTATTGTTACTTAGGTCATTTTTGATGGGTCAACAAAAGTTTTAGGCGATTCAGGATGAATGCAGGTGGCGTGGGTTATAACATACGGAAATCTGGGAATCAAGCAAAAGTCTAGTTTTTTGGCCTTGGAATGCCAATAAATGAGGAATGATCTTGGTGAAGCGATAACAATTGTTCCTTAGGTTGTTTTTTATTGTCCGGCAAAATTTATGGCGATTCGGGTCTGGTCGCCCAAATACATGCATGTAGCATGGGCTATAGCACAAGAAAATTTGGGAATCAGGCAAAATTCTAGTTTTAAGCCTTAAAACTCCAAAAAATGAGGAACGGTCATGGTGAAGTGATGACTATTATTTCTTAGGTCGTTTTTGATGGGTATGCAAAATTTTACGCGATGCAGGTCCAGTCGCCCAGATGCATGCAGGTGGCCTAGGCTACACATGAAAATCTGGGAATCATGCGGAATTCTAATTGTTTGGTCCTAAAATGCCAAAAGATGAGGAACGGTCATGGAGAAGTGATGAGTATTTTTTCTTAGGTCATTTTTGATAGGACGGAAACAAATTTAGGCGATTCGAGTCTGGTTGCCTGGATGCATGCAGGTGGCGTGGGCTATAACACACAAAAATTTGGGAATCGGGCAAAATTCCCATTTTTTGGCCCTAAAATGCTAAAAGACGAGGAATGGTCATGGCAAAACAATGACTATTATTCCTTAAGTTGTTTTTGATAGGCTATCAAATATATAGGTGATTCGGGTCCGGTCGCCTGGATGCATACTTGTGGCATAGGTTATAACACACAAAAATTGGGAATCGGGCGGAATTTCCATTATTTTGCCAAAAAATGCTAAGAAATAAGGAACAATCATGGCGACGCGATGACTATTGTTCCATAGGTCGACAAAATTTAAGGCGATTCGGGTCCGGTCACCCGGATGTAGGCAGGTTGCATGGTAATCGAGCGTAATTCTAGTTTTTTGGCCCTAAAAGGTAAAAACAAAAATGTGGAACGGTGTTGGAGAAGCGATGGCTATTCTTGATTAGGTCATTTTTTATAGTAGGAAATTTTTTAGGCGATTCGGGTCCGGTCGCTTGGATGTATGCAGGTGGTGTAGGCTATAGGACAAATAAATTTAAAAATCTGGCAGAATTATAATATTTTGGCCCTAAAATGCCAAAAAATGAGGAACGATCATGGCAAAACGATAACTGTTGTTGCTTAGGTCATTTTTGATTGGCCAACAAAATTTTAGGAGATTCAGGTCCGGTCGTCCGGATGCATGCATGTGGCGTGGGTTATAACACACGAAAAATCTGAGAATCATGTGGTATTTCAGTATTTTGGCCCTAAAGTGACAAAGAACGAGGAACCGACATGGCGAAGCGATGACTATTATTCCTTATGTCATTTTTGATGGTCCAACAAAATTTTAGACGATTCAGATCCGATCGTCCGGATGTATGCATGTGGCATGGGCAGCACACGAAAATTTGGGAATCGGGCGGAATTCCTGTTATTTGGCCCCAAAACACCAAAAAACAAGGAATGGTCAAGGCGAAGTGATGACTATGGTTTCATAGGTCGATTTTGATGGGCCGGAAAAATTTTGGGCGATTCGAGTCTGGTCTCGAGAAAATGCAGGTGGCGTGTGCTATGCACACAAAAATTTAGAAATTGGGTGGAATTCTAGTTTTTTGGCCCTAAAACGCCAAAAAAATGAACAGTGTTGGCAAAGCAATGATTATTGTTCCTTAGGTCATTTTTTATGGATCGACAAAATTATAGGTGATTCGGGTCAGGTTGCCAGGATGCTTGCTGATGGCGTGGGCTGTAGCTGTAACGATCCGGCTGATCGTTTAAAGAGTTTTATCCCCGAACCCCTAATTATTGCTCCCTCTATTTTATTTTGTGGTTACGTGACTTGCTGGGAGGATTTGTTTTTGGTTTTAGATTAAAATGGGACACATAGTCCCTAAATTGGGAGTTTAAGTTCTAGGAAGTGACTGTAGTTTGAATTGTGTGAAGACGACTCCAGAATGGAGTTTCGACGGTTCTAATAGCTCTGTATTGTGAGTTTGGTCTTAGGAGCGTGTCCGAATGTTGAATTGGAGGTCCATAAGTCATTTTGGCATCAAATGGCGAAGGTTGAAAAGTTTGATGATTTTTGGAAGTTTGACAGGGAGTGAAATTTTTGATATCGAGGTTGAATTTTGATTCCGGAAGTTGGAGTAGGTCCATAATATCAATTATGACTTATGTGAAAAATTTGAGGACAATCAGACTTGATTTGATAGGTTTCGGCATCAGATGTAGAAATTAGAAGTTCTAAAGTTCATTAGGTTTGAATCGATGTACAATTCGTATTTTTAGCATTGTTTGATGTGATTTTAAGGCTCAACTAAGTCCGTATAATGCTTAGGAATTTGTTGGTGTATTAGGATGGGGTCCCGAGGGCCTCGAGTGTGATTCAGACTTGAATCCGGAACAAAATTGGACTTGGTGCATAGCTGAAACATTGTTGTGTTTGGTGCAATCACACATGTGCATTTTGGGCCACAGGTGCGGCACCGCAGAAGTGGCCATCGAGACGTAGAAGCGGAATAATGATTGCTCAGCTGAGACCGCATATGCAGTCAGAGACCCGCAGAAGCGGATTCGCAAAAGTGAGCATTTGGCTGCAGAAGCGACGCTGGCTTGGCCCATCTGGGATCGCAGGTGCGAGGTAAGGGCCGCATATGCGTATCCGCAGATGCAGAGGCAAGATCGTAGAAGCGGATGGGCTATCCTAGGCTATGGTCGCAGAAGCGGGCTCGTAGGTGCGAGCTCTGGTCTGCAGAAGCGGAAACCCTGGACTTGAGTTGAATCCGCACTTGCGATGGTTTTACCGCAGGTGCGGCGTCACAGGTGCGACTGAGAGCCCGTAGATGCAAATTTGCTAGGCAGAAAAGGCCTAAGTCTGAGGGTTTGATTTCATTCTCCATTTTTGAATAGAGACCTCGGATTGGGGCGAAATTTTGAGGGAGGTTTAGAGGAAACATTTGTTAAGGATTCTTGACTTGTTTTTGATTAATTTCCACTAAGATATCATTTATTCTCCATTTAATAAAGGATTTGGGTTGAGAAATTTATGAAAAAGGTAGAAAAATCCCTAAGCCGAATTTTGAGGTTTTGATCGAGAATTTTGTATCGGATTTGAGTAATTTTGGTATGGGTGAACTCGACATCGAATGGGTGTTCATATTTTATGACTTTTACCCGATTCGGAGACATGGTCCCCTGTCAACCTTTTGGAACGATTTTCTAATTCTTTGCTAAAGTCAAAGTTTCATTATTTAAATTAGTTTATTATAGTTATATTTATAGTATGTAATTATTTTGGCTAGAATCGAGCCGATCGAAGTCGAAAAATCGAGGGAAAGGCATTATATTTGACTCATTGAGCGAGATTTGAGCTAAGTAACTTATCTGACCTTGTGTGGGAAAAATCCCCTTAGGATTTGGTACTAATATGGTATTTGAAATACGTGAAGACCGTGTACGCGAGGTGACGAGTGCGTACTCGGGCAACGTGCTAAAAATTCGGTTCTTGCTAAATAATTCCTTTCTAATTCCTTAATTGAGTACTCTAGTACGTGTAGTCATCATGTTTAGCCTAATGTCACATGTCTACATGTCTTATTTCTTACTTGCAATTGTGCAACATGCTTAGTCGAATTACCTATTTCCTTTGACTTTGTATTCATTCTTTAACTGTCAGATTCCTTGCTGTAATTTCACTGTTCTAATTTTTATATGTTGTTTCCGTGATCTTTTGTTGAAATAACTGTTTGGCTATGGCACGAGGATTTTGTCGTGCAGAGCGTTATTGTGGCACGAGGTTTATGCCGTGCAGAGTGTTATTTTGGCACACGGTTTCTGCCGTGTGGAGTGTTATTGTGGCATGCGGTTTCTGCAGTGCGGAGTGTTATTGTGGCATGAGGTTTGTGCCGTGCACAGTGTTATTGTTACACGAGGTTTCTGTCGTGCCATTGTGAGATATTTACTTTTGGGACTACGAGGCAGTACCTCGGGAGTGCTCCTGTTGGTTACCTCTATTTGCTGAATTGTTGTTGTTGTTGTTGTTGTTTCTTAACTTGTAGAATTCTTGTTTCCTTGAGTGTTGTAGTTATCTTCTTGTATTCCGTGTTGTAATCTTTTGTAAATTTCTATTGTTACACTTCTCTGTCATTCATCACTTTATTATATCTTCCGTTTTATTTTCCTATTATTTCCAATAAGCCCCTGACCTGACCTCGTCATTACTCTACCGAAGTTAGGCTTGGCACTTACTGGGTACCACTGTGGTGTACTCATACTACTCTTCTGCACATCTTTTTGTGCAGATCCAAGTTCTTCCTACCAGGCCAGATATCAGTGAGCTAGCCTGTGTATGGAGACTTCAAGGTATATCTGTCAGCGTCCGCAGACCTCGGGGTCCCCCTCTATCCTTATTATGTTATTTTTTCTTATTTTCATTAGACTCTTATGTATAGAGACATTTAGTAATTCTCTTTAGAGCTCGTGACTTATTTCTACTGGGTTTTGGGAGTTGCAACTATTTGAATTGCAGTTTTTATTTATTTCAGATGTTAAGGTTTTAGTTTAGCTTTATATTCAGTTATTCAGCAAAATTGTTAGACTTACCTAGTCTTAGAGACTAGGTACCATCACGACATCCTACAGAGGGAAATTGGGGTCGTTACAAGTTGGTATCAGAGCTCTAGTTCCATAAGTAGATTTAGTAGAGTCTCGCGGATCGGTACAAAGACGTTTGTATTTATCTTTGGGAGGCTATGGAACTGTTAGGAAAAGCTCCACTTCTTTGATTCCTTATCGTGCGATATTTTGACTTCGGACTGTAAATTTTTGTCTTTCTCCTCTCTCATAGATGGTGAGGACACGTACAGCTGGATCGGATGACCAGACACTTGCGCCCCCTACTAGAGCCGTGAGAGGTCAGGGTTGAGGTAGAGGCCGAGGACGTCCACGTGGTGTAGCCAGAGCACCCGCATGAGCTGCTATAGAGGAGCCACGAGTAGCTTTAGTTGGAGGGCAGGCACCTAAAATGCATATTACTGCACCAGCCCTCCAGGAGACTCTAGCCAAGCTTCTGAGCATGTTCAACACCTTGGCTCAGGCTGGATTGATACCACTTCCTCCTGCCACATCGCAGGTCGGGGGAGGAGAACAGACTCCCGCCACCCGTACCCCAGAGAAGCGGGTCCAGGTCGACCAGGTTCCAAAGGTCATACCAATACAGTCGGTAGACCCAGTTTAGCCCGAGGTTAGGGCAGCAATTTCTAAGGAGGAGCAGCTCAGGCTTGAGAGGTACAAAAAGTACTACCCTCCTACTTTTAGTGGTTTGGCATCAAAGGATGCCCAGGGTTTTCTTGAGGAGTGCCACCATATCCTCCATACTATGGGTGTTGTAGAGTCTATGTTGGATTTCTTTCACTACGTTCCAGCTTAGAGGAGCGGCTTATCAGTGGTGGCAAGCATATGAGTTGGGTAGTCCGACCAAAGCAACTCCACTCACTTGGACTCAGTTCTTAGATATGTTCTTGAGGGAGTACGTTCCTCAGAGTCTCAGAGATGCATGGCGTATAGAGTTTGAGCAGTTGCACCAAAGTTCTATGAACGTGTCAGAGTACGCGGTTTGGTTCAGTGATTTGGCTAGGCATGCACTAGCCTTGGTTGCTACTGTTTGAGAGCGGGTTCGTCGATTTATTGAGGGGCTCAACCCCAGTATTAGATTTAGCATGGCCCGATATTTGGAGATGGATATTGCGTACCGGTAGGTAGTGGGGATTTCTAGGAGATTAAAGGGCATGCTGACTCGGGAGAGAGAGGAGAGAGAGTCCAAGAGGTCTCGAGAGTCTAGCACTTATAGTGGTAGTCGTGCCCCAACTAAAGCTCGTTAGGGTAGGGGCTATGTGGGTCTCCCTGTTCATTCAGCACTTCTAGCCGCCAGTGGTACTCCGGTCACTCCTAGGCCCCAGGCTCCCTATTATGCATCGCTATTGTCTAGTGTACCTCCTGCATGGGGCGCTTTCAGCGACCAGTCCAGCTGTTTAGGCCTGAGCCAGTCACAATAGCCATGTCCTCCGAGAGCTTGTTTTGAGTGTGGTGACACTCGTCATATGGTAAGGGATTACCCTAGACTCAGGAGGGGTCCACCTCCATAGACCACTCAGGCACCACGTGCGCCACCGGGTCCTCAGGCTATGATTACAGCACCAACTACCACCCCCACCTGCACAACCAACTAGAGGTGGAGGTATAGCAGGTAGAGGTCTCCCTAGAGGGGGAGGCCATGCCAGATACTATGCCCTTCCTGCTAGGATGGAGGCAGTTGCATCCAACTCTGTTATCACAAGTATTGATCCGGTCTATTGTAAAGATACATCAGTCTTAATTGATCCAGTCTCCACTTATTATTATGTGTCATCTTATTTTGCTCCATATTTGGGAGTATCTCGTGATTCTTTGAGTTCTCCTGTCTATGTGTCTACACCCGTGGGAGATTCTATTATTGTTGACTGTGTGTATCGGTCGTGTTGTTATCAGTGGTTTTGAGACTAGAGCTGATTTATTACTGCTCAGTATGGTGGATTTCGATGTTATTTTGGGCATGGACTGGTTGTCTCCCTATCACACTCTCCTTGATTGTCACGCCAAGACGGTGACGTTGGTGGTGCTAGGTCTACCATGACTAGAGTGGAGAGGTACTTTAGATTATGTTCCTAGCAGGGTTGTTTCATTTCTTAAGGCTCAGTAGATGGTTGAAAAGGGGTATGATGCATATCTGGCATATGTTAGGGATATTAGTGTTGATACTCCTACCATCGAGTCAGTTCCGTTAGTGAGGGATTATCTAGATGTACTTACGGCGGATCTTCCGGGAATGCCACCCGACAGAGATATCAACTTTAATACTGATTTGTTACCGGGCACTCAACCCATTTCTATTCCACCCTATCATATGACCCCAACAGAGTTAAAAGAGTTAATGGAACAGTTGCAAGAGTTGCTTGATAAGGGATTCATTCGGCCCAGTGGGTCGCCTTGGGGTGCTCCAGTATTATTTGTAAAGAAGGATAGTTCTATACGGATGTGTATTGATTATCGCCAGTTGAACAAGGTTACAGTAAAGAACATGTATCCATTGCCAAGTATTGATGACCTATTTGATCAGCTTTAGGGGCCAGGGTGTTCTCTAAAATTGACTTGCGATCAGGCTATCATCAGTTGAATATTCGAGAGCCAGATATCCTGAAGACTACTTTTAGGACTCAGTACAGTCATTAAGAGTTCCTTGTGATGTCTTTTGGGCTGACCAACGCCCAACAACATTCATGCACTTGATGAACAATGTATTTCAGCCCTATATTGACTCTTTCATCATTGTATTTATTGACGACATTCTGGTGTACTCTTTGAGCCGGGAGGATCATGAGCAGCACCCGAGGACTGTGCTTCAAACCTTGAGAGAAACAAACTTATATGCAAAATTTTCAAAGTGTGAATTCTGGCCAGATTTAGTGGCATTCATGGGTCATATAGTATCGAGCGAGGGGATCAAGGTAGATCCGAAAAAGATTGAGGTAGTGCAAAGTTAGTCCAGACCATTGTCGCACCCCATTTTCTCGCGAAAGCGGGTTTCGACGTGTGACAACCCTTTAAAAGAGGTATTAAAAGAGAAGAGTCACCACCTAACGATTTTGAGGTGCGTTAGGGCACCTATTTGCATATAACTCTGTTTGACTAGTCGACACCACCAAAGATCGGGTAAGGGCTTACATTACCTCAAAGAGAAGGTGTTAGGCGCTCCTCGATATCCACAACTGTGGGTCCCAACCTAACTTTAGACTAATTGGATTATATAGCTAAGCTAGGTGATCAAATAAATAACATGGAAGTTTAGAAGCCGTAGAGTCTTATTAAAACATATGAGAATCGATACAAGTCTTAATGACTATGTAGGTACAAACTACGTTGATCTATGTTAAGTATGGATAACATGCACATAAATAAAACATGGGGGGGGGGGATCCTATGTTTTTTAGCCTAAAGGATCACCCCGTGCAATATAAATAATACTTCGCAACTCCCTTTAGGTAGGGTTTGCTCATATTATTTAGCGGGCACAAACTATCATCTTCTGCTACCCGATTACTATGTTGAAGTTGTTTACTTAAAGGCGTTCTAATTCATTTCTAAGTCGTACCCTATGCGTGCATACTCGTCCCTTGCATATGGTCCGGGAGGCTTTGGACCTACTATTTGGTAGTTCTAGACTCAACTCAGGGGCTCAAAATGATAAAACTAAGCGACAATAAAAAACAGATAGGACTGCATATAATTGTAATAAAAGGTTCAAATAACCTCCACACATATACAAGAAAGCACGCAAGCATGATCTTAAGTCCTACAGGCATGATCTCTATATGATTCCAGTATTATACAGGTAGTGTTGTCATTTCTGGACTAACGTATGGGCAGATTAGACCATTAAAAGTCCTATAGGCATGATTTTTAATTGTTTGCATAATAAGGTAGTGAAAATAATCTCATAATTCTGAATTACTAAACTTGGTTTTATAGACATGCGTCTTAGGCATGTGATAGTCCCTGTTGGCATGCTATCTAAGTGAAGCAGTATAAAAACAACACGAAGTAGTTGATTAATTAGTTATGACCCTATAGTCATGGCATCTAGGTAAGTAAAGGTATTGCATTGTTGCATTCTACAAACATGTTATCTAAGAGTGTTGGATAGTAGACATGAAAAACAAATGTAGCATATTTAACAAATGAAGTAAAGTGTGTGCGTGATTTCTATAAGCATGCTTTCTATTAGTGTAAAACACATGAAACTAAATACAATATATGGCATGTTGAACAAAATAGCAAATAGACCACATAGACCTTATAGGCATGTTTTCTACCCTTTATGCAAGCATTAGAATGTACCCGATTCTCAAATTTCACTGATTTCCCCAACTGTCTAGTTTACAAATTATTACAGCCTAAAATAATATGAGTATAAATATTACACACTGGACAACTGTTGGCCCAAGGGCAGGCCCAAATGAAAATAACCCAGCAATGTCTGGGCCTTCAACAGATTCATTCCCACTCGAACAACATACCCAGATCCAAACACATCTCAAATAGGTGGGTGTGTCATTTGCACGACCCAGGGTTACGCATGAGTTCATGCCACACCCAGTGATTACAGACAAACCACTTAGCCATATGAGCTAACGAACCACACATAGCAATCAATCGAACCACCTTGAGGTAATACCTCATAGGGACAGGATTACCTGACATTCAACAGGATTCACATGAAAGCATATAGGCACTTGCAGTTTTATGAGGTAGGGTGACATGATTGATCAAACAAGGGATTAAACATGAAACTAGGAGAACAAGTAGAACTTAGTCTCCACATGACATGAAAAACTAACAAGAAAAGTTCATAACAAGTGAAAGAGTATAACATGCGCAATATTAGCAGAGTTGGAGAGGAATATCACTTAGGTTGACATGATAAGCATATATACATACTTAGTTTTTCAGAACAACGAGTTTATAGTGAAGCATAAGCCAAAGTTAGCCTAAAAGAGATGCAAAACTAGGAGTCTAAAGCATGAAGGTCTAGTAAAGTCATAGTTAGAGAATGGCAATTAGACATAGTAAACAAGCAAGTAAGCATGGTCTACAACAGTCAACATGTAGCTTAGCATGTTGAGTATAACACAAAGATTCCAAAGTCTAAAGAATTCATGATGCATATGAAGGTCTAGTGATACTTGAGAGGGTCAGAATTCATAATAGGCACATAAAGGCTAGATGTTGCATTTCATCTTATAAACTATAAGCAGTATCAAGCAACACAGGATTGGACCAAACATGGAACACGCATTAAGTTCACAATTGGTTGTCATCACAATTAGAAATTGGTCACATTTAAAGTATCAGAACACATGTGTTGGTTATCATGATAGTACATAACAAGGCAAGAAGCCAAACTCAGAATAAGCAACAGGTAAACATGATGGTCATTTAGGTTGGACACAATTAAGTCTAGCATATTAGGCTAGGCATTTAGGCATGACTTGCAGAGAAATAGCAAATTAGGCATAAAGGATTCAACATAAAGAAAGCAATTTCGAGCAAGAGTATAGTCTCACAAAGGGGTTTCAGTGTGAGAAGACAAAGTTCAATAACCATCAATTAAGTTTCAATTATGAATCAAGGTAGACATCATGAATCAACTTAACTATACATATATGAGTTAAGATCAAGACTTGCTCAGAATTGGAGCTAATGGAACTATAGAGTAATGCAAAAAGAAACAGAATCGTATATGAAATGGCATAATATCAAAATTAACTCAGAGAAATCCAGACAACACTAATGCACATAACATAAGCACAAAATGAATGGAGTAGAATTACGAGGGTACAGGGCACTGACCATTTGCAAACAAATGAACAAAGAATGACAAACTCAGAATCTCAGGAATAGCACCAATTGCAGGAGAGTGATGAAAACTCCCAAACCTCCAGTGCTACAGAGTTCACAAGAGCCTCGAAATGGACCCCGAGCAGTGCTTGTACTAGAGGAAGGTTAAGAGAATACGGTGGCCTTGGCTTTCATCCGGCCAAAATATTGAGCCTCAAAATAGTGTAAGACAAGAAAAAATAAGAAAGGCAGTAGTACTTTTTAGTGACTAGTGTCTGTTGAAAGGGAAAATTGAGGAGGGGTTTATATAACATCAAAATTAAGTACCCAAACAAGGAAAAACAGTCGATTAAACACAAATAAGTAAAATATAGCATGAAAAATCTATTAGAATCAATTTAAGAAGAAACAGGCAAACCCTAATTTAAAACGAAGAACAAAATTGGTAAAACATCTCACTGAATCAGACCCATAGAGTCTGGTGGTGAGTGTATATAGATGAAATATCGTCTAAGTCTCGAAGATTGAGGACGATTGTTCATAACTCAAGGCCTGGTATTTGCCAAGAATAGGCGAGTACTAAGTAACATCAAGAGCGTGTGAGTAGTGACAGGGTAGTGTAAATAAGGTAAGCAGATCGTAGGACTCCATAGTAGACCCGAATTCAGAGAGATTTTTGGGGGGTAAGACAGCTAGGGTTCGTAGAAGATTAGAGTGTGTGAGGGCGGTTGGTAAAGTAAAATGGTCTCTAGGGTTTGGGGTGGGGATATAAGGAGAGTGTTTTTTTTTATTTCGGGCAGTTGATCATTTAAGATCAACGGCCAAGATTAAAAAGAATGTGGGATGGGTTGAATAAACGGGCCGCGATCGGGTTTTAAAAGGGGTCGTTTGATCGGGTTGCTGAAGAGAAAAATAAATGGGCTAAGTGTTTGGGACTGTAATTTGGTCCAAAATTAGCCTTGTATTGGGTTGTAAATTAAATATGCAAAATATTCTTTTAAATAATTTATAAAAAGTAATTTATAAATAATAAAAATAATACTTTTGCAGTAAAATGATTAAAAATAGTAGATTAATATTATAAAAATATAAAATACTATTTTGGCACAAATAATGTAATAAAATGTAATTATGCATAGAGCATAGGCTATTATTGCAGAATTATGCTAATAGCTCAAAAATACAAATATGATTATATAAAAATGAATTAAAATATTATTAAAATATATATATATATATATATATATATATATATATATATATATATATATATATATATATATATATATATATGGGTGAAAATAATAAATTTGGACGATTAAGTCTTCACAAAACAATTTAAAGGGATAATTAATGCATATTCAAGTAATTAAAATGCAAGAAAATTAATTTAAAAGCTTTAAAAATTATAACAATTATAGAAAATACTTGTATAACTCTTGTAAATTAAGTAATGATGCAAAATGATATTTTGAAAGTATATATACTATTTTAAAATATGAGCGCAAAATTGGGTATTAACAGCTGTCCCTCTTTACCCGGGAATGATAAAATTATCGGGTAAAGAAAATGATGACCAATTTTGTCCGAATTGAGTGAAGAGTGATGTGTTTTGAAAACAATGGGGGCTGAACCCTGGTGCTTGAGTTTCCTACATATCCCTGGTATTACGGGAATTAGGCCGTGTGTAGTTCTGGATCTAATAGCGAATGAAACCGATGGAGTTGTTATAAGAGTGGTCGTATGTTTCGAAAATGATCTTTTGGATGCGATATTGTCGTGAGTAACAAATGATTTCAGGTGGAGCTATGGATGCGATTTTGAACGTTATGGATATATAAGGCAAGTATTTGAGCGGTTATGGGACAAAAGGTAATCAATTACTGGTCATTGGTTACGTTTGAGATAATCGAGGATGCGAATGTTAAGAATGGAAACCGGAGCGAGATTTGCTCCTGTTTGTAGAACTGTTACCTTTTGAGTTACCTGCAAAACTTAAAACACGATGCACGCGAATATATATATATATATATATATATATATATATATATATATATATATATATATATGAGAATGGACCAACGAGTAAATTCCCATCGGACCATTAAGGTTGTCTTCAGACGATGAGGATGATGTCCTTAGACTATGACGTCCTGGGCCATGAAGAGTATGGTAAGGGATTCGCAGGCCATGGAATGGTGTCCCCCGGCCATGAGGATGTGCCTCTAGACTATGACAGCTTTGAATAATGATATGTAATTTCGAGATATCCTTCGGCCATGGCATGATGTCTTCGAGCAATGAGGATGATGCCCTCAGACTATGACGCCTTCGGACAATATGGCAATGTTTCAACCCATGAGATGCAAAGATGCAATGATAACAATCGTTTGGTACAGGGAACATGTAATGCTTAGTCATATGCGAGAATGAGATGAGTCAAGGTTTAGTCTTGTATGAGATGAGGGTAGTGCTTATTCCAATGCGAAGAGCGGAGACAATGTTTAGTCTCATGCAAGGAAAGACAACTCCTAGCCTTATGCAATAGTGTAGGCAATGCTTAGCCTCATGTAAGGAATGGATACAGTGCTTAGTCTCATACAAAGAAGGGTAGTGCTTAGCCTTATGCAATAATGGAGGCCGTTTTTAACCTTATGGAGACAGTGCTTAGTCTCATGCAATAATGGAGGCAGTGTTTAGCCTCATGCACGGAATGGATACAGTGCTTAGTATCATGCAAGGAAAGGCGGTGCTTAGCCTTATGCAATAATGGAGGCAGTGCTTAGCCTTATGCAAGGAATGTAGACAGTTCTTAGTATCATGCAAAGAATGGAGACAATGCTTAGTCTCATGCAAGGAAAGGTAGTGCTTAGCCTTATGCAATAATGGAGGCAATGCTTAGCCTCATGCAAGGAACGAGGCAGTGTTTAGTCTCATGCAAAGAAAGGCAATGCTTAGCCTTATGCAACGTGGAGGTAGTGCTTAGCCTTATGCGAAGAATGGAGATAGTGTTTAGTCTCATGCAAAGAAAGGCAGTGCTTAGCCTTATGCAATAATGGAGGCAATGCTTAGCCTCATGCAAGGAATAAAGACATTATTTAGTCTCAAGCAAAGAAAGGCAATACTTAGACTTATGCAACGTGGAGGCAGTGCTTAGCCTCATGCGAAGAATGGAGACAATATTTAGTCTCATGCAAAGAAAGGCAGTGCTTAGCCTTATGCGATGATGAGGGCAATGCTTAGCCCTATGCAAGAAAAACAATGACTAACTGTGAGAGAGTAAAACATTTCTTTGCTTGATGTTTTTGAGTTTAGCGATTCTTGTGGGTGTGGAGATAATGATCTTGTTGTGTGTATGTGTTTGTAGATGTTCCTGTTATGTTCGCTGTGTCTGCGTCCAAAGAAAAATCGTGCGTTTTGGCGAGGGAAAAAGGCTGGTTTGCACTCTTAATTTCTTTCTTCGCCTTTACTATTGTCTTGAGGTCCTGCTTGAGTCACCCTGGATAACGTATGGCTGTCATAGGAACAAAATATTTTCGAAAAACATGCGTGCATTTGACAAAATTATTTGTAAAAATGTAGTTGTTTGAAATATGTTATAATACACGAGATTAAATAATTTTTATGAACTGATGATTGTGATGGATTTTGAGACATTGCAACCTCTTTGATTCGTAATTTTGAGGATCCTCCTCAAAATTCTGCCCCAGTTTAAATGCATACTTCTTGCAATACATTCTTTGGCGGTTCCAAACATAATAAGATCGGACAAACTTGAGACCTTTCCCCAGTTTCTGACCATAGAGGAAATGAAGTTTTTATTATGATATGACGGAACCCACAGGACTGCCTACGTATCTCCTCTTAAACTAGAATCAGGTCAAGCGTAGTTTAGTACATCAAATAGAAAGTGCAAACACAATCTTAAGCATAGTATCTCTTGACTACGTCCAAATTTATAGGTTTTGGACAAATCTCTCCATCTATTTCTACAAGTATAAGTGCTCCTTCTATTAATACCTGGTGAACCATGTAAGGGCCTTGCCAGTTGGGTTAGAATTTCCCCTTTGCTTCATCCTGATGTGGGAAGATTTGCTTTAGTACCAACTGCCCCGGAATGAATTGCCTCGACCTGACCTTTTTGTTGAAAGCTCTTGCCATTCTATTCTGGTAGAGTTGACCATGACATACCGCATTCATTCTGTTTCTATCAAAGAGAGCTAGTTGTTCATACCGGCTTCGTACCCATTCCGCATCACTGAGCTCGGCTTCTTGTATGATTCTTAAGGAAGGGATTTCCACTTCGGTGGGAATAACGACTTCAGTACTGTAAACCAGTAGATAGGGAGTTACCCTAGTTGATGTACGAAATGTGGTGCAATACTCGAGAAACGCAAATGGTAGCTTCTAGTGCCATTATTTGTAATTATCTACCATTTTCCTCAATATTTTCTTGATGTTCTTGTTGGCGGCTTCTACGACTCCGTTCATTTGCGGCATGTATCTTGTAGAGTTTCGATTCTTGATCTTGAATGTTTCACACATGGCTTTCATCAAGTTGCTATTGATATTGGCTGTAGTTTTAGTAATTATTGATTCTGGTACTCCAAATCGATAAACGATGCGGTCCCGAACAAAATCTGCTACAACCTTCTTAGTTACAGCTTTATAAGATACGCCTTCAACCCATTTTGTGAAGTAGTCTATAGCCACCAGAATGAACCTATGTCTGTTTGAAGCAGCGGGTTCGATTGGCCAGATGACATCCATACCCCAAGCGGAGAAGGGCCATGGAGAACTTGTTGCATTAAGTTCGTTAGGTGGTACACGTATCATGTCATCTTGTATCTAGCATTGGTGACACTTTTGGACATATTTGATGTTGTTTGTTTCCATAGTCATCCAGAAATACCCTGCTCTTAATATCTTCTTGGCTAGAATGAAACCATTCATTTGGGGTCCGCAAGTTTCGCCATATATTACCTCGAGCAATCTAGATGCCTCCTTGGCATCGACACTTCGCAACAAACCCAAATCATGAGTCCTTCTATACAGAATTCCTCCACTTTGAAAGAAATGGTTGGCCAATCTTCGAAGCGTGCGCTTCTGAGTATGGGTAGCACTCTCTGGATATTTTCCTTTTTCCAAGTATTCCTTGATGTCGTGGAACCATGGATTCCCGTCAATCTCTTCTTTAATATGAGCACAATAAGCTGGATGCTTATGCATTCCTATTAGGATAGGATCGATGAAATTCTTGTCTGGGTGTTGTATCATGGAAGACAAAGTGGCTATTGCATCTGCAAACTTATTCTGAATCCTTGGAACATGTTTGAACTCTATCTTTGTGAACCTCTTAATCAGCTCTTATACACAGTGCAAATATGGCAATATTTTTGTATTCTTCGTGGCCCATTCCCCTAGAACCTGGTGCACCAAAAGATCTGAATCTCTAATTACCAAGAGCTCTTAAACGTTTATGTCAATGGCCAATATGAGTCCCAGGATGCATGCCTCTTATTCCGCCATATTGTTGGTGCATGGAAACTTGAATTTTGCGGATACCGGATAGTGTTGACCAGTTTCTGATACTAAGACAGCTCTGATACCCACTCCTTTGAAGTTTGTTGCTCCATCAAAGAACATCCTCCAACATCGTACACCTCAGTGATATCTTCTCCTATGAACGACACCTCCTCGTTAGGAAAATACATTTTCAATGGTTCGTATTCTCCGTCTACGGGATTTTCCACCAAGTGATCCGCCAATGCTTGCCATTTGATTGCCTTCTGAGTTACATAGACGATGTCGAAATCACTCAGCAATATTTGCCACTTTGCTAACTTACCCGTAGGCATGGGTTTCTGAAAGATGTATTTTAGCGGATCCATCCTTGATATGAGATATGTAGTGTATGCACAAAAATAATGTCTCAACTTCTAAGCTATCCATGTCAAAGAATGATAGGTGCATTCCAACAAAGAATACCGGGCTTCATAAGGCGTGAACTTCTTGCTCAAATAATACATCGCCTGCTCCTTTCTACCTGTTTCATCATGTTGTCCCAGAACAGAATCAAAAGCCACATCCAACAGGGACAGATAAAGCAAAAAAGGTCTTCCTGGTTCTGGTTGGACCAACACGAGTGGTTTGGATAAATGTTCTTTGATTTTGATGAAGGCTTTCTCTTATTCTTAAGTACAGCTTGTTGCAACATCTTTCCTCAGCATTCTGAAGATTGGCTCACATATCACCGTTGATTGTGATATAAAACAACTGATATAATTGAGGCGCCCTAGAAAACTCATCACATCTTTCTTATTCTTTGGAGGCGGTAGGTCCTAGATAGCTTTGATCTTTGATGGGACTAACTCAATGCCCCGGCGACTGACGATGAAACCTAACAACTTTCCAGCAGAGACCCCGAAGGCACATTTTGCAGGATTTAACTTCAAATTGTATTCTCGAAGTCGATCGAAAAATTTCTTCAGGTCTTTCTATGTGATCCAAACTCCTTTAAGATTTGATGATAACATCATCCGATGTGTATCATGCCATGGAAGATGGTCGTCATGGCCCTCATGTAGGTGGCCCCAACATTGTTCAAACCAAACAACATCATCTTGTAACAATATATTCCCTATGGTGTCATAAAGGAGGTCTTTTCAGCGTCCTCTTCATCCATCCAAATCTGATGGTATCCTGCGAAGCAATCCACAAAGGATTGGAGTTCATGCTTGGCACAATTTTCAATTGTATGTGTATGTTGGGTAGCGGGAAATCCTCCTTAGGACTTGCTGTGTTCAAATCTCGGTAATCGATACATACTCTAACTTTCCCATCTTTCTTCGGAACTGGCATAATATTGGCTAACCATGTTGGGTATTCGACCACTCGGAGAACCTTGGCTTTGATTTGCTTGGTGACCTCCTCTTTTATCTTCAAACTCATATCTGGCTTGAATATTCTGAGCGTCTTTTCAGCGTCCTCTTCATCCATCCAAAACTGATGGTATCCTGCGAAGCAATCCACAAAGGATTGGAGTTCATGCTTGGCACAATTTTCAATTGTATGTGTTTGTTGGGTAGCGGGAAATCCTCCTTAGGACTTGCTGTGTTCAAATTTTGGTAATCGATACATACTCTAACTTTCCCATCTTTCTTCGGAACTGGCATAATATTGGCTAACCATTTTGGGTATTCGACCACTTGGAGAACCTTGGCTTTGATTTGCTTGGTGACCTCCTCTTTTATCTTCAAACTCATATCTGGCTTGAATATTCTGAGCTTTTTCTTCACCGATGGACACATGGGATTGGTGGGTAGCTTATGAGGTACTATGGATGTGATTAAACCAGTCATATTGTCATAGGAACATGCAAAGACGTCCTCATACTCCTTTAGGAATCTGATATACTCTTCTTTATTTGACGATGATAGATTAATGCTTATATGCGTTTCCTTGACTATTTTGGAATCCCCTAAGTTGACGGGCTCAGTTTCCTCCAAATTAGCTCTGACTATTTCCTCAGGTATTATATCATCTCCCGGATCCTCTGAATCACTGTCCTTATGTTGCGTTATCTCATTACATGTTACAGTCGTAGGTTCATCAGGATATGTAATAATTATGCTGAAAAGAATATTGAAATATGATAATAAATATAAAAAGCAGTAATGCATTAATAAAACTTTTTAAAATGTCAACAAGTACGTCTCGATGGCTCAAGTAATTATTTCAAAACCAAATACTGAAAATGTCTTAAATGCTCAAAACTATTTGAAAATAATTCATGCTAATTTGCCAGGCTACCCAGGAACTCAGCGAGCCTAGGATGGTGCAGCGGCCCGATTCTTGAGAACAACTCCTCCTTCCATGGTTTGAATGGTAAGGTCTTCCTCCCCCTCCTCAATAATTGCACTGCAGTCCATGTTTTCTTCATCTAGAAACAGCTTCCTCATGCCAGCCAAAACCTCATCTTTCTCAGATCCCCACATCATGCCAGCCTGATGGAATGTCTGGTGCAGAGGTGGTACGGTTTGTTCCAGTGGATAATAAGGAGCACGCCATGGTGTCTAATCTTGATATTCTTGCCATGTGTATTCATATCTGAGTCCAAAGGTCGTGCCATGGTACTTTGGTTGTGCAAGTTTGGTGATCCCCTGAAGCTTTTTGCCGAGACCCTTGCCTGGTTCATACCCCGTCCACATCAATATGCTTTCTATTTTGTTTCTCCACCATTGGTCCTTTTCAATTGCGTTAACCCATTCAATGTGATGATATATTTCTCCACCCAGCTTCCTTTTGTTTTCGACAATTGGAACGGTCTGGTTGGTGTATATGGGGTTGCTCTCATCTCCATGGATGATCACCTCCTGATGATTCCACTCAAACTTCACAGCCTGGTGCATAGTTGAAGCTACTACACCGACTACATATATCCTTGGTCTTCCCAACAATAAATTGTAAGGAGCAGATTTATCTAGCATTTGGAACTTGACATCAAACCAAGTCGGACCCATCTGTAAGTTGAGGTTGATTTATCCTATAGCGACTCTCTGAGATCCGTCAAATTCTTTCACATTCATGCTTCCCATTCGTATCTCATGCAGGCCTTTACCCAATATTTTAAGAGTGGTCAACGGACATATATTAAGACTCGAACCTCCATCTATCAAGACCCTGGCGATGAACTTATCTTCGAATTGCACTGTGATGTGCAATGCCCTGTTGTGACTTAAACCTTTTGGTGGAAACTCGTCTTCATGGAAAGTGATTTTATGGCTCTCCAATACCTATCCGACTATATTAGCCATCTCTCCACTAGTGATGCCGACGGGTACATAAGCTTCACTCAACACCTTCATCAAAGCATTCTTGTGCGCATCTGAGTTTTGCAACAGTGATAAGATGGATATCTGAGCAGGGGTTTTGTTCAAATGGTCAACAATAGAATACTCCCTTGCTTGTATCTTTCTACAAAGATCATCAGTGCCAGTGTCGACAACAGGTGGCTTAGGTTCAGCTTCCTTGCTCGTTCCTCCCAGATTCTCCGGTGTGTAAACTCTACCAGTTCTGGTCATACCTTGTGCGATACCTGTTTCTTCCATTTTGGCTTTTCCCTTCCTTCTTGCTTCCGCAACATAATCCCATGGGACGACATCAGATTGGTAAGATGGTGTGGGGGCTACCACCACAGTGAATAGTGTAGCTACCTCAACTTCAAATGGCGCTTGGGTTTGAACCATAACTAGCATGATGATGACTAGAGATGTTTTAGGAGCGTATCCCTCTCAAATGAGTCCGATGGACCCTTCCTGATCTCACTCCTCATCATGTTCACTACCTCACCTCTGTGATCCGGGAGAGGGTTGGTGCGAATATTTGGTGCAGCTTCCTTTGCTTGTATAACCTTAGTGTCGATTAGCGACTGAATTTTGTCTTTCAACGTGCGACACTCCTCAATGGTATGGCCCTTCATGCCTGAATGATAAGCACATATTTTGTTGGGGTTGATTTATTGGGAAGGATTTTCCACAACAACAGCAGGAATATGGGTGACGTAACCAGCGGCCTTCAGTCTCTCATACAATTGGGCTATGAGTTCAGAAATTGGGATGTATTGTCTAGGAGGTTTGCGGTAAAAATTTGGACGTGGCTTTGGGTAATTTTGGCTGGCGGGTGGAGGTGAATGGTAGTATGCAGGTTGAGTGTTATAGGTATAGTATGCGGTGGCAAGGTATTGGTATTTTGGGGATGAGGGCTGATATGTGGGTGGAGGTGTTTGGTATGTAAGGGGAGACTTGGGACCCTAGGCTCCCATTATGGCACCCACTTCCTTCTTATTTGAAATACCTACTGATTGCAAAGTTTTATTCGTGGCCTGTAGCGCCTCGAAATTGGTTACCATACCGCTCTTAATTCCTTCTTTTATTCTTTCTCCTAGCTTGATGATGTCATAGAACTTGTGATTTTTAATGACCATTAACCTTTCGTAATACTGTGGATCTTGAGCTCTAACAAAGAACTTGTTCATTTGTTCTTCTTCAAGTGTTGGCCTTACCTTTGCGGTCTCTGATCTCCAATGAGTAGCATACTCGCGGAAGGTTTCTATCGGCTTCTTCTTGAAGTTTTGAATGTAGAAAATGTCTGGAGCATTTTTCGTGTTGAACCTGAATCTATCCATTAAATATGATGCCATACTCACCCAACTAACCCACTTCTTTCGGTTTACTGATATACCAAGACAAGGCGTCTCCTGTAAGGCTTCGCATGAACAGTTTCATGCGGATTTGTTCATTCTTGCCCACTCTTACAAGCTTGTCCCAGTATGTTCTTGGATGTACCTTCGGATCACTGGTACCATTAAACATTTCAAACTTAGGAGGTTTGTAACCTTCCGACAATTCCACATCCGGCAGAATACATAGGTCCTCATAGTTTAGACCTTCAACGCCTTTACCTCCTTAAACACTCTCGACTCTACCTATGAGCTTCTTAAGTTCCTCCACCATGTTTTTAATGAGCAGGTCCTTCTTAGTTGACTTGGGTATGTATAGAGTTTATTGCGGGGTATGGGGTAAGGTTTTCACATATATCGGGTTGCTTTGATGAGTTCCCGAAACTTGGGTATATGGGTGGCTGTTGGTCGAGTTTTGGGGATCGGGAGCGGATTGTGGTGCATTGTTTTGGGGGGGGGGGGGTGTGATAAGTAGTGGTTTACGGGTATTGAGTTGGATGGTGGTGGTGGTGTTGAGGGGTTGGAACTGGTGGCGGGTTAAGGTTCTGGGGAAGTGCAGGATTATGATACTGGTGTGGTGCAGGATGATCTGGTGGTGGATTTTGGTTTTGTGGGTTTCGTGGTGGCGTTTGGTTCTGGGTAGTCGAGTTTTGTTGGTTGATATCGGGAACATTGAGAGTGAGAAAGAGGTTTTCTAGATTTCAGACCTGCTCAAGCTCGCCCTGTAGTTCTAGGATTTTCTGCTCCAAATGTAGACCAGCTCATTCTGCCCCAGAGTGCTTCTGCCATCTGAAGTTTCCACATTTCCTGCCACAATAGCATTGTCTTTCTTGATACTTAAATCACCCATCTTCCCTTTTCCTTTGGTTTTTTATTTCGGGTCGATAGGTGGAGGAGGAGGTGGAGGACCTCTGGATATAGTGTGGTATGTTGATGATGCCAGTATGCACGAACCAACCTTTGGGAATGGGAATAACCAAAAAGAAAAGGAAAAGCAAAAGATAACCAAGTTAATAAGATGAAAATAAAAGAATGTTCGCAGTATTTAGACATGTTTCACAAAGTCATGTAATAATTCGTGTCCTAATTTTGGGGACCTCGTTGTGCCTGAGGTAGGACTAAGTGACACATAGACTTGGAGAAAATTGATGCCAACTTTCATTAATGCGAAAATAGGCCAAACAAATCGATAATAATAATAAAGTCACTAATGACATCAAGCCTTATTACATAGAAATCTAATCTATGATACAAACAGTAAAGAACATTATATCCTATTCTACTAGGTCCCCAAAGGACCTTCTCCATGCTTGTCTCTGTTGACCCCATCAAACAGGTTTCCCAGATCGCGCATATCCAGCAGCAAGTAAGCTTTTGCCATATTTCCTCATTCATCGTCGTTCATGCTTTGACAGTCCGAGAGTCTCTTTCTCATCTTCCCTTCTAGCTCCATCAGTCCTTGTTCCAAGTACCCAATCTTTTTGTCAACTTAGTGGAAATCTCTTTCCATTCCTTTATCGCCTCCATGTTCACTTTGTGATGCTCCAGATGTTTAGCTTTAGATTCGAACACCCTTTTGTGTAGCCTCTTGTACTTAACTTGTGCCTCAGCCACTTCGTATATGATACTATCCTTTAGATTGACTCATGTCTTGACGTTTTCTGCTACGTCGTCTTCCAACCATGATAGATAGTAGTACATATGACCAGCATGATACCTGTCTAGATCGATAGTTTCTCCTTCCACAATGATCTTTTATTTACACATATGTTGCGCCTCGAACTTGAATCCATGACGTTTCCCTTGAAATTTTCTTTGTACTGGACCATATTGGAAACCCGAGGTATGACTTGTTTCCATCCAGCTTGTCTCATTACCCTTATAGGAGCATAAGAATAGATGCCTCACAACCCGTTCAGTACCAAATGAGTAGCCCCCCTTGACCTGATGATGAACTCGCTACTATGAAACCATTCAAACATCCAATCTACCTGCTTGCCTGTCAGATTGTTGAAGCAACACACCCAACTTACAACATTTCCAGGCTGCGCAAACATGTCCGGAATAAACATCATTTTCTTTGGGTGATGTTTGGCTATATGTAGTCATTTACTGGCCTTTGCATAAGCTATTGACGATACTCGCCCTTCTGAAAGTGTTCTAGCATCCAGACTTGTAGCAATAAATTACAACCCTCAAAGTGTCTGAATCCCTGCTTGCGCCGATCTAGAGCGCGGTACATCTCAACTAAGATCATAGGGATGATAATGTAAGTTTGTCCCTAAATGTCGTCCATTAAGGTCTTGGCGACCATGGCTAAGCGAGTATGAATTTTCATCCTTTCATTGGAAATATCAACAAACCCAAGAAGCAGACCACGAACACATAAACCCGACAGTGCACCTATCCCAAGGAAGTAATGACTAGTTCAACAAGGTGAAGACGATACGACTTGCTATGCCCATAACGTTCGTAAAGAAACTCAAAAGGGATGTATGATTTTTTTAGACAGAGCAGTTCATCATTCTTCTTAAAATCCAACATTTTCAGGAAACCGCGGGGAGTACGATTCTCTGGTACCAGTAATCCCGGACTATCACATGCCAACTTGGCAAAACCTCACATTTCCTCTAAGAGACGAGTCATTTCTATATTGTTAAATTGTAAAATAACTCTTTTCTCATCCCAGAATATGGTGGCGGCCTCGATCAACTGCCTATTTGGTCGAACGTTCATCAAAGATGGCAATTCACTTGGTACTCTCCTTACATGATTTTTGTCACAATGTGCATGGTTTTTCCACCAGTCAAGGTGGGATGTTTTGGACCATACCGAACCTAGGGATTTCATGCTTCATTTTCTACAAACAAACAAAGGTTAGCCCTTTCCCCTTCTAGATTTGACTACTTACGCAATAATGATCAACATGTTGGCACATTTTCTCCAAGTAATGCACATAATATGATAGTGTCCATTAGGATTATGGAAATCCTGTCGGACTTTGGACAAGGCTCATCTTAGCAGGTTGTTACATTAACAACGCTTCAACCCGTACTAGGTTTAGCATGATACATATACATTTCAAATTGGAGTAGGGTTTCTAGAAGGGTCTAGACTGGTACTCCCAAGTGGACAACTTAAGAGGGAAAGGCACGAGACCGTCGACTGCACCGCTGATCGACTAGTCTACCACAAGTAAGCCTTTCCAATTTAAAAAGGGTGATTTCAGAAAAGCGAGGACACTCATCAAGCGCCGCTATGTTAATAATTGCCACGAGTGGAGTATGATGTAGAAATAATAACACGTTGCCAAGTACTTGCACGATAAAAGTATGTAAAAGAAGTAAATAAAATAGTAAAGTGAACATGAAAAGAAGAAAAGAAAGACAAAAGAAAGAAGTAAGTTTAGCTCATGAAAATGTGTGAGAACATAATGAAGCATGTAAGGAAATAGGGGTGGAGAGTCATAATATAGCATACTTAGACAAGATGAAAAGAGATGAAGAGCGGTCATAGAAAACAAAGGAGATTAAGGGAAGAGATGTGCATGTCATAGCAAAATTAAACAAATAAAGGTGAATAAGGGAGGGGATGTGCATGTAATAGCTATTTTAAAACATATAAAGAAACATAAAAGAAAGCATTCCACATAAGTCAAGTTCATTATGGTAAACTCTTAAGTATCCCCAGCAGAGTCGCCATGCTGTTGCGCCCCATTTTCTCGCGAAAGTGGGTTTCAATGCCTGACAACTCTTTAAAAGAGGTATTAAAAGAGAAGAGTCGCCACTTAACATTTTTGAGGTGTGTTAGGGCACCTATTGGAAAATAATTCTGTTTGACTAGTCAACGCCACCAAAGATCGGAAATTACCTCAAAGACAAGGTAATAGGCACTCTTCGAGGCCTACAACTGTGGGTCCCGACCAAACTTTAGACTACGTGGATTATATAGTTAAGCTAGGTGATCAAATAAATAGTAGGGAAGTTCAGAAGTTATAGGGTCTTATTAAAACATATGAGGATCGATACAAGTCTTAATGACTATGTAGGTACAAACCACGTTAAATCTATGTTAAGTATGGATAACATGAACATAAATTAAAGGGGGGGATCCTAATTGCTTTAGCCTAAAGGATCACCCCGTGATATATAAATAATACTTCGCAACTCCCTTTAGGTAGGGGTTGCTCATATTATTCAGCGGGCATAGACTATCATCTCCTGCTACTCGATTACTATGTTGAAGTTGTTTACTTAAAGGCGTTCTAATTCATTTCTAAGTCGTACCTATGTGTGCACTACCCGTCCCATGCCTATAGTCCAGGAGGTTTTGGAGCTACTATTTGGTAGTTCTAGACTCAAGTCAGGGGCTCAAAATGATAAAACTAGGCGACAATAGAAAACAGATAGGACTGCATATAATTGCAATAAAAGGCTCAAATAACCTCCACACATATACAAGAACGCACGCAAGCTGATTTCTGGTTTTAGGCAGAAGAACATTTCAAAATTAAGACTTAGAGTCCTTAAGTCCTATATGTATGATCTCTATATGATTCCAGTATTATACAGGTAGTGCTGCAATTTCTGGACTAACGTATGGGCAGATTAGACCATTACAAGTCCTACAAGCATGATTTCTAATTGTTTACATAATAAGGTAGTGAAAACAGTCTCATAATTTTGAATTACTAATGTTAGTTTTATAGACATGCGTCTTAGGTAGGTGACAGTCCCTATAGGCATGCTATCTAAGTGAAGCAGTATAAAAACAGCATGAAGTAGTTAATTAATTAGTTATGACCCTATAGTCATGGCATCTAGGTAAGTAAAGGTATTGCATTGTTGCATTCTACATACATGTTATCTAAGAGTGTTGGATAGTAGACGCGGAAACAAATGTAGCATATTTGACAAATGAAGTGAAGTGTGTGCGTGATTCCTATAGGCATGCTTTCTATTAGTGTACAACACATGAAACTAAATAGCATATATGGCATGTTGAACAAAATAGCAAATAGACCACGTAGACTCTATAGGCATGTTTTCTACCCTTTATGCATGCATTAAATGTACCCGATTCCCCAATTTCACTGATTTCCCTAACTGTCGAGTTTATAAATTATTACAGCCCAAAATAATGAATATGAGTATAAATATTACACACTGGACAACTGTTGGCCGCCCAAGGGCAGGCCCAAATGAAAATAACCCAGCAACGTCTGGGCCTTCAACAGAATCATTCCTACTAGAATAGCAGACCCAGATCCAAACGCATGTCAAACAAGTGGGTGTGTCATTTGCACAGCCCAGGGCTGCGCATGAGTTCATGCCACACCCAGTGATTACAGACAAACCACTTATCCATATGAGCTAACGAACCACACATAGCGATCAATTAAACCACCTTGAGGTAATACCTCATAGGTATAAAATTACTTGACATTCTGCAGGATACACATGAAAGCATATTGGCACTTGCATTTTTAAGAGATAGGGTGACAAGATTGGTCAAACAAGGGCTTAAACATAAAATTAGGAGAACCAGTAGAACTTAGTCTCCACATGACATGAAAAACTAACAACATAAGTTCATAACCAGTGAAAGAGTATAACATGCGCAATATTAGCAGAGTTGGAGAGTTATATCACATAGGTTGACATGGTAAGCACATATACATACTTAATTTTTCAGAACAACAAGTTTATAGTGAAGCATAAGCTAAAGTTAGCCTAAACGAGATTCAAAACTGGGAGTCTAAGGCATGAAGGTCTAATAAAGTCATAGTCAGAGAATGACAATTAGACATAGTAAATAAACAAGTAGGCATTGTCTACGACAGTCAACAGGCAGCCTAGCATACTGAGTATAACACAAAGATTCCAAAGTCTAAGGAATTCATGATAAATATGAAGGTTGGGTGACACTTGAGAGGGTCAGAATTCATAATAGGCAAAGACTAGATTGTCGCATAAAGGCTAGATGCTGCATTTCATCTTATAGGCTATAAGCAGTATCAACCAACACAGAATTGGACCAAATATGGAACATACATTAAGCTCACAATTGGTTGTCACCACAATTAGGAATTGGTCACATTTTAAGTATCTGAACACATGAGTTGGTTATCATGATAGTATAGAACAAGGCAAGAAGCCAAACTCAGAATAAGTAACAGGTAAACATGATGGTCATTCAGATTGGACACAATTAAGGCTAGCATATTAGGCTAAGCATTTAGGCACGACTTGCAGAGAAATAGCAAATTGGGCATAAAGGATTAAACATAAAGAAAGCAATTTAGAGCAAGTGTATAGTCTCACAAAGGGGTTTCAGTGCGAGAAATTAAACAAAGTTCAACAACCATCAATTAGGTTTCAATTATGAATCAGGCAGATATCATGAATCAATTTAATTATACACATACGAGTTAACATCAAAACTTGCATAGAATTGGAGCTAATGGAACTATAGAGTAATGCTAAAATAAACAGAATCGTATATGAAATGACATAATATCAAAATTAACTCAGATAAATCCAGACAATACTAATGAACATAACATAAGCACAAACAGAAAAGAGTAGAATTATGAGGGTACATGGCACTAACCAGTTGCAAACAAACGAATAAAGAACGAGAAACTCAGAATCTCAGGAATAGCAGCAATTACATGAGAGTGATGAAAAACCCCAAACCTCCAGTGCTTCATAGTTCAGAAGAGCCTCGAAACAGACCTCGGGCAGTGCTTGCACTGAAGGAAGGTTAACAGAATACGGTGTCCTTGGCTTTCAGCCGGCCAAAAGATTAAGCCTCAAAATAGTGTAAGACAAGAAAGAATAAGAAAGACAGTAGTAGTTTTTAGCGACTAGAGTCTGTTGAAAGGGAAAATTGGGGAGGGGTTTATATAGCATCAAAATTAAGTACCCAAATAAGTAAAGACAGTTGATTAAACACAAATAAGGAAAATATAGCATGCAAAATCTATTAGAATCAATTTAAGACGAAACATGCAAACCCTAATGGTAAAACATCTCACTGAATCAGACCCATAGAGTCTGGTGGTGAGTGTATGTAGATGAAATATCGTCTAAGTCTCAAAGCTTGAGGATGATTGTTCATAACTCAGGGCCTAGTATTTTCCAAGAATAGGCGAGTACTAAGTAACATCAAGAGCGTGTGAGTAGTAGCAGGGTATTGTAAATAAGGTAAGCAGATCGTAGGACTCCATAGTATAACCTGATTCAGAGAGAGTTTTGGGGGGTAAGACTGCTAGGGTTCGTAGAAGATGAGAGCGTGTGAGGGCGACTGGGAAAAGAAAATGGTCTCTATGGTTTGGGGAGGGGATATAAGGAGAGTGAGGGTTTTATTTCGGGCCAATGATCATTTGAGATCAACAACCAAGATTAAAAGGAAGGAGGGGCGGGTCGAATAAACGGGTCGCGATCGGGTTTTAAAAGGAGTCGTTTGATTGGGCTTTTGTAGAGAAAAATGAATAGGCTAAGTGTTTGGGCCTGTAATTTGGTCCGAAATTAGCCTTGTATTGGGTTGTAAATTAAATATGTAAAAGTTTGTTTAAAATAGTTTATAAAAAGTAATCTATAAATAATAAAAATATAAATTGTGTAGTAAAATGACTGAAAATAATATCTTAACATTATAAAAATATAAAATGCTATTTTGGCACAAATAATGTAATAAAATATAATTATGCATAGAATATAGGCTATTATTGCAAAATTATGCAAATAGCTCAAAAATACAAATATGATTATATGCATATAAGTAAATATATATATATATATATATATATATATATATATATATATATGTGTGTGTGTGTGTGTGTGTGAAAACAATAAATTTGGATGATTAAGGCGTCACAAAATAATTTAAAGGGGTAATTAATGCATATTCAAGTAATTAAAATGCAAGAAAAGCAATTTTAAAGCTTTAAAAATTATAACAATTATAGAAAATACTTGTATAACTCTTGTAAATTAAGTAATGATGCAAAATAATATTTTGAAAGTATATATACTATTTTAAAATATGAGGGCAAAATTGGGTATCAACAATCGTCCTCAGCTACGGACATCCGGAGTTTTCTTGCCTTGACGAGGTATTACCATTGATTTGTAGAGGGTTTATCGTCTATTGCATCACCTATGACCAGGTTAACCTAGAATGGTGCTCCGTTCAGATGGACCGAGGAGTGTGAGGAGAGCTTTCAAAATGTCAACACCAGTGTTGGTATTGCCCACTGGTTCGAGGTCTTATACGGTGTATTATGATGCGCCGTGCATTAGTCTCGGCACGGTGTTGATGCAGGACGGTAGGGTGATTGCCTACACGTCTAGACAACTGAAGGTGCATGAGAAGAACTATCATGTCCATGACCTCGAGTTAGCAGCTATTGTTCATGCCTTGAAGATCTGGTGGCACTATTTGTATGGTGTCCCTTGTGAGGTCTACACCGATCACCGGAGTCTATAACATCTGTTTAAACAGAAGGATCTTAACTTGCGGCAGCATAGGTGGTTGGAGTCACTTAAGGATTATGATATCACCATTCTATATCATCCCGGGAAGTCCAATGTGGTGGTCGATGCCTTGAGTCGCAAGGCGGAGAGTTTGGGAAGCTTAGCATATCTACCGGTGGCAGAGAGGCCTTTAGTCTTGGATGTTCAGGCCTTGGCCAACCAGTTTGTCAAATTGGATGTTTCCGAGCCGAGCCAAGTTTTGGCTTGTGTGGTTTCTCAATCTTCTCTTTATGATCGTAATAGAGAGCGTAAGTATGATGACCCCATCTGCTTGTCCTTAGGGACACGGTTCAGTACGGTGATGCCAAATAAATCACTATTGGAGATAACTGTGTGTTACGGATGCAGGGCAGGCTATGTGTGCCCAATATAGATGGTTCGCATGAGTTGATTCTCCAGGATTCTCACAGTTCACAGCACTCCATTCATCCAGGTGCCGCAAAGATGTATCAGGACTTGAGGCAGCACTATTGGTAGAGGCGGATGAAGAATGACATAGTGGAATATGTAGCTCGATGCCTAACTTGTCAGCATGTGAAGTATGAGCATCAACGACCGGGTGGATTGCTTCAGAGGTTAGACATTCCAGAGTGGAAATGGGAGCGGATCACTATGGATTTGGTTGTTAGGCTCCCACGGACTCTGAGGAAGTTCGATGCAGTTTGGGTGATTATGGATAGATTGACCAAGTCAGCTCATTTCATTCCTGTGGTTACTATTTACTCATCGGAGCAGCTGGCTCAGGTTTACATTCACGAGATTGGCAAGCTTCATGTTGTGCCAGTATCTATCATCTCTGACTGGGGTACACAATTTGCATCACGATTCGGGAGAGCTGTGCAATGTGAGTTGAGTACTCGGGTGGAGTTGAGTACAACATTTCACCCTCAGATGGGCGGACAGTCCGAGCGCACTATTCATAAATTGAAGGATATGCTTCGTGCGTGTATGATGGGTTTTCGGGGTGCTTGGGATCAGTTCTTGCCACTTGCGGAGTTTTCCTACAACAACAGTTATCAGTCGAGAATTCAGATGGCACAGTGTGAGGCTTTGTATGGTAGGCGGTACCGGTCTCCAGTGGGCTGATTCGAGCTGGGCGAGACTAGGCTATGGGGTACAGATTTGGTTCAGGATGCTTTGGAAAAGGTTAAATTGATTCGGGATCGACTTCGTATAGCCCAATCCAGACAGAAGAGTTATGCGGATTGGAAGGCTCGCGATGTTGTGTACATGGTTGGGAGTGGGTCTTGCTCCAGATTTCACCCATGGAGGGTGTTATGAGGTTCTGAAGGAAGGGCAAGTTGAGCCCTAGGTATATCGGGCCTTATGAGATTCTTGATAGGGTTGGAGAGGTGGTTTACAAACTTGCACTACTACCTAGTCTCTCTGTAGTTCATCCAGTGCTCCATGTTTCCATGCTCCGAAAGTATCACGGTGATCTGTCTCATGTGTTAGACTTCAGTTCGGTCTAGTTGGACAAGGATCTATCTTATGTTGAGGAGCCGATGGCCATTCTGGACAGGCAAGTTTGAAAGTTAAGGTCGAAGAACATCGCTTCAGTGAAGGTTCAGTGGAGGGGTCATCCGGTCGAGGAGGCGACTTGGGAGACTGAGCATGATGTGTGTAGCCGTTATCATCATCTTTTCTCCACTTCAGGAATATCTCTATACTAGTTCGAGTACGAACGTTTGTTTTAAGAGGGGGAGGATGTAACGACATGACCAGTCATTATGAGATTTTTAGCCCCTAACCCCTAATTATTGCTCCCTCTATTTCATTTTGTGGTTAAGTGACTTGCCGGTAGGATTTGTTTTTGGTTTCAGAGTGAAATGGGACACATAGTCCCTAAATTGGGAGTTTAAGTTCTAGGAAGTGGCCATAGTTTGAATTGTGTGAAGACGACTCCGAAATAGAATTTTGACGGTTCCAATAGCGACGTAGGGTGAGTTTTGTCTTAGGAGCGTGTTCGGATGTTGAATTAGAGGCCCGTAGGTCATTTGACGTCAAATGGCGAAAGTTGGAAAGTTGGATGATTTTTGGAAGTTTGACCGGAGTAGACTTTTTGATATTGGGGTCAGATTCTGATTCTGATTCTGGAAGTTGGAGTAGGTCTGTAATGTCAATTATGACTTGTATGCAAAATTTGTGGTCAATCGGACTTGATTTGATAGATTTCGGCATCAGATGTAGAAGTTAGAAGTTTTAAAGTTCATTAGGCTTGAATCAATGTGCAATTCATATTTTTAGCGTTGTTTGATGTGATTTGAAGGCTCGCCTAAGTCCATATAATATTTTAGGACTTGTTGGTGTATTCGGACAGGGGTCCCGGGTATGATTCAGACTTGAATCCGAAACAAAATTGGACTTGGTGTATAGCTGAAGCATTGTTGTGTCTGGTGCAATCGCACCTGGACATTTTCCTCCATAGATGCGGCACCGCAGAAGAGGCCATCGAGCCGCAGAAGTGGAATTTGGACTACCCAGTTGAGACCGTAGATGCGGTCATATTCCCACAGAAGCGAGCATTTGGCCGCAGAAGCGACGTTGGCTTGGCCCAGTTGGGATCGCAGGTGTGAGGTAAGGCCCACATCCGCGCGTCCGCAGATGTAGAGGCGGATGGGCTGGCCTGGGCTATTGTCGCAGAAGCGGAAACCCTGGCCTTAAGTGAAATTCGCACCTGCGATGGTTTTTCCGCAGGTGCGACTGAGAGCCCGCATATGCAAAGTCGCTGGGCAGAAAAGGCATAATCCAAGGGTTTGATTTCATTCTCCATTTTTAAACCTAGAGAGCTCGGATTGGGGCAAAATTTCGAGGGATTTTTAGAGAAAATATTTGGGTAAGAATTCTTGACTTGTTTTTGATTAATTTCCACTAAGATATCATTTATTCTTCATTTAATTAAGGGTTTGGGTTGAGAAATTTGTGAAAAAAGTGGAAAAATCCTTTGGCCGAATTTTGAGGTTTTGATCGAGAATTTTGTTTGGATTTGAGTAATTTTGGTATGGGTGAACTCAATATCGTATTTTGTAACTTTTACTCGATTTCGAAGTGGGACCGGTTCGACTTTTTGGGACGATTTTCTAATTCTTTGCTAAAGTCATTAGTTTCATTATTTAAATTAGTTTATTTTAGTTTTATTTATAGTATGTAATTGTTTTAGCTAGATTCGAGCTGATCAAAGTTGGAAAATCGAGGGAAAGACATTCTATTTGACTGATTGAGCGAGATTTAAGGTAAGTGACTTGTCTAACCTTGTGTGGGGGAAATCCTCTTAGGATTTGGTGCTGTTATGGTATTTGAAATACGTGAAGGCCGTGTACGCGAGGTGACGAGTGCATACTCGGGCTAAGTGTTGAAAATCTGGTTCTTGCTAAATAATTCCTTTCTAATTCCTTAATTGAGTACTCTAGTACGCGGAGTCGTCATGTTTAGCCTAATGTCACATGTCTACGTGTATTATCTCTTACTTGTAATTTATGCAACATGTTTAGTTGAATTACCTGTTTCCTTTGATTTCATATTCATTCTTTAACTGTCGGATCCTTGTTGTAATTTCATTGTTCCAATTTTTATGTGTTGTTTCCGTGATCTTTTGTTGAGATAATTGTTTGGTTATGGCACGAGGTTTCTACCATGTAGAGTGTTGTTGTGTCCCGAAGTTTTTTCAGTGCGGAGTGTTATTGTGGCACGACGTTTTTGCCTTGCGGAGTGTTTTAGTGGCACGAGGTTTCTGCCGTGCGGAGTGTTATTGGGGCACGAGGTTTCTGCCGTGTGGAGTGTTATTGTGGCATGAGGTTTGCATCGTGCGGTTATCATTGTTTGCACGAGGTTTCTGTTGTGCCGTTGTGAGATATTTACTTTTAGGACTACGAGGATGTACCTCGGGAGTGCTCCTGTTGTTTACCTCTATTTGTTGAATTGTTGTTGTTGTTGTTTCTTAACTTGTAGAATTCATGTTTCCTTACGTGTTGTAGTTGTCTTCTTGAATTTCGTATTGTTGTTTTCTATGAATTTCTATTGTTACACTTCTCTATCATTCACCTTCCGCACTACTCTACAAGGTTAGGCTTGGTACTTACTGGGTACCGGTGTGGTGTACTTATACTACTCTTCTGCACATCTTTTTCTGCAGATCCAGGTTCTTCCTACCAGGCCAGATATTAGTGAGTTAGCCCGTGTGTGGAGACTTCAAGGTATATCTGTCAGCGTTCGCAGACCTCACAGTCCCCCTCTATTCTTATTATGTTGTTTTTCCTTATTTTCATTAGACACTAATGTAGAGACATTTAGTAATTCTTTTTAGAGCTTGTGACTTATTTCTACCAGGCTTTGGGAGTTGTAACTATTTAAATCGTAGTTATTATTTATTTCATATGTTGAGGTTTTAGTTCAGCTTTATATTAAGTTATTCCACAAAATTGTGAGGCTTACCTAGTCTTAGAGACTAGGTGCCATCACAACATCCTACGGAGGGAAATAAGGGTCGTGACAGTAGCACACAAAAATCTGAGAATCGGGCAAAATTCTGGTTTTTTGGCCTTAAAACACCAAAATACGAGGAATTGTCTTGGAGGAGTAATGACTATTGTTCCTTAGGTCGTTTTTGATGACCGGAAAAGTTTTGAACGATTCAGGTCCGGTCGCCCGGATGCATGCAGGTGGCGTGAGCTATATTATACTAAAATCTATGAATCACGAGGAATTTCAATTTTTTTGTCCCAAAACGCTAAAAATGAGGAACGATCATTGCGAAGCTATGACTATTGTTCCTTAGTTCGTTTTTGATTGGCTGGCAAAATTTTAGGCGATTAGGGTCCGATCGCCCGGATTCATGAATGAGGTGCTAAAAGAAAAAACATCCTAGATTTTTAAATGATTTTTTTGTTATCCTCCCGGTATTTGGTACACATTTCAAACTTTGATTAATTAGATTTGTATCGTATAAGACTCATTAAAGAGAAAAATACTCGTTACCAACAAATTTTATTCCCAATATTCGAAACCCAAATTTCTAATTTAAAATAGAAGATTATATTTATTTCACCGTACTCCTTGATGATTATTAGAGAAAGTTCAAAGGACGATTCTTTTAAGAAAAACTTTTGTAGGGGTATTAGTTTTGTAGTAGAAAAGAATATAAAGGTAACACATAAAAAGTTAGTTTGATAGAAAAAAATTTCACGTCAAAACCTAAAGTTTGATTAATTTAATAGATTTTAATTCTGGAGTGAAAGTTCAATAAAAATGTAACAATGTAAAATATCTTCAAATATAACTCAACGCAATGGATGGAGTGGAGTACTCACCGACATCTTCAAAATTTAAATTTTATGAGTTTAGGACTAAATTGGTTGATTGTTTGAATTATCAGTTAGAAATTTTATATTTGTCCATATTAAAAGATTTATATACATATACAAAGCTAAATTGCTGGTATGGTCTGAATCCAACTTATACTATACCTCCACTCCTGAGAATACTACTCCTACAACTAACTTTTTGGATGGTAGAGGTACTGAGTACTTATTGATATGTATTTTTTAGATTTTAAATATACTAATCTTAGGTTACGCTTTTTGCGCGTGAATTCATATCGATAAATAATAATTTTTTAAAATAATAGTATAAATATTATTAGGTAATGTGTTTGAGTTATAAAATAAAAATTATTAGAAAAGTATAAGTTATAAGAACTTCTTGCAAGAATAACTTACAAAAAATTATTGTTATTTCTATAACCTAATACGGAAGACAAACAAACAACACGAAAATATTTTTATCATGATTCTTTAAACATTTATCAAATAAAATAATTTTTTTTGCTCTTTTAGAGATTTTGATTTTTTTATATAAAGGTCTTTTAGAGATTTGAGAATGAATAGGTTGATTCTCATGGAAAAAAATTGATTAGTATGATATAAATTCAAAAAATGACTAATGTTGAGTGAATATTTTGTAATAGTAACTTAATGTATAAAAATATATAGGAAGATGTAGTTTGTTGGGGAAAAAGTTTAATTAATGACAATTCATTTAATTTAGAATATATTTTATTTTTTGCTATTTCATCCTAATTGCTTCAAGTTTTATTTTTAGAAATTTCACTCTTAATATTATACTATAGTCAATATCTTTCACTGCTAGTGATCTAATTATTAAAAAAATTAAATAATTAATTTTCAACTTGAAAACTAATGTTACTTGTATGATGAATTTTATAAATCAATAAATATTTTTTTTACAAATTAGTTAATTAAAAGAGTCATTTGCCCTCAACAGCTAATAATTTTCATATGCAATTTTTTTAATATTAGCTCATTCTTAGTTTTAAATAACCGCTATTATAATTTTATCAAATAAAAATTCTACTTTCAAAAGGTAAAAAAGTTAGTCTTACATTTCATTTTTGAATTTTTGTATTTATAGAATGATTAGTGATGTTGACTCTACAACCACCTTTCTCTCTTTTCTTATATTTTAAAATATTTTCTTAAAGATTTATTTTAATTATTGACTGTAGTTTTCAGATATTATGCAAAAAATAATTATTATATTTAGTAGTAGTACTTATTATAATGTAAAATTAATTTTAATACAAAAATATTTTAGGAATAATGTTTGATTGAAGAATAAAATGATCGTTCAAATTTTCATGGACATTTGGATCTATCAAATGATTATTTGGGTGAAAATTAATTACACCCTCCAACTTTACTCTTAAAATCAAACTCTCTCCTTAACTTTAAAGAATAGTCATTCTTCCCCTCTTATCCTATGCAATATCAATATTACCCTTGACATTTTTAATTCTCCATATATAAAATACCTTTTTATATTATATAGAATAATATTTTATTTTTTAACCTAGACATTATAATTTAAATACTTTTCTATCTTAGTATAGAGTTTTACTTAAGTTCATTAACATTATAAGTAAAATAATCTTTTTATCATGTTATTACAATATCTAATGCTAGTTTTTATTATTGTTATTAAAAAAATTATGTGCATTATATATGTATGTAACAATCCGACCGGTCGTTTTGAGAGTTATAGCCTCGTTCCTCCATTACCTACTTATATTATACTATATAGCTATTATATTACTTGTCGGGATAGTCGGTTCGGGTCCGGAGGGATTTAAGAATGAAATGAGACACTTAGTCTCAAGGTTGAAGCTTAAGTTGAACCCGATGTTGACTCATGTGTAAACTATTATACCCTATTTTAAACTGGTTAAAGTAAAATATAACATATAGGCAATTTCGGATTTTATTAAAGTAAAAAGAATAGTCACCTAATTATTTCTAAGGTGAATTAGGATACCTAAATTGACTAAAGTAATTTAATAAAGCATAACTCTATTAATGGTCTTAACCTAAAGATTCTAGGTATGAGTTCAATTAATCTAAAGGGAAGAATTTTAGAGCACCCTTTAAGATTCATATTAAAATGGTTAACCGGCCAAAATAAGTTAATTAAGGATAAGTGTAAAATAATTGTTGGCCAAAGTAACGTAAATATAACTTTAAAAGAATCCGTCATTAAAGTATAGTAACATGAAATCTGCTTTTCCTTTTAGAGTCTAAAGAACCAAAATTTTGAAAAGAAACAATTTCCTGATGGACTAAAGTCCAAAACGAAAGATCAACGTTAGACTTGAAGAAAGTTTGATAAAGTACAATTAATTTACAAAACCGGAAGTAGAAAAACATCATCTTCGACTTACGTCAAACAAAAAGGAAAACAGTTAGTCAATAATTCAAAGACAATCAAAGCGATATTAAGAAGACTTAAAAACTGAACCACAAAAGATGTAACATCGACATCTTAACTAAACCAAAGACTGATCTTTAGAGTTAGTAATTCATTGTTAAGTAGAGGTGAAGATTCTATGTTATCAAATGCGGGTATAATGACTAATCGCGTACTGATACTTGGTTTAAAAGCTAATTCTATGTTATCTAGAGAACGCTCCCCTCTGTCATGCAAAACAGAGAAAGCAAAGAAACAAGATCAGTGTAAACTCTTAAATTCCGCTTTGACAGAATGGCAAAATTTGGCGATGCTCACAACCAAAGTAAGTAACCATACCAAGTAATCAGTCAAGCAACTACAGAATTCATACTAAAGGAACAATTCAAAGCGACACATATAACATTGTTAATAAGTTTGTACACCTCAAATGCATGACGAGATTGTTAGGTTTCTTTTTTACTTTGATTTGGATTCCTTTCTTCTTGTACTTCTTTTAAACTTCTAAGTTGGGTCATACCTAACCTTTAAAACACATTATGTAACACTATTAAATAAACAATAGTAATAATAATATTAAGTAATTAATAATAATACTAACAATATATTGTTTAGTAGTAGTAGTAATAATAATAATACTAACAATATATTGTTTAGTAGTAGTAGTAATAATAATAATAATAATATTAAAATAACAATAGTAACATATGTAACAAAAATAGTAGTAAAAATGAGGTATTTAAATTATTAGTAACTTAAAAGCTCAAGAGAATTAATTGGAAGAAAGGAGGGACAAAATTGGATGTCAACATAAACGACTCCGGAATGGAGCTTTGATGGTTCTGTTAGCTCCGTTGGTTGATTTTGGATTTTGGAATGTGTCCGGATTATGATTTGAAGGTCCGTAGTGGAATTAGGCTTGAAATGGTGAAAGTTGGAATTTTTGGAAAGTTTGACCGGGAGTGGACTTTTTGATATTAGTGTCGGATTCCGATTTCGAAAGTTGGAGTAGGTCTGTAATGTCAAATATGACTTATGTGCAAAATTTAGGGCCAATCGGACGTGATTTGATAGGTTTCGGCGTCGTTTGTAGAAGTTGGAATTCCTTAATTTCAATAAGCTTGAATTGGGGTGTGATTCGTATTTTTGAAGTTGTTTGATGTGATTTGAGGGCTCGCCTAAGTTCGTATGAGGTTTTAGGACTTGTTGGTATGTTTGGTTGAGGTCTCGGGGGGCTCGGGTTGATTCCGGATCGTTAACAGATCAAACGTTGAAGTTGAGAGATTGTTGAAGCTGGGTTCTACTGGTGTAACCACAACTGCGGAGCTTTGATCGCAGGTACGGGCTGGCTTGCGCAGGTTCGAGTTTGGAGGGGTGTGTGCAGATGGCCGCAAGTGCGAGGGATTTGCCGCACCTGCGTGACCGCAGATGCGACTAGGGGATTGCAGAAGCGGAATTAGCCATGTGAGCTTGGTCCACAGAAGCGGCTTGGATGCTCGTAGAAGCGAGTCCACAGAAGCGGAGTGAGGGACCGCAGGAGCAGAAGAAGCCACAAATACGGGGTGAGTGGTCGCTTCTGCGACGCCGCATAAGTGCTTAAGTTTCCGCATATGCGAAAGTACTGGGCAAAACGCTTAAATACAAGGGTTCGCGATTTTGCTTCATTTTACACATTTTGAGCTCGGGGTTTGGTAATTCTTGAGATGATTTTCGAGGGGATTCTTGAGGTAATGTAAAGACCCGACTTGTCATTTTGAGAATTAGCATTCCGTTCGGTGGCTTAATGTCACGACCCAAAATTCAACTAGTCGTGATGGCACCTAACCTCACCCGCTAGGTAAGCAAAATAACAACAATTCGATTCAATTAATAATTAACTGACTCTAATATACTCCCCAAGGACTAGTAGTACAAAGCATGAGCTTCTAAGATTAGAATTTACAAAGCTAGTATGAAATAAATACATCATCTGTTTGAAATGTACATAAACAAATTTTTATAAATCTAAGGCTACCATGAACAAGAGGCAGCTAAAACCGGAACGCAAGTACGTCTTCAAATCCAGCTCTCGTCGGTCACAACAACATCAACATCCAATATCTGCATGCAAGGTGCAGAAGTATAGTATGAGTATAACCGACCACATGTACTTAATAAGTAACAAACCTTACCTTAGGTTGAAAGTAGTGATGAACTGGAACACAGGTCGGGGTCCAACACCAATAGCCAACAACAGTTCATAACAACATAATGGAAGTAATAAAAGAAGTTGCTTAGAGATAAAATGATCAACTCATTCACAGTTCCAGAAAAATAGGCCTGCTTTTCAAATATATCATCAAAAATCCAAATCTTTTACCGAAATCACCAAAATATGCGCGTGATTTTTTTCAAAAACTTTTCTACAATAAATAGGATGTTTCATTTTCAAATGGCATGTGGAAAATACATCTCTATGCCTACATGTCAATGAGTATGTGAAGTCATGAATTATACAATATCGTACATCATGAGAAAAAATACATCTCTATACCTGTATGTCAAGTATCCATGTCAATGCGATGCAACTCAGTAATAAAACCATATGCATACTCTCAGAGTATTATTTCTCTCAGTCCTCCCAGTCACTCAGTCCTCACAATCACTCAATCCTCCCAATCGCTCGGCACTCGCACTCAGTAAGTACCTGCGCTCACTGGGGGTGTGTACAGACTCCGGAGGGGCTCCTTTAGCCCAAACGCTATAATCTGCACGGACAACTCACGTGCCATAATAAGCCAATATATGGATCCGCATGGACAACTCACTTGCTATAGTATCAATATCTAGATCCGCATAGACAACTCACGTGCTGCATGGACAACTCACATGCTATAGTATTAATAACCTCAAAATCAGGCCCTCGGCCTCACTCAATCATCAATCTCTCCAGTCTCTGGAGCTCACAATGTCATGAAACTAGCCCAAAATGATGATATGATGTATCAATAAATAATAACAGAGACTGAGATATGATATGCCACGAATGAATATGACTAACTATGAATTAAAGTTTAAACATATAATTCGACAACAGAAATGACCTCAATGGGTCCCAATAATACCAAAATTTGCCTAAGCATGATTTATAATACGAGTCACAGCTCAATTTCTCTAACACATAAAAATATATGGAAAGATACAGGTTAATTGAATATACAACTCTATGGAATCAACCGAGTCTCAATTTCTACGGTGCACGCCCACACGCCCGTCACCTAGCATGTGCGTCATCTCCAAACAATTCACATAACACGTATAATCAGGGTTCATACCCTCAGCTCCAAGATTAGAGATGTTACTTACCTCGAACAAGCCAAATCCAAAATCGAGCAAGCTGTACAATACTCCGAAAATTTCATTCCGCACGTATCAACCTCCATACGCCTTCCTATCTCCTCAATTCAAGCCAAACGATTCGTATCCCAAGTTGTGTGGTAAAATTTACCTCTGAAAATTGTCCAAACCGAGCTCCCCAACTCTGTTTTCGTCAAAAATGGCAAAAACCTCCTGTTTATTGGGATTTTTAGTGTTCGAGCGCCAAAGGTAGCGTGGGACACTGCATGTGGTGCGGTTTCCAGAACTCCAGATGTTCCAACGCTAGGGATAGCACGCCACGCTACCCTGGACGCTTACGGGGAAATATTTCTCGACACAAAAATTGGCATAACTCTCGCATACGATGTCCGAATTCGACGATTCTTTTTGCTATAGCTTCGTAATTTCAATACGGATCTGATACTTTAATCAAAACTGAATTTGGAGCTCATTTTCTTAAGGTTATACCACGTATTCTTGAAGAATCGACATCGTATTCTTGAATAATCGACATCGAAACATTCTAGAAATATCCAACTTCTACATTCAATGCCGAAACCTATCAATTCAAGTCCGATTGACCTCAAATTTTGTACACAAGTCATAAATGACATAACGGACCTATTCCCATTTCTCGAATCGGATTCTGACCCCGATATCAAAAAGTCAACCCCCTGATCAAACTTCCAACTTTTAATTTTTCTATTTTCGCCATTTCAAACCTAATTTAACTACGGACTTCCAAATAATTATCCTAGCACACTCCTAAGTCCAAAATTACCATACGGAGCTATTAGAACCATCAAAACTCTATTCTGGAGTCATTTGCACAGAAAGTCAAATCGTTCAACTCTTTTCATTTAAGCTTTTAAACAAGGATTGTTCTTTCAATTAAATCTCGAATCATCTGAAAAACCAAAGCCGACAATTCACACAAGTCATAATACACATTACGAAGCTTCTCAAGACTTTAAATTATTGAAAGGAGCGTAGTTGTTAAAAATGACAAACCGGGTTGTTACATTCTCCCCCACTTAGACATAAGTTCGTCCTTGAACGTGTCAAAAGTTGTTCCTAAATCTTCAAATCACTATTCCACCTTACCACGCACATGCCCGGGAGTGATCCCACACCACCCTATTCCGTATAGTCCTGACAACACAATATAATTGAAGATCATTACTTTAATCTTAGTCCGTAAAACTTAGAACCCAATTTTCAACATCCACAATTCCTTACAAGACCCAAATCTCACATCTACATACTGTATAAGTGTGAACAAGCTGTATCAAGCCATAACCATAACCCCAGATATAATCACATAACATACTACACAACTCGCATACTCGCAGCACCATTTCCAATCACAATAACTACTCAAAACCAACCTGGTACTAGTATTTAACCTCATATCAAACAAAATCTCATTCCCAAAACCTTCGTACACTGATGATAATGAAAGAAACATACAGAATCTCATAACCACTTATCAGATCAACTAGTCATGGAGCTCTCTCGCCCCAACCAGAACCATAATCACTTTCTAAGCCGACTTTCGATATCATCCTCCCAAATATACCGTACTCAAATCCGATAGTACACATTCTAGGTCTGATGACTTTATATTATCAAACACAACTATTCCATATACACGACACACCAATATATCTCAAGCCAAAAAATGTGCAATCCATGCACCCCAAAAATGGAAAAATATCTCAAAGAAGAGAACCGTTTGGCCAGTTCAGCTAGCACCACCATAACCTAATATTTACAACCAACTCCTCAAATTTCGTGAAGAGGATAATCGTAGGCACATGTTCACAATTCCTCAAATACGTTGCTCAAGTAAATTTTATCGTAGAGGAAGGAAAGAAATGAAATCAGATAAATTATCAAAGAAATAAAATTCCCACACATTGCACGGACATCTCACGTGCGACACGGACAACTCACGTGTCAATGATACCAATATGTAGATCTGTACGGACAACTCACGTGCCAATAATATAAATCGCCTGGCATGGTCACAAGCCTCCAGTCCCAGCATATCATACATGAGCAATTAAACAAGTACACGTGTATATGATAATGAAATAAGATTCTCATGCTCCTGGACTGGTATAAATAACACGCCATAGTGTAGGCATGTGCAAAGTCTGCTATCACAACTCAAATCGGCAAGTTGACGCAGAAATAACAACTACCAAGTTTACTCTGGGAATTAGCCTCTTTATAACCTCAAGTATAGCCCAGATAGTTCTCCACAAAGGTACGAATACGAGAATGTTATAACTTTAAGCTTAACAGTCAATTCTAGGCATATCATAACATGAATAATTGCCTCAGTGCTCGCACATGGGCTCAAATCGAGTTTAATTGATTGCACTCATGACACATAGCTATCATAAATAATTCACGCAACTAGTGCCTCTACCGAGTTTAAGTAAAATGCTCACCTCAAACAGGCCGCAATCCTGAAACAATATGCTTCTGAGAACCTAGTCTCCATATTCATAGGACACATGAATCATCATAACTGATCCCAACTCTAGCATTCGAATAACTAACATATCTTCCATGCACGATCATCCCACGAGGAATACTTCCATAATTCATCCGTGCCACATGGCAATAATTGGAATATCAGCAGTCTATCAACCAGGTGAGTACCGCAATACTTATGAACATCTGTAAGTAAAAACATATCATAATTACCAAAGAACCGATCATACCATTACCATATTGGTCCAGCCTACTACCCAATCGTTCTATTTTCTATGAGTTTCTTCTGAATTATCCTCAATTGACACTTCTCCTTGTCAGAACACTACGATCATTACCCAAAGCTCACTATAAGACACCCTAACATAAAACCACACCGCCCTAAGGCCCATCAGTCGTTGTATTCTTCTTAAGCACCCCATAAATACCACAACCGAGACACCCACTTTGAAAGACCTTATGTGAAATTAAAATTGTTCTTCTTTCCTTCCTTATACTAAAATGTAGAATCTATAGTCATACAGAATTACCGCAAGTCCCGACACCCTCCAATGTAACTAACTTATTCTAGCGATATACAAATCTAACAAATTCTCCATACATACAAATCTTTAACTCTTTAGAACCTTCTTGAGAGTCATCCACTCTGATCAAATCTAAATTGCTCAGCCCAAACAGGCCGAAAGACACATGCCTCATTAGCACAACAACACTCAAAGAAGTAAACCTGCCTTAACACCACCGATCAAGTTCATACTCTTTGCGCACTACATACTTCGCAAATAACAACTCAATCGTTCCATGATTTCCATATACCCATAAAGTGCAATATAGTCCATATCTAGGAATTTCCTAACTCGACTCATGCTCCATATCAACCTCTGCAAGTCATAACTAATCCACAAGTATGCCTCAGACCAAAACCAATACGACACATAACTGTGCAATCAAATTGGTGATAGAAGACTCCCCCATTTGGCTCAAATCCATAGAACAAAACATTCCATAACTCACAATATCCATACTCTATTACTGCCATAATACCACGGTCAGTTCAACAAAAATTCTTCTCAATCTCATGCAACACTAACCATAAAATACCTCAATCAGCCGCTAAGCTCGCATTTATTCTCTTAACAATCAAGTCAACTTTCTCAACCAGATTCAAATTCATATCTCAACACATACATCCCGCTGGTAGAAACAAAACTCTCCACTCAATATTATAAGGATTACACCTCCGTAGATTACTCCGCATGAGATAACCCACATGTTTTTCCTAAAATTAGCATCTTGATATACCCTTTCGCAGCCACAATCACTACGCAATCAGTTAATCTCCCTAAATCCGAACTCATTAATAAGACGTGAAAATCTACTTCACTCCACAATTAAACAACATGAAAGATCCTTTAAAACATTCATACTCGAGACTATACGTCAAATCAAGACAGAAACCAAATATCCAATGGCCCTTTTTTTTTACATCTCAAGCAAACTATTCTCGTCACAATAAAACCATCTAAACACATTTCGCAGTCACATCATGCTCATCATATAGCTATTCAACCGCTCATCGAGCCATAAATTCCACTCATAGGGACACTACCGGACATATAAGTCCAAATGTACAAGTTCACACAACTGAAGCTACCGAGCCTAAGCTGCGGTCTAAACCTAGCCTCAAGTTCTCCAAACTAGCCCATCACCAAAACACAGAAATCACATCTCGCACCTCATCCCTGGAATCACAAGCCGGCGATACACGACTAATATCGAGCGCTCACATGCACATACGAATGCGTGGATGGAATTCAATGAGTTATGTTTCAAGCTAAATCAATTTTGCACGATAAGGAAAGAAAGATGAAAATTATCCTAAATGCCCTGTAGCCTCTCGAAGATAAGTATGGACGTCATCATACCGATCCGCAAGACTCTACTATACACTTGCTCATGACTTGTAGAACCTATGAACCTAGAGCTCTAATACCAACTTCTCACGACCTAAAATCCAACTAGCCGTGATGGCACCTAACCTCACCCGCTAGGTAAGCAAAATAACAATAATCCGATTCAATTAATAATTAACTGACTCTAATATATTCCCCAAGGACTGGTAGTACAAATCATGAGCTTCTAAGATTAGAATTTAGAAAGCTGGTATGAAATAAATACATCATCTATTTGAAATGTACATAAACAGATTTTTATAAATCTAAGGCTACCATGAACAAGAGGCAGCTACAACCGGAACGCAGGTACGTCTTCAAATCTAGCTCTCGTCGGTCACAACAACATCAACATTCAATATCTACACGCAAGTTGCAGAAGTGTAGTATGAGTATAACCGGCCACATGTACTCAATAAGTAACAAACCTTACCTTAGGTTGAAAGTAGTGACGAGCTGGACCACAGGTCGAGGTCCAACACCAATAGCCAACAACAGTTCATAACAACATAATGGAAGTAATAAAAGAAGTAGCTTAGAGATAAAATGATCAGCTCATTCACAGTTCCAGAAAAAATAGGCCTGCTTTTCAAATATATCAGCAAAAACCCAAATCTTTTACCGAAATCACCAAAATATGAGTACGTTTTGTAAAACTGTAATTTTTCCCAAAAACTTTTCAACAACATATAGGATGTTTCATTTTCAAATGGCATGATAAAAGTACATCTCTATGCCTACATGTCAATGAGTATGTGAAGTCGTGAATGAGGCTATATCGTACAACATGAGAAAAAATGCATCTCTATGCATGTATGTCAAGTGTGCATGTCAATGCGATGCAACTTAGTGATAAAACCACATGCATACTCTCAGAGTATCATTTCACCCAGTCCTCCCAGTCACTCAGTCCTCACAATCACTCAATCCTCCAAATCGCTCGGCACTCGCACTGAGTAAGTATCTGCGCTCATCGGGGGTGTGTACAGACTCTGGAGAGGCTCCTTCAGCCCAAGTACTATAATCTGCACAGACAACTCACGCGCTATAGAATCAATATCTGGATTCGCATGGACAACTCACGTATTGCACGAATAACTCGCGTGCTATAGTATCAATATGTGGATCCGCAAAGAAAACTCACGTGTTGCACGGACAATTCACGTTCTATAATATCAATAACCTCAAAATCAGGCCCCCGGCCTCTCTCGGTCATTAATCTTTCCAGTCTCTCGAGCTCACAATGTCATGAAACTAACCCAAAATGATGATATGATGTATGAATAAATAACAACAAAGGCTGAGATATGATATGCAATGAATGAATATCACTGAGTATGAATTAAAGTTTAAATATATAATTCGAAAGCGGAAATGACCTCAATGGGTCCCAATAATACCAACATTTGCCTAAGCATGATTTCTAACACGAGTCACAACTCAGTTTCTCTAACACATAAAAATACATGAAAAGATACAGGTTAATTGACTATACAGCTCTACGAAATCAACTGAGTCTCAATTTCTACGGTGCACGCCCATACGCCCGTCACCTAGCATGTGCATCACCTCCAAACAATTCACATAAGATGTATAATCAGGGTTCATACCCTCAGCTCCACAATTAGATATGTTTCTTACCTCGAACAAGCCAAATCCAATATCGAGCAAGTTGTACAATACTCTAAAAATTTCATTCCGCGCGTATCAACCTCCATACGCCTTCCTATCTCCTCAATTCAAGACAAACGATTCGTATCCCAAGTTGTGTGGTGAATTTTGCCTCTCAAAATTGCCAAAACCGAGCTCCCCAACTATGTTTTCGTCAAAAATGGCAAAAACCTCAAGTTTATAGGAATTTTTAGTGTTCTGGCGCCACAGGTGGCGTGGGGCATTGCTTGTGGTGCCGTTTCCAGAACTCCAGAAGTTTCAGTGCCAGGGATAGTTCCCCACGCTACCCTGGACGCTGACGACGACGAAAAATATTTCCCAACACGGAAATGGGCATAACTCTCTCATACTATGTCCAAATTCGACGATTCTATTTGCTATGGCTTCGTAATTTCAATATGGATCTGATGCTTTAATCAAACTGAATTTGGATCTTATTTTCTTAAGGTGATACCACGTATTCTTGAAGAATCGACATCGAAACATTCTAGAAATATCCAACTTCTACATTCGATACTGAAACCTATCAATTCAAGTCTGATTGACCTCAAATATTGTACACAAGTCATAAATGACATAACGGACCTACTCCCATTTCAAGAATCGAATTCCAACCAAAATATCAAAATGTCAACCCCCCCCCCCCAGTCAAACTTTCAACTTTCATTTTTCTTATTTTCGCCATTTCAAATCTAATTTAACTACGTACTTCTAAATAATTATCCGGGCACACTCCTAAGTCCAAAATCATCATACGGAGCTATTGGAACCATCAAAACTCCAATTCAGAGTCATTTGCACAAAAAGTCAAATCGGTCAACTCTTTTTATTTAAGCTTCTAAACAAGGATTGTTCTTTCAATTAAATCCCGAAACATCCTAAAAACCAAAGCCGACAATTCACAAAAGTCATCAAACACATTACGAAGCTGCTCAAAACTTCAAATTGTTGAAAGGAACGTAGATGTTCAAAGCGACAAGTCGGGTCGTTACACTTAAGGTCTCGAGCAGCTTTGAAATGTGTATTATGACTTGCGAGGGTGGTCAAATTTGGTTTTCGGATGATTCGAGATTTAATTGAAAAAACAATTCTTGTTTCGGAAGCTTAAGTTGAAATAATTGACCGGATGGTGAATTATGTGTAAACGACCCCGAAATAGAATTTTGATGGTTTCAATAGCCCCGTTTGGTGATTTCGGACTTAGGAGTGTGCCCGGATATTTATTTTGAGGTCCCTAGCTAAATTAGGCTTGAAATGGCAAAAATAAAAAAATTTAAGTTTGGAAGTTTGACCGGTGACTTGACTTTTTGATATCCGAATCAAAATACAATTCTGGAAATTGGAACAACTCCGTTATGTCATTTATGACTTATGTGCAAAATTTGAGGTCAATCGGAGTTGATTTGATAGGTTTCGACATCGAATGTAGAATTTGGAATTTGTTAGTTTTGAATAGGCTTGAATTGGGGTGCGATTCGTGTTTTAGTGTTGTTCAATGGAATTTGAGGCATAGACTAAGTTCGTGTCATATTATGGGACTTATTAGTATACTTGGTTGGGGTCCCATAGGGCTCAGATAAGTTTTGGAAGCGTTTGATGCTTTCAACATAAGCATGTAATGAACCAAAGGTACATTTTTAGTTCTAGAGATCGAAATTCGATTTCGAAACTTCCGGGAGTTTGATAATGAATTATAGGAATGATCTGGAAAGTTTGGTCTAATTTTATAAAGTCACGATTGGAATTTTAGCGCGAAATTGGTATCGCATTCACCAAATGAGCAATATTATTATTTGTGACTCATAGGAACAAGAATCGTCGAATTCCGAGTTCGTATGATGGAGTTAGAGCCTTCTTAGTGAAAGTAAATATTGTTGGTGTAACAGGTTCTGGTGCGCACCTTTAGCGACCAGATTTGACACTTTTAGCAACGGGAATTAGGCTTTTAGCGACCAGAATAATGTTTTTGTTGAGCAGTTTTGTTTTTAGCTTATTTCCACATTTTAGACGAAAGAACATGGCTTGGAGCGATTTTTTAGAGAGAAATCACGAGAAATTTTGAAGTAAGTCACTTATGATCATTTCTACTCCATAATAATATTGAATTATCATCGAATAATCTGACTAGATTACATGATTTTGAAGTGTAAATCGGGAATTTGGACCTAGGGATTTGAAAATAATATTTGAGGATTTGGAGGTCGAGTTGTTGTCGGAATTTAGTAAAATTGGTATGGTTGGACTCGTGGTTGAATGGGCTTTCATATTCCGTAATTTTTGCCGGGTTCCGAGACGTGGGCCCCAAGGGCGATTTTTGAGTTAAATTTCGGATTTTGTGGAAAATTTTGTATTTTTATATGGAATTGATTCCTATAAATTGTATTGACTGAATCAAATTGATTATGTCTAGATTCGAGGCGTTCAGAGGCCGATTCGCGAGGCAAAGGCATAACAGAGTAAAAGAATTACACAGTTTGAGGTAAGTAACATTTCTAAACTTGGTTCCGAGGGTATGAATTCCTCAATTTTGTGTTATATCAATTGTTGGAGATGACGCACATGCTAGGTGACGAGCGTGTGGGCATGCACCATAGAAATTGTGACTTAAATAAATGTTTTGGAGTTGTAAAATTAAAGAATCATGTTATTATCCGTGTATCCTCTACGTGTTAGAGAAATTTAGCTGAGACTCGTATTAAAGATTATGTTTAGGCTACGTGCCGATATTTTGGGACCCATAGGGTCGTGTTGCTGTTGAATTAATTATTTTAAAATGTACATTTAATACTCAGTCATGCTCGGATGTCTCCCAAACTCACACCACAAATATAGGTAGTGAGGCGGTCGAAGCAATAATAAAACCCAACACAAGTCGGGGTCGAATCCTCACGGAGTTAGAATTGGGAGTAGGTATATATATTTAGTGTAATTGTACAATATGCCTTAGATTACACTTTCACATTCTTGTTTGTTGTTTCTACTTCTACTTTAAACTATTGATTGCAATTATAAAACTAGGAGACAATATTCTTGGTTTTGGTTATTTTTCAAATGATAAAAGATCTAGGGTCGTGACTTCCACCTAGATGGTTACCTAATGGGTTGAAAACTCCAGGACAAGCCTGATTGGTCGGGGCTGTAATATAGCAATCACACACAATTACCCACTCTATACCTCTCGGCAGTTTGAGTGGTTTTGCCCAATTTGGCTTTCTCAAGTCCAAATGGGTATTGCATAAAACAAGTGATAAATGCTCAAGTCGGGTATTACTATCTCTAGATTCAACCCTTTAATTGGGGCTATCAATTTCTTGTTAGCCAAGTTTTCCTAGATTTAGTCTCTCTTTCTCAAGTAGAGACTAAGTCAATTAGGCATGAATCAATGTTTGCAACCATTAATTCTCGAATTCAAGCAAGAACTAGGATAAATATCACTAACCCAATCACAAACAAGTCCTAAATAAAACACCCATTAAGTACCCACACTAGGGTTGGGCCACAACCCTAGCTAGAAATTTAGCTACTCATGAAAAATGAGAAAATACAAGAAGAAATTAAGATAGAATGCATAATAATTGATTAGGAAAAGAAAATCTAATGTTTAGAAGCTAATCTAGTATAATATTACTCAAAACAATAAAGAAAAATGGCTCAGGTGCTCTCCCAAAACAAAACTTACCCTAAAAATGACAAAAAGTTCTATTTATACTAAGCTAAAAATATCTGACAAAAATGCACATGCGAAGCTTGTGCGGCCGCATAATTATGTGTGCGGTCCGTACAACGAGACTTGGCTTGACAGGTTCCAGTTCTGTTGCAACACAATTCTTGATTGCGACCGCACTCCTTGAACTACTGCGGACCGCACATTTGTGAGTGTAGCCGCACTCTTGCTTCCGCGACCGCACAATGATAGTGTAGTCCACACTCCTTGATCTTAGGCTCTGGTTGTGTGAGCCTTCTGCGGACTGCATAAAAATGAGTGTGGCCGCGCTCTTGATTATGCGGCCGCACAAAAATGGTGCGGTCCGCATTTCTTCTTGAACTTGAAATCCCATCTCTCTGATCTTTGTCTTCTGTGGCCGCACCAGAATTGTGCGGTCCGTACTTTACTTGTCATTTCTTGTCAGAGGTTTTCTTCATTACCTGCGGCCGCAGTCAATATTGTGTGGTCCGTACAATGCCCTTTTAGACTTGTTTTTGTCCTTATCCAATATTACTCCTTCTTGAGTTGATTTTCGTTTCTTTAGCTTATATTCTAACACTCCTGCAAGCAAGCATATTTCGTTAGATTTCGGGAATACCTTTAAGCAATTTTGAGCTAAAACGCAAGTAAAAAAGTGCAAATAATCAGTCAAAATCCCTACTTATCAACTCCCCCAAACTTAAACTTTTGCTTGTCCTCAAGCAATTAAGGCAATTCTCACCTCCACTAGAAAAAGGACTATTTCAGTTGGGCTAAGGTGAATCAATCACATATCAATTGGGACCAACAATTACCCACAACACGAATGAATTATCACCAATGCAATGATTTAATTTTTTGAGTACCATAGTTCAAATGTGACACTAGAGCATCAATAGTTGACTTTATTCATCAAGGAAGCTTACTCTTTCATGTAGGTCATTGTGGATCCCAAACTCCTCCTCCTTTACTCTCCGTTAGCAAATCTCACTTTAGAATGCAACACTCAATTCAAGGATAGTGAAAAGTTTGCTCATATCTCTCAAAAGAATGTCAGAAGTATGGATTTAAGTACCATAGGCTTGCCCCTCATGTAAATCACCACTAATGCAAGCTCACTCAACTTGAAATCACGTAGGGCTTTTTCGGGATATAATGAAGGCGTTTTGGATCAAGGTAGGACTTGATGGACTAGAATGGGTTCATCTTTCCTTTAGCACTCTATTTTTTTCTTTTTGGCTCATACTTTGTCGACTCTTTGAGTCAATTTCTTTTTCCTCGAGGGAACTAGAGAGACGTAACGTCACTCTTTCTTGATCATGACATTCATTTTTCTCCTCTTCTATTTACTCCATGCCTTTCATACTTGCTTTTCTTTAAATCCCTTCAACTTTTAACTTTATTCACTTTCTTTTTGGCATTTTTTTTCGCTTTTTTCTTTTCTTTGCCTTCCCTTTTCTTCATTTCTTTCTCTTCTTTGTACCTTTATATCACTTTCAAACTCCCCGTCTCTCCCACCAAACTTATGTTTTTTGCCAATTATTTCTCAAGAATGCTAAGGAAAGATCGGGTGCTAAAATAGGGTCATTACCAAACGGATAAAGGCTTGTAACGTGGTTATTGAAAGAAAAAGGGCTTAGGCTCAAATGGGTTGACTAGGGATATCACATTGGTAGGCTATGAAAGATTTCAAATTTCAAATTGGACCAAGGAGAGCCTACAATCATTTCTCAAGCCAAGCTACACTTGGAATTTTGCCTAGAGAAACATTCGGGGCAATTTCTAGATTATTAGCACGGGTACTTGGACTTGCAATTCAATACCTCACCTCTTACGTTGCTGGATTGCTAAAGAGAACGGAGTTGAGGGCCCACAATAACCCTAGTTGAGATTTAGAATCACAAATGGCTCGACTGAACGACTCGATGACTACTTAAGTCAACACAAGAATCAAAAGGTCACAACTAGAGCTAATTTCTGCCAACAACTTGTTTTTAACCATAAGGTCGTGGGTAAATGTGTTGGTACCAAGTGAATCATGTTAGAGACACTTTTATTCATTACTACTTTTTTTTGCCTAAACATAAAAGAAAATAGACGCAATCCCTAAAGAAGGTTGTCACGCCATCTATCATTGGGAAGAGCCACCCGGTTCACACAAAATGCACCTTTGGAAAGAACCGTGGCATTAAAAAAACCAGAGGTTTATTGTTCACTCAAACGTTAAAAAAAAAGATAATAAATCAAAAAGAAGTTACTAAAATAAATAAGATGTTATACTACTAAGAAAGACAAACTAAAGAAGCTAAACTACGGAAAGTAAGGAAAACAAATATACAAACCGAGGGGAAAATGAATATAAACATCAAGGGAAAGGGATGAATATATATATAACCAAAGAGAAAATAAAGATAAAAGAAAAATAGTATAAGAGTTATTACAGACCAAATTTCAATGTCAAATCAATCAAAATAGATCACCCCCGAATAAAAATTCTTATCAAAAATAAGAACAAGAAGGGGTAGAGAGTTAAGAGAACTCCCTATGTGGTCTCAGTCTGCATGGCATCCTCAGCACCCTCGGTCTCCTCTAGCTATATCTCATCATCATCTGGCTGAGGGATAACAGGGTTGCTGAGCATCTGTATCATTTCCTCAGAGGTGTGGGCAGTCGCAACCGGCTCCTCAGATTGGCCGGCTGCTACATCTGATGCCTCGGGTACTACTGGTACTGCATGTGCTGTTGGAACTACTGGTGTTGTCTCCATGATTAAATCCAGTGGTAGATCTCCGGCAGATGCAAACTTGGAAATTGTTGTTATCAACTTATCCACCGACTTCTTCGAAGCTTGAGACTTCCGCATTTTCTTTACCTGCTTGCCCAACTCCTCAATGGTATCCCCATGTACCACCAGAGTCTCCATAATGGTCTTCCAGAATCTTCTTCAATGTTTCCTCCACTAACGGAGGTACCTGTGGTGCAGCCTGGGCAGAAGACTGTGCTGCAACAACACTAGATATGTCAGACAACTTTGAAGTAGCTGCCTGCATCTAGTTGTTGAGACTCGCCAATGTCTGGGAGACTCGCAGCGCAGTCAGTGGATAAATAGATGAAGCTGGCACTAATAATGGAGCTGATTGTCTGGAAAAAGACAGTGGTGGCATGGCTGTTGTCCCGGTGGAAGGACTGGGTGCTGTGGAAGGCTCAGCAGATGTACCAGTAACTACTAAGACTGGCCAGCGGAGGTAGTTGCCTTACCCTTGAACTTTGGGTTGTCAGAACCCTATAGGTGGTACCATGAGAAAGGCTTCTTGGCCTTTACCTTAGTATCATACTGCCTCGACTCCACCTTTTGATCATTGAAGTACTCTGTGAGGAAGTTCGGGTAATGGTAGGATCTCTCATCCTTCTGGACAACCAAAGTGATGTTGGTTGACATTATAGCACCCATATTGATCGGGTACCCAGCTATAATCGAAGCCATCGGGACTGATCGGGGAAGTGGGAGGTTGTTCTCATTCAAGCACGGGTCAATACGGCTACACATGAAAGTCTACCACCCTTTAGCTTCAAAGTTTATGGTGGCCCGGACTATGGGAACCCCTATTGTAAGCCAGGGAGGTGCTGATCCTCGAATAGCCAAAATCTCGACTAGCCACGGGCGAGCTGCATCACCCATAGCCAGCTTCTCCAAGTATTGGACTGCCTCCACTTCTTCAAATCCAACATAAGAGTTCAAAGCACAGGAGTCAAATCGGATTTTTAGATTTCTCACTTTTGTCACCTTGGTACCCTTCTTAATGTGATCCACATTGGCATAAAATTCTTTAACCAGGTGCTAATTTGCATCGAGGACGCTTTGGGTGAACCATTTCCATCCCTTTCTCTCCTGGAATTGTCTGAGGACATTTGGGTTGTGCTTGTCCAAATCCTTCATCAAGAATTATCGCTTAAGAGTGAGCGATCTCTGGGGCTACCACTCTCTAAATCTGTTTAAGGCAGTCAGGCTGACACATCTTCTTCTTCTTTGTCCTCTCAAGACCACCTACTTAAATGTTTCCCCCTCTACCATCATCTAGGACGTCATCATCATCATCAACATTGATTGGTGCAGCCAGGGCATGTGAGGAAGAGGGCTCAGAATCATGGCTACCCTCTTCCGAACCTTTAGCAGCGGAAGATGATTCATCAACCAGGTAGAATCTACCTGGGACTTGTTGAGATTAGGTGTTAGGTGGGGCTTGGTCAGAGTTTCCCTCAGAAACTTCCCTAGATGGGAGATACTCACTGGTGTCTGATGATTCAGGGACTCTGTTGGCCGTAGCCTTCTTGCTAATTACTCTCTGGATGGCTAGTGGTAGGTTACTCTTGCTTTGTCATCGGCCTCGGGAGAGTTCTGCCTTCCTTTTGATGAATATCCTCTACCACGTGATCTAACCATTGTCTACAATTATCACAATAAAAATCAGTTAGAGTTCAAGTTCATAGGACTCAAATACATGCATGACAGTTGCAGGCCAGTTGTGGATAAACAGTCTCAGGAGAGGCAGTGCAGACCGCACAAAAGTGAGTGTGGCCGCAGACTGCCAAGTACGGATCGTGCAAAAGTGAGTACTTCCGCACAATTTTGAGTGCGTCCGCACAGCCCTATATTCAGACTAATGGGGTCTCTGATCATTTAACAGTGCAGACCGCACAATTGCACTACGGACCACATATTGTTTAGTGCGGTCCGCACAATTTAAGCATACAGATGCCCTAACTTAGAGACTGCGGACCGCACGAAAGTGTGTGTGGCCGCACATTTTGAATTAACATGGCACTGCTTTACGATTCATATAAGTTTTGCAAGAATTAGACGTGTCCCTAACAATTAAGCATGATAAGGTATTTACCCATGCCCCAATTAACAATTATGAAGCTACCCACATGATTTTGAGCAAAGATGACTAACTATTGACATTTTTAGGCATGAAATTAACCCTACACAAAAGAACAAAACTAAGAGAATATGAAAAATCTAAAGATGAAATGAACATACCAGTAATGAAGGGTGCAGGTGAGAAATCAATGTGCACTGTGTTTGCTTAGGGCTTGAGAGTTCAGAGATTGTAAAGTGTGAAAAGTATTGAAAAGACCTATTTATAAGTTGACCCATCGAGCCCAGAACTTACCTTAGTGTGGCCGCACAATTTTGAGTGTGGTCTGCACTCTTTACCTGATCCTTTGAAGAAGTTCTGCAGTCCGCACAAAAGTGAGTGTGGCCGCAGAATCTGTGTGGACCGCACAATTTTGTGTGCGGCCTCAAATTGTTAAGGAATTTTGACAGGCCAAACTTCAGAGAACATGCATTTTGGTCTTCCAGTTATGCGACCGCACAAAGAATTGTGCGGCGGCAGAGTGATTGTGCGGTCCGCATAATTTTGGTGCGGTCCGCACTTTTGTGACACTTAGACAATTTTTCTTGCTTAGTCCCTGCAATGCACACCCATTCCTGCATATACTTCAAAACTAGTTAGCATAAAACAAAGCCTATCTAATAGAAGAGAAAGAGAAAAAGCAAAAGACACATGGGTTGCCTCCCAAGAAGCGCCTGATTTAACGTCGCGACACGATGCAGATTACCAATCATTTGAAATGAAGGACCGCCACAATATGGCCATCATCAACCTTGCCAAGATAATGTTTAACCCGGTTCCCATTGATTCTAAATACCTCGTCATTCTTATTTTTCAAATCTAGAGCACCAAAGGGGGTTACATTCACCACTTCAAATGGGCCACTCCATTTTGACTTCAACTTGCCCGGAAACATCCGTAACCAGAATTGAACAATAGCACAAGATCACCCTCATTAAATTCCTTGTTGTGGATGTACTTGTCATAGAGGTACTTCATCTTCTCCTTGTAAAGGGACGAGCTTGTGTAGGCATGATACCAGAATTCATCAAGCTCATTCAATTGTGACACCCTTAGATTTGCCGCGACATCCCATTCAAGGTTCAACTTCTTCAAAGCCCACATGGCCTTATGCTCAAGTTCTACCGGAATATGGCATGTCTTTTCGAATACTAACCGGTATGGAGACATCCCGATCGGTGTTTTGTAGGCCGTTCTATAAGCTTAAAGAGCATCATCAAGTCTTCTTGACCAATCCGTCCGGTATGCATTGACTGTCTTTGACAAAATACTCTTTATCTCCCGGTTGGAGACTTCAACTTCTCCGCTTGCTTGAGGATGGTAGGGGGTTGATACTGTGTGAGTGACACCATACTTTGTGAGTAAGGTATCAAAATCCTTGTTGCAAAAATGCAAACTCCCATCACTAATAATAGCTCTTGGGATACCAAACCTCGTGAAAATTTTCTTTTTCAAGAATGCAACCACACTCCTTGCTTCATTGTTAGGCAAAGAAATGGCCTAAACCCATTTAGATACATAATCTACCGCAACTAGAATGTAGGTATTCCTACAAGAGCTAACAAACGGACCCATAAAATCAATACCCCACACATTGAAAATATCTATCTCCAAAATGGTAGTGAGAGGCATTTCATTCTTCTTTGAAATCCCACCGGCCCTTTGGCATTCATCAAACCGCTTGACACGCTCACTAGCATCCTTGTAGAAAGTAAGCCAATAGAATACACAACTCAAAACTGTTGCCATCATTCTTGGTCCACCATGGTGACCACTATATGGTGAAGAGTGGCGAGCCTCAAGAATACCCATTTGTTCTTCCTTCGGCACACATCGTCGGATCACACCATCGGTACATATCCGGAAAAGATATGGCTCATCCAAATAATAGTCAAGGCAATCCCGTTTGAGCTTCTTCCTTTGGTTTGAAGAGAACTCATTCGGTACAATGCCAGTCACAAGATAATTGGCAAAGTCGGCGAACCCTGGCATCCCGGTCATATAAATGGCTAGGAGTTGCTCGTCGGGAAATGAATCATTTATCTCAAGGCCATCATGTGGCCTCCCCTCCTCCTCCAATCGGGACAAGTGGTCCGCCACTTGATTCTCACTATCCCTGCGGTCTTGAATCTCTAGATCAAACTCTTGCAATAGAAGCACCCACCACATCAAGCTTGCCTTAGAATCCTTCTTGCTCATCAAATACCGAAGAGCCGCATGGTTGGTGTGAAAAATTACCTTTGTACCCATCAAGTACGGGCGGAACTTCTCCATAGCAAAGACAATAGCAAGGAGCTGTTTTTAGGTCAATGTGTAGTTGACTTGGGCATCATTCATAGTCTTGCTTGTATAATAGACCGGACGGAAGATTTTGTTGATACGTTTCCCCAACACCTATCCAACCTCCACATCACTTGCATCACACATGAGCTCAAAAGGCAAGCTTCAATTCGGTGCAGTAATAATATGAGTAGTAGTCAACTTGAACTTAAGCAACTCGAATGCCTTCATGCAATCATCATTGAAATGGAACTTGGCATCATTCTCTAAAAGTTTACACAAAGGGTTCACCACCTTAGAAAAATCCTTGATGAATCGGCGATAGAACCCCGCATGACCCAAAAAGCTCCCCACTCCCTTCACGGATGTAGGGGAGGGAGTTTGGAGATAACTTCAACTTTGGCCTTATCAACCTCAATACCATACTTTGAAATCTTGTGACTGAGGAAAATTCCTTCCTCGACCATGAAGTGACATTTATCCCAATTCAAAACCAAGTTAGTTTCCTCACATCTTGATAATACCTTGTCCAAGTTGTTCAAGCAATCATCAAAAGAATTTCCAACGACAGAGAAAATGTCACTGGTGCATTACATAGCCCAAATGGCATCCTCGAGAATGCAAATGTACTATATGGACAAGTGAAAGTAGTCTTCTCTTGGTCCTCAGGAGCAATAAGAATATGATTGTAGCCGGAGTATCCATCCATGAAGCAATAAAAAGCACATCCGACCAACCTATCCAACATTTGATCAAGAAATGGAAACGTAAAATGATCTTTCCGAGTGACTTTGTTGAGCTTCATATAGTCCATGCACACTCGCCACCCGGTGATAGTTCTTGTGGGGATTAATTCATTCATGTCATTAGTAATCACATTCATGCCCCCTTTCTTTGGGATACATTGCACCGGAGAAGTCCATAAGCTACCGAAAATAGGGTAAAGAACCCTGACATCCAACCACTTTATGATCTTCTTCTTCACTACCTCTTGCATTGCTTCATTCAATTTTCTTTGATGCTCCACGGAGGATTTGGCATCCTCCTCCAAAATAATCTTGTGCATGCAAAAGGCGAGGCTTATACCCCAAATATCCGCCAAAGTCCAACCTATAGCTTTCTTCCTCTTTTGGAGCACCGACAAAGTATACTCTACCTACACGTTAGTCAAGCAAGAGGAAAGAATAATAGGTAAAGTGGAACAAGGGCCAAGAAATGCATACCTGAGATGTGAAGGCAAAGGCTTTAATTCCAAAGTGGGAGGCTCCTCGATTGAGGTCTTTGTTGGAGGAGTCTTCTGGTTCTCAAGATCTAAGGATAATTTTCGGGGTTCATAAGTATATGACCCCATTCCTTGCAAATCATTGACACATTCCACAAAGCCTTCCTTCTCATCATCATCATGATTGAGCAACCCAACTTCCAATGTATCCTCAACATTGATCACAGCACTAGCATCATCAGCAATTACTTCGGTCACTAAATCCACGAACGAACATACTTTGTTTCTATTTGGTTGCCTCATCGATTTGCACACATGGAAAACTACCTTTTCGTCACCCACCTGGAAAGTAAGCTCAGCGGCTTCCACATCAACAAGAGCCTTGCCCGTAGCAAGGAAAGGTCTACCCAAGATAATAGGAACCTCGTAGTCAACCTCACAATCAAGGATCACAAAGTCCGTTGGAAGGATGAACTTATCAACTTGGACTAACACATCATCAATAATTCACAATGGACTCTTCATAGTCCGATCCGCCATTTACAACCTCATAGATGTAGGTCTTGGTTGCTCAATTCCCAAAGTTTTGATTTGAACAAAGAGTAGGGAATCAAGTTGAAACTTGCCCCAAATCACATAAATCTTTGGCAATAGCACCTGGTTCTTCCAATTTCAGAGCCATTGAGTGCACAATAGCACTCACTTGATGTGTCATATTGATAGTTTCACAATTCATCGACCTCTTCTTGGTGACCAAGTCCTTCATGAACTTTGCATAACCCGGAATTTGTTCCAATGCCTCAACCAATGGCACATTCATAGTCAAACTCTTCATCATGTAAATAAATATTTTGAATTGGTTCTTACTATTTTGCTTTGAAAGCCTTTGAGGGTATGGAGGAGGAGGCCTTGGCATTGGTGCCTTAGCCTTTGGCACTACCGGTTCCGGTATGTCAATCATGTGCTCCCTAGACGGGTTCACCTCTTCTTGTGTCCCCTATATATTTTCATCAATATCAATTCTCACTTCGTCATTAGCCTGAACCACATTGCTTGAAATTTCATCTTCTTGAACTACAACATCATCATCCACAATTCTTCTTTGATTTGAGGTGGTTGCATCTCCACCTTTTCAACTTCCTGTAGTTACGGCCATAGCATGTCCTGTATTATTCCCCCCCTTTGGGTTCACCACCGTGTTCACCACCTTTTCTACTTTGATTGTTGCCACTCCAATTGCCTTGGTTTACTTGATTATTCTAATTGCTTTGATTTTTGTTGCCACCGCTCTAATTGCCTTGGTGGCCTTAGTTGTTCCAATTTCCTTGATTTCCTTGTGATCTCCATTGTTGTTGATTTTGAGCATTGTTTCTTTGACCTTGATAATTGTTAACGTATTGCACTTCTTCTTCTTGCTCATTATACAAATCACCTTGGTCATACCCACTATCATCTTGCATGAATTGTTCCGTACGGCTTTTCCCTTGTTGACCTTTTCGCCATCTCTTGTTCATCATCATATTTACACCTTCCATCGCATTCACTTGTTTCGTCCCTTGAATTTGTTGTAGTTGGGCTTTGGCCAATTGGTTCATTGTGGTTGTTAACTCTACGATAACTTGCCCATGATCATGTAGTTCCTTGTGTAAGTGAATGACATTGGGGTCACCTTGTAGAACATTGGACCTACTTTTCCATGCCGATGAGATATCCGCCATCTCATCCAAAATTTCACAAGCTTCGGCATAAGGTGTGTTCATGAAGTTCCTGCCGGCGAGTTGATTTACCACACATTGATTTGTTGTGTTGATCCCCCTGTAGAAAGTTTGTTGGATCATGGCCTCGGTCATATCATTATTCGGGCACTCTTTAAACATGGTACGATATCTTTCTCAAATCTCATGCAATGTCTCATTGGGCTCTTGCTTGAACGCTAGAATTTCATCCCATAGTGCATCCATGTGCCCCGGAGAGAAGAATTTGGCAATGGATTTTTCAGCCATCTCATCCCGTGTATGGATGGAATGATTGGGTAATCTCTCTAGCCGGTCCAATGCTTTTTCCCGTAAAGAGAAAGGAAATAACCTCAACCTCACTCCTCAGAAACATTGGTTTGCTTTATCCCCCAACAAGTATCGACGAACCCTTTGAGATGCTTGTAAGCATTTTGATTTGGAGCCCCGGTGAAGAATTCCTGTTGCTCAAGTAGTGTAAGCACCACGTTGGTGATTTGGAAGTTGCCCGCTCTAATGCGGGGCGGGACTATAGCACTTGTATAACCCTCGTTCGGCAACACCCGGTGCGCTGCCGCACTTGGTGGAGATGGGGGAGGGACGGGAACATTATCATTAGGCAGTCGGCCTCGCCTATTTGCTTAAGGTTCGGGAAGAACCTCATCTCCTTGATCATCGTCCACTTCCTCCCCCAATGGAAAATTACCAATGGGCTCATTATTGAGAGCCATTCTCGTACCTATAAGCAATTCAAAAACAAAATTAGTGACTCGGAATGAAAAGAAGACAAATCACACAAAAACCTAGATATATAGCTAAATCCGTTTACTCCCCGGCAACGGCGCCAAAAATTGTTGTCGCCCAAACTCACACCATAAATATAGGTAGTGAGGCAGTCAAAGCAATAATAAAATCCAACGCAAGTCGGGGTCGAATCCTCAGGGAGTTATAATTGGGAGTAGGTATATATATTTAGTGTAATTGTACAATATGCCTTAGATTACACTTTCACATTCTTGTTTGTTGTTTCTACTTCTACTTTAAACTATTGATTGCAATTATAAAACTAGGAGACAATATTCTTGGTTTTGGTTATTTTTCAAATGATAAAAGATCTAGGGTCGTGACTTACACCTAGATGGTTACCTAATGGGTTGAAAACTCCAGGACAAGCCTGATTGGTCGGGGCTGTAATATAGCAATCACACACAATTACCCACTCTATACCTCTCGGCAGTTTGAGTGGTTTTGCCCAATTTGGCTTTCTCAAGTCCAAATGGGTATTGCATAAAACAAGTGATAAATGCTCAAGTCGGGTATTACTATCTCTAGATTCAACCCTTTAATTGGGGCTATCAATTTCTTGAGTTCACCCCAATTTCTTGTTAGCCAAGTTTTCCTAGACTTAGTCTCTCTTTCTCAAGTAGAGACTAAGTCAATTAGGCATGAATCAATGTTTGCAACCATTAATTCTTGAATTCAAGCAAGAACTAGGCTAAATATCACTAACCCAGTCACAAACAAGTCCTAAATCAAACACCCATTAAGTACTCACACTAGGGTTGGGCCACAACCCTAGCTAGAAATTTAGCTACTCGTGAAAAATGAAACAAATACAAGAAGAAATTAAGATAGAATGCATAATAATTGATTAGGAAAATAAAATTTAATGTTTAGAAGCTAATCTAGTATAATATTACTCAAAACAATAAAGAAAAACAGCCCAGGTGCTCTCCCAAAACAAAACTTACCCTAAAAATGACAAAACGTTCTATTTATACTAAGGTGAAAATATCTGACAAAAATGCACATGCGGAGGTTATGCGGCCACATAATTATGTGTGTGGTCCGCACAATGAGACTTGGCTTGACAGGTTCCAGTTCTGCGGCCGCACAATTCTGGATTACTGTCGCGCTCCTTCAACTACTGCGGATCACACATTTGTGAGTGCGGCCGCACTCTTGCTTCTACGGCCGCACAATTATAGTGTGGTCCGCACTCCTTGATCTTAGGCTCTGGATGTGTGAGACTTATGCGGACCGCATAAAAATGAGTGCAGCCATGCTCTTGATAATGTGTCCGCACAAAAATAATGGTGTCAAAATTTTTTCTTGAACTTGAAATCCCATCTCTCTAATCTTTGTCTTCTGCGGCCGCACCAGAATTGTGCGGTCCGCACTTTACATGCCATTTCTTGTTAGAGCTTTTCTTCATTATCTGCGGCCGTACTCAATATTGTGCAATCCGCACAGTACCCTTTTAATCATGTTTTTGTCCTTCTCCAATATTACTCCTTCTTGAGTTGATTTTCATTTCTTTAGCTTATATTCTAACACTCCTGCAAGCAAGCATATATCGTTAGATTTCGGAAATACCTTTAAGAAATTTTAAGCTAAAACACAAGTAAAAGAGTGCAAATAAGCAGTCAAAATCCCTACTTATCATGCTCATCCATTGTGAGGATATTTATGGGATCGGGGATACCCGCCTGCAGCAGGCTATATCGGCTTTATATATATTATTATTATGGGATTGGGATGCACGCCGCAGCAGGCCTTATAGGATTTATTGTTCTGGATCGGGATTGCACGCCGCAGCAGGCCTTATAGGCTTTATTATTATGGGATCGGGCTGTACACCGCAGCAGGACTTATAGGCTTTATTATTCTAGATCGGGGCTGCACGCCGCAGCATGCCTTATTGGCTTTATTATTATATGGATCGGGGTTTCCCGCCTGCAGCAGGCCACATCGGCTTTATATCACGCTTGGGCTGAAGGAGCCCCTCCAAAGTCTGCACCCCACACAGTGAGCATAGGCGATTATATATTAGGGATGGATTTTCGAGGGCATGGAATTGCCTTACTTATTTATATTTTGAGTGTAGATGATTATATATTCGGGATGAACTTCCCAGGGCATGGACTTGCCTTACTTATTTACATTTGTGATGAATTTTTCTAGACATGGATCTTGTCTAATCATTATAATTTGGGGATAAATTTACCCCTGAGCTGGATTTGGCCTTATACGGTACTGAGTCACTGACTGTCAGTTGAGGTATATATATATACGGGATGTAACTTCTCTGGGTTGGATTGGCCATATACGATAATGAGTGGCCAAGTAATTTTTGATCATGAGTACACGAGGTTTTCCCCTGAGATGTCATATTCCTCATATCATTCAGTATTGATATATTTTACTTGTACGGAGTTAACTGTTGAACTTGAAAGCATATCTACATTTCTGTACTGTTATTTCTATACTGGACTGTACCTGCTGAGATCGTCACTAATTTCAGTCCAAAGTTTAGTCTTGTTACTTATTAAGTTGGTTGTACTCATACTACACCCTTCACCTCATGTACAGATCCATGTGCTTCCGGATACGACGACTGTTAGATCTCAGAGTGTTATCAGTTGGAGACTACCAAGGTAGCTGCCTGGCATCCACTGACCTTTACTCTCTTCCTTTCAGTTATTGTATTGTTCTATATTTTCAGACAATGTTTTTATCAGTCAGAGTTTATTATAATTTAGATGATATGTACTTAATGACACCGGGTTTTGGGAGTGTAATTGTACCAGATATTGTGATATTTTCTGTAAAAATCTAATTATTATCTTTTCAAACTTAAAAGAATTTGGGATTTATTGAGGTTATTGGCTTGCCTAGTATCGAGATAGGCGCCATCACGACATGTGAGATTTTGGGTCATGACAAGTTAGTATTAGAGCCCTAGGTTACATAGGTCTCACGAGTCATAAGCAAGTGTCTAGTAGAGTCTTTTGGATCGGTATGATGACGTCTATACTTATCTTCGAGAGGCTACAGGGCATTTAGGATAAACTTCCCATCCTTCTTTCCTTATCATGCGACATTTATTCAGCTTGAAGCGTACCTCTTTGAATTTGTTTCACTCACTCGTATGCGTATGTGATCACTCGGTATCATCTGCACATCGACGGTTTGTGATTCTATGAATGAGGTACGAGATGTATTATTTTGTGTTTTGGTGATGGGCCAGTCTGGAGGACTTGAGGCCAGGATTAGACCGCAGCTTAGGCTCGGTCCGCAGCTTAGGCTCGGTAGTTTCAGTTATGTGAACTTGTATAATTGGACTCATATGTCCGGTAGTGTCCCTATGAGTAAAATTTGTGGCTTGATGGATAGCTGGATGACCATATGATGATTATATTATGACTGCGGTATGTGTTCAGATGGTTTGAAAGTGACGGAAAAAAATGTTTGCTTGAGATGTAAAAATGACTATTGGGTGTTTGACTTCTGTCTCGATTTGACGTAGAGTCTCAAATTATGAATGTGTTGAAGGATCTTTCACGTGGTGTAATTGTGGAACAAATTAAATTTTCATGTCTTGTTGATGAGTTCAAATTCAGGAAGGTTAAATGATTATGTAGTAGTTGCAGCAGTAAAAAGGGTATAGAAAGATGTCAGTTTGAGGCTAAACAGGCTGGTTTTCACCTGCGGAATAAACTAAAGAGGTGTGATCTTTATAATGTTGTGTGGAGAATCTTATTTTCTATCAGTAGGGTAGATGTATTGAGATTTGAATTTGAATTAGTCAAGAAAGTTGACCTGACCATCACGGAAATGAAATCGAGCTTAGTAGACGATTTGAGGTACCATATAGGTTGTGTTGCATGAGCTTGAGAAGAATTTAGTTAAATCTCACTACGGTATTATGGCAGTAATTGAATATGGGTATTGTAAATTATTTAATGTTTTGATGTATGACATTGAGCCAAGTAGGGGAGCTTGCTATTGACAATTCATTTTCATGGTTATAGGTTAAATTTAGGTTTTGTTCCGAGACATACTTGTGGAGCAGTCATGACTGCATACGCTAAGATCGAGGATGACTCGAGTAAGGAAATTTCCTAAATACGGGATATAATGCACTTATGAAAATATGAAAAAGAAATCATGGTTGTTAATTGTGAAGAATGTAGCTCGCATGGAATATGAATTCGACTGGTGGTGTTAAGGCATGGTTACTTCTTTGAGTGTTGTTGTGCTAATGGGGCATGTATCTTTTGGCCCGTTTGGGCGGTGCAACTCAGGTTTGAGTAGAGCGGGTGACTCTCGAGAAGGTTCTAATGGGTACGAGATTTATATATGACAATTGAGAATGGATAGAATCTGAGATTTGCATTTGATGGTGTCGGGACTTGCGGTAATTCTGTATGACTATAGATTCTACATTGCAGTATAAGATAAGGTAAAAGAATAATTTTAACTCCACATAAGGTCTATTCAAAGTGGGTGTCTCGGTTGTGGTATTTATGAGGGTAATTATGATGTGGTGAGGCTCTACAGATGTTTTGGTGGCAATATTCTTGGGTTTGGTAACCTATGTGGCTTGGTCGAGTTAGAGAAATTCAGTTTTGATAGATTGGCTATGTGCAAACAGATTTCAAAGTGTTTTTGATAGTTTCTACCATGGTTTGATCCGGATATTTTCTACCGGTCGTTTATCTGATTAATTGTTTCATTCCTCTACATGCTATGTTATCACCTAATCAGGGCAATTTGAGAAAAACATTGTGCATATGCACACACATATGTCCTTCTCACAGAATTTGATGAGTTGGTTTTATATAATGTTTTGTGCCGGAAAGGCAGGATTACACCGAAATAGCTAGAATAGTTGTGTTTGAAGATATAAGGTCATTGGACCTAGAATGGATACTATCAGGTTTGATTACAGCATGTTGGAAGAATAATTTAGAATTCGGCTTAAATAATTGGCTATGGTACTTGTTGAACGAGGGAAAGCTCTGTGACTTGTTGATCTGGTAAGTGGTCATGAAATTTTGCGTGGTTCTTTCATTATCGACAGTGTACGAAGGTTTTGGATTGAGGTGTTGTTTGATATGGGGTTTAATACAGGTATCAGGTTTGTTTGTTTTAGCAGCTACAGTGATTAGAAACTATTACGAGTATGTGGGTTGTATGGTATATCATGTGACTACATCTGGAGTTATGGCTAAGGCTTAATTCAGCTTGTTAAGACTCATACAGAGTGTAGATGTGAGGTTTCAGTCTTGAAAAGAAATTCTTTGATGTTGAAAATTGGATTCCAAGGTTTATGGGCTAATGCTAAATTAGTAATTTTCAGTTATATGGTGTTGTGAGGCCTATATGGAATAGGGTGACGTGGGATCACCCCGGGGTATGTGCGTGATAAGGTGAAATAGTGATTTGAAGGTTTAGGAACAACTCTTGACACATTCGAGGACGAACACATATTTAAGTGGGGGAGAATGTAACGACCCGACTTGTTATTTTGAGATATAGAGTTTCGTTCGGTGTCTTAAGGTCTCAAGCAGTATTAAAATGTGTATTATGACTTGGGAGGGTGGTCAAGTTTGGTTTTCGGATGATTCGAGATTTAAGTGAAAGAACAATTCTTGTTTTGGAAGCTTAAGTTGAAATAATTGACCGTATGGTGAATTATGTATAAATGACCAGTAATAGAATTCAGATGGTCTCAATAGCTCCATATGGTTATTTCAGACTTAGGAGTGTGTCCGGATATTTATTTTGATGTTTGTAGCTAAATTATGGTTGAAATGACGAAAATAGGAAATTTAAGTTTGAAAGTTTGACCATGGAGTTGACTTTTTAATATCTGGATCGAAATTCGATTCTGGAAATTGGAACAACTCCGTTATGTCATTTATGACTTGTGTGCAAAATTTGAGGTAAATCGGAGTTGATTTGATAGGTTTCGGCATCGAATGTAGAATTTGGAATTTGCTAGTTTTGAATAGACTTGAAGTGGGATGCGATTCGTATTTTAATGTTGTTCAATGTAATTTGAGGTATCAACTAAGTTTGTGTTATATTATGGGACTTAGTAGTATACTTGGTTGGGGTCCCACAAGGCTCGGATGAGTTTCGGATAAGTTTTGGAAGAGTTTGATCTTTTGAGCATAAGTATGTAATTATCCAAAGGTCCATTTTTAGTTCTAGAGATCGAAATTTAATTTCGAGACCTCCGGGAGTTTGATAATGAATTAAAGGAATGATCTGGAAAGTTTGGTCTAATTTCATCAAGTCGAGATTGGGTTTTTAGCGCGAAAAATGAGTTAATTATTTAACGAGTAAAATTGGTATTACACTGAGCAAATGAGCTCCGAATTGAGTTTCGATTGAAGGACTAGGTTCGTATTATTATTTGTGACTCATAGGAATAAGAATCGTCGAATTCCGAGTTCGTATGATGGAGTTAGAGCCTTTTTAGTAAAAATAAATATTGTTGGTGCAACAGGTTCTGGTGCGCACCTTTAGCGACCAGATTTGGCACTTTTAGCGACGGGAATTAGGATTTTAGCGATCAAAATAGTGTTTTTATTGAGCAGTTTTGTTTTTTTAGCTCATTTCAATATTTTTGGACGAAAGAACACGGCTTGAGGCGATATTTGAGCGAGAAATCATGGGAAATCTTGAGGTAAGTCATTTGTGATAATTTCTACTCCATAATATTGAATTATCATCGAATAATCTGACTAGATTACATGATTTTGAGGTGTAAATCGGGATTTGGACCTAGGGATTTGAAAATAATATTTGAGGATTTGGAGGTTGAGTTGATGTCGGAATTTAGTAAAGTTGGTATGGTTGGACCCGTGGTTGAATGGGATTTCATATTCCGTAACTTTTGTCGGGTTCCGAGACGTGGGCCCCACGGGCAATTTTTGAGTTAAATTTCGAATTTTGTGGAAACAATTATATTTTCATATGGAATTGATTCCTATAAATTGTATTGACTGAATTAAATTAATTATGGCTAGATTCAAGGCATTCAGAGGCCGATTCGCGAGGCAAAGGCATAGCAGAGTAAAAGAATTACGCGGTTTGAGGTAAGTAGCATTTTTAAACTTGGTTCCGAGGGTATTAATCCCCGAATTTTGTGTTATATCAATTGTTGGAGATGACGCAGATGCTAGGTGACGAGCATGTGTGCGTGCACCATAGAAATTATGACTTAAAATAAATTTTGTGGAGTTGTAAAATTAAAGAATCATGTTATTATCCGTGTATCCTCCACATGTTAAGAAATTGAGCTGAGACTCATATTAAAGATCATGTTTAGGCTAAGTGCCGATATTTTGGGACCCATAGGGTCGTGTTGCTGTTGAATTAATTATTTTAAAATGTACATTTCATACTCAGTCATGCTCATCCATTGTGAGGATATTTATGGGATCGGGGCTGCCCGTGTGCAGCAGCCCATATCAGCTTTATACATATTATTATTATTATGGAATCGGGTTGCACGCCGCTGCTGGCCTTATAGGCTTTATTATTATGGGATCGGGCTGCACGCCGTAGCATGCCTTATTGAATTTATTATTATATGGATCAGGGTTGCCCGCCTGCACCAGGCCACATCGGCTTTATATCATGTTTGGGCTGAAGGAGCCCCTCTAGAGTCTGCACCCCACACAGTGAGCATAGATGATTATATATTTAGGATGGATTTCCCAAGGCATGGAATTGCCTCACATATTTATATTTTGAGCGTAGATGATTATATATTCGGGATGGACTTGCCTTACTTATTTATATTTGTGATGAATTTTCCTGCACATGGATCTTGTCCGAATCATTATAATTTGGGGATAAATTTACTCCTGGGCTGGATTTGGCCTTATACGGTACTGAGTCACTGACTGTCGGTTGAGGTATATATATATATATATATATATATATATATAAATTTTGGGTCGTGATAACTGGATTGGCCATATACAGTACTGAGTGACCAAGTAATTTGTGATCGTGAGTACACGAGGTTTTCCCATGAGATGTCATATTCCTCATATCATTCAGTATTGATCTATTTTACTTGTACGAAGTTAATTGTTGAACTTGAAAGCATGTCTACATTTCTGTAGTGTTATTTATATACTGGACTGTACCTGTTGAAATTGTCATGACTTTCAGCCCAAAGGTTAGTCTTATTATTTATTGAGTTGATTGTACTCATACTACACCCTGCACCTCGTGTGCAGATCCAGGTGCTTCCAGATACGGCGACTGTTAGATCTCAGAGTGTTATCAGTTGGAGACTCTCAAGGTAGCTGCCTGGTGTCCGCTGACCGTTACTCTCTTCCTTTCAATTATTGTACTGTTCTATATTTTCAGACAATATTTTTATTAGTGAGACTTTATTATCATTTAGATGATCATGTACTTAGTGACACCGGGTTTTGGGAGTGTAATTGTACTAGATATTGTGATATTTTTTTGTAAAACTCTAATTATTATCTTTTCAAACTTAAGAGAATTTGGAATTTATTGAGGTTATTGGCTTGCCTAGTATCGAGATAGGCGTCATCACGACATGTGAGATTTTGGGTCGTGGCAGGTAAGTCCCTTGTGCTCAATTGTGATCAATAATCTTGTTTCCCCATTGATTTTTCCACATAGTTGCTACGTATTTAAGGTGTAAATTGGGAGTTTGAGGCTAGGGATTTGGAGAGTTTGATTTGGGAATTTGGGTTGGTTGGTTGGACTCTTGGTTGAATGGGCTTTCGAGTTTTGTAACCTTTATCGAATTTTGAGACATGGGCCCGAGGGTCGCCTTTGGAGTTGATTTTTGATTTTGATTAATAATTTAGTATTTTCTTATGAAATCGATTCCTTTTGCCCGTATTGATTATATAGAATTGTTTATGGCTAGATTCGAGGCATTCAGAGACCGTTTCGCGAGGTAAGAGTGTGCTGGAGTAGAGATTTTTTCGGATTGAGGTAAGTGACAATTCTAAATTTGGTTCTGAGGGTACGAAATCCCGTACTATATATCATGTGTTTGGTTTTGAGGTGACTCACGTGCTACGTGACGGGCGTGTGGACGTGCACCGTAGGAATTGTGGCTCGTCCATGGAACTATGTAGTTGAATAATTTGTTGTTATCCATACATTTTCCACGTATTAGAGAAACTGAACTACAAATCATGTTAGAAATCATGTTTAGACTATATGTTGACACTGTAGGGACCCACAGAGGTCGTGTACATGTTGAATTATCTGCTAAATTATTTTTTTGTACTCAGTCACGGTTCTATTTTCATATCATATCTCAGTATCTATTGTTTATTGTTGATACATTATATCATTTCTGTTTGGGATGATTTTCATAATTTCTGAGAGTCCGAGAAACTGGAGAGGTTGATGACTGAATGAGGCCGAGGGCCTAATTGTTAGTATATTTATGGGATCGGGATGCACGCTGCAACATGTTTCATTGATATATGCCATGTGTGGATTGTTATAGCGCTTGGGATGAAGGAGCCCCTTCGGAGTATGTACACACCCCCAGTGAGCGCAGGTACCTACTGAGTGCCGAGTGACAAGTGATGAGCGACTGAGAGGATGAAGTGACTGTGAGGAATGAGTGATTGTGAGGTTGGAGTGAATGGGAGGACTAAGTGACTGCTGCTCTGTGAGGATGCATTTGACTTCATTATTATCGCACTTCAGCTGTCATATATCACTGTCTTGAAATTTATGAGGATATTATCTTCGGTTCCAATTGAACTTGACATGAATTAACTGTTTTGGTCTTAATTGTCGAACTTGAACACATGTCTACTTTCCCATGCTGAAATTACTGTAATCGAACTTTAACTGTGAAACTCGTCACTAATTTCTGTTCTTTATTTAGTGTTGTTACTTACTAAGTTGGTTGAACCCACGCTACACCTTGCACTTCGTGTGCAGATCCAGGTATTTCTGGATATGGTGGGTGTTGATTTCATCGCGCAGTTGATCTTCTGAAGATTCCAAGGTAGCTGCTTGGTGTTTCGCAGACCTTGTCTCTCTTTCCCTATCTTTCCGTTTATTATATTTAGTTTCAGACTATCATAGATAATATTTTTTTTCAGACTTAGATGCTCATGTACTCTGTGACACCCCGATAGTTGGGAACTTTCGCGTTGTGTTTTGGGTTTCTATCCATGTTTATGAGAATTTTTATTATTTAAACTGTTTTAATTCATTTTATGCTAAAAGTGTTGGAATTATTTCGTAATGCCGGCTTGCCTAGTATCACGTTAGGCGCTATCACGATATGATAGAATTTTGAGTCGTGACAATGTATGTATGTATGTATGTATGTATGTATGTATGCATACATGCATGCATGTATGTATGTATGTATGTATGTATGTATGTATGTATGTATGTGTGGGCGTACGCGTATATTTAAGTTCCGCTCTCTCTTATTCTCTATCATCTATATAGATAAATGAATTTTGATCGTTATTAGTAAAATTATTTTTAAATTATAATTTAGAATGCATTTTCAATATAAATAGATAATTTTTTAGAATTCTTTTATAAAATTTATCTCAATTTTTATTTTATTAATGACGATCGAAACTCATTTATCTATATAGAATGTTGTTATAACATTATCTCTATTCTTATTAATTATTTTGTATTACTTGCATTAAATATATTTATAAAATTTTTACTCACTTTTATTGTCACTTTATAAATATAATATTAGGTCTTTGATTGCTATAAATAAAATTAAATTATTTTTATTCTGCTAATTTATTTCACTATAGACCATGTTATTTAACTATTATTTCTCACTCTTTTTTTTTAGTCTAAGAAATAGTTTTTCTTCTTTCTACAAGTACTTTTATTATATAAATTTTAAAAAATAAAAGAAAAATATCCTGATTTTAAAAAGTAAAAACAAAAAGACAAAGGTTGATATCTAAGGGTAAAATAGGTATTTAAAAAAGTTAATGGTATAAAAGGAGGGAGAATGACTATTGTTCAATATTGAGGGGGAGTTTGATTTTTAAAGCAAAGTTGAGGGGTGTAAATAATTCACCCCTGATTATTTTAAGTTTTCTCACTTTTATAATAGTAATAATAATAAATAATGGATAAATTCCTTATTTTATATCTTTAATTAGTTTTTTTCACCATCTTCTCGAAATAGATTGATTAGAATTCCTCTCATTATTCTGTCCTATATGACAATGGCTTCAATTATTTATGTTGATGAGTTAGTGTTTTTTCTGTATGAGAAGATAGAATTCGTGTTGATGCCTATATTCAATTGGTCAAATGGAAATTGTTCGTAAAATGATTGTTAACAAATTTATCGAATATAAAGTTATTTATTTAATGGAATATTTTAGTTATTAAGGATACAAAAAGAAAAAGCAAAAAAGGAGAACATGTTTAGGACAACTAAAATATTATCGAACATGTTAAGGAGAACATATTTTGATAAAGTTCAGTTAAATTTAATGTTAAGATTTTCTACACAGTTTAAATAAAGAAAGAGTTAATAATTAAAAGTTTAGCTAATTTTAAACTCATAAATATTAGAAAAATAATTTAAATAAAAATTTTGTCTAGTATAAAATCTATTTTTAAAGGGTAAAAAAAGCGAATGATATTTCACTAAGAGTTTTCGTGCTTTTAATATAGTAGATATATATAGGGATAGTGTAGGTTATTCTACTATAATCTAACCAGTCGAATTCATAGAAGAAATAATATCCAATAATCATAAGAGATTAACAGAGTAATATTGTCCATCAAAACAAAAGAACAATATCCAATGTATTTTATAGGATTAACGGAGAAATATATCAATCAAAATTAGAAAGTATTAGACTCTGAAGCGCTTTTTGTCTAGATCTATCGATGTATGTATCGAACTTATCAGGGATGGAGTTAGAGACAAAGGTGTAGGTTCTTCGAACCCAGTAACTTTAGTTCAAACTCTATATTTCTTAAGAAATTCATCTAATATATACAAATTATAGATTAACAACTCAATAACTTAATTAGCTCAATCTAAAAGAAATATGAGAAAAGCCATGCTTAGCATATAATTACATATAGTAACATGTCATTTGCTATTTCCAAAAGTTTCAATTCTAGTGCTTTGGTCCCAATTTGAAAAACGTTTAGCAAATATTGATAAATGAGGCATGGATCTTTTAGCAAACTCATTCTGTATCAATAAATGTGATACAAGACTAAGATTTGTTCTAAGTGAGACATTTAAGAGGAAGAAAAGACAGTTGGGATCAAAATAACAAGGCATCATACAAAAACTAATAAAAAAAACTTGGATAATAAATTAGATAACAAAGAAAAACAAACTAAAAGAAGCATGATACTTTTATATGTATGGTTATATTTATAAAAGAAAAAGAATTATCGATCGAATAAATTCCCCTCTAAGGACTATATTGTGGACGTTTGTGATGACCCAAAATGTCATCTTTAAATTTAATAAGTAATTCTGTGTTCTAAGACCTCGAAAAGCACCATTTATCATTCCTCGACTTGAGTGCGCAGTCCGTAAAGTTTTTATGTGAAAAATGGATTAAAATGTGAAATAGAGCTTTAAAACTCAATTGAGTTGACTTTGGTCAACATTTTGAGCAAACGGATCCGGATCAGTATTTTGACAGTTTTAATAGCTCTGTATCGTGATTTGGGACTTGGGCGTATGCCCGAAATTTAATTTGGAGGTCCCTATCTCAAGTTATGACCATTTAAAGAAAACTAGTAATTTAAAGGCTAAAGTTTTTCAAGTTTGACGACGGGATTGACTTTTTGATATCGAAATCGGAATCTGATTCTGGAAATTTGAACAGATCTGTTAAGTAATTTATGATTTGTGTGCCAAATTTGAAGTCATTCCGTATTTATTTAATATGTTTTGGCACGAGGTTTGCCAATTGAAAAGTTTAAAACTCAAAGTCCGAATCGAGGTGTGAATTACAATTTCGACGTTATTTAATGTAATTTGAGACCCCGAGTAAGTCTGTATTATGTTACGGGACTTGTTGGGATATTTGGATAAGGTCCTGAGGGGCTCGGATGAGTTTCGGACGAAATTCGGATTGTTTAGAGCATGTTGAAAGCACCATGTTCTTGACAGAACATGGTGTAATCGCACATGCGTAATGGTGATCGCAGGTGCGCAACCGCATCTACGAGAAGCTGGTCGCTTCTGCGACCTGGGCACTGGCCAGTTGCATCGCTTTTGCGGAGAAATAGGGCGCAAATGCGCGACCGCTTTTGCGAAGGCTGCATCGCTTCTGCGGAAGAGACCGCTTCCGCGGTCGTTTGGTCGCTTCTGCGACGTCGCAGGCGCGATAGAAATGTCCGCAGATGCAGAACCTCGCCTGACAGCCCTACTTCGCAAATGCGAGAATTTTCTCGCAAATGCGTAATCGCAGGTGCGAAAATATAGCCCGCAGATGCGAAAATACTGGGCAGAATACATAAAATCGGGTCTTAGCCATTTTCACTCATTTTTGAGTTTCAAGTCTCGGATTTGGGCGATTTCTAGGGGGATTTTCACGACTTTGAATTGGGTAAGTGTTCTTTAACCAAAAGTGATTATATTTCACAAATCCATGTCTATATTCATCATTTATTTTCGGATTTAGATGGAAGAAATTGGACTTTTTATAAAATCTTTCAAAAACGAAAAATTAAGATTTGAAGGTCCATTTGATATCGAAATTGGACAATTTTTGTATGGTTGAACTCGTATCGGAATGGGTGTTCGAATTTCACGAGTTTTTCTGGGATTTGAGACGTGGGTCCCACTGTCTAATATTTTAATGAATTTCAGATTTTTATCCGAAAAATTTATAAATTCATATGGAATTAATTCCTATGATTAGTATTGAATATTTCGAATTGTTTGTGAATAGATTTGAAGCTTTCGGAGACAAATTTAAAAGGAAAAGTTGTGGTTGAGTAATTGGTTGGAAATTTGCAAAGCGAGGTAAGTGTTGTGGTTAACCTTGACTTGAAGGAATAGAACCCTTAAATGATTTGTTATGTGAATTGCATGTGAACGATGTATAGGCGAAGTGATGAGTGTCTATACGTCGTCAAATTAATTATTTGCCTTCTTACTCGAAAAATTATAAATTATTTAAAATCATAAATTAATTATTATAATAATTATTTCTCTTCTATTCTTTGCCAAATATTAATTCTTAAATTTCTGTAATAATGGATACATGCTTATTTGAATTATGTAAATTAATTTTCTACTTGACATTTAGCATATTAAATATTAAACTGTCTATTTTCTCTATGATTTTCATAATAAATTGTTATTTGTCATTGTTTGGTTCATAAATAAATTATAATTATTGTGTGTCTGATGCTTAATAATTTCTTATTGGACGTGGTGTTTATTAGAGTAAGTTTTATTACATTTATGAGTTGTTTAAAATTATATTGGGGGAACGGGTTGCACGCCGCAACGGAAATGAAAGTATAAATATATATACATTGGGGGATCAGATTGCACGCCGCAATAGACTTATTTAAAAGTCAATATTGGGGGATCGGATTGCAAGTCGCAACAGACTTATTTAAATGTCTATATATATACTTGATTGAAATAAATATATGGCACACTTGATTAAAAGGAATATATTGTGAGAGCGGGTTGCACGCTGCAACAGAAATGAATGTGAATATATTGTGAGAGCGGGTTGCACGCTGCAACAGAATTGGATGAATTAATAACGGATTATGACTGTTGAGTTGGCTTCAATTATAATAAATGAGTTACCTTATTTATTTCTATTATTTGTTGTTGTTATTAATATTGCGTACAGGTTAATGTAAGTGAACCGCCTTAGCCTCGTCACTACTTCGTCAAGGTTAGGCTCAGCACTTACCAGTACATGGGGTCGGTTGTACTAATACTACACTCTGCACTTGTTGTGCAAATTTGAAATTGGTCCCAGCGGCGTGCCATAGACTTGCTCGGATTTCAGCTATTCGAAGAAGACTTGAGGTATAACTGCATGGCGTCCGCAGTTCTGAAGTCCTCGTCTATTTTACTTTAGCTGTGTTTATTTCCAGAAAGCTTTATTTTATTCAGACCTTTATTTGTATTATTCTAGAATGCTCGTGAATTGTGACACCAATTCTGGGATGGTATTTAGACACCGTTGTTTTTATGAATTATTTCACTATGCTTCAAACTTTGCTTCCGCATTTGTTTCCTTGATTATTAATAATATAAAAATTATTTTAAAAATAGATAATATTATTCTAACGTTGGCTTGCCTAGCAAGTGAAATGTTAGGCACCATCACGGTCCGAAGGTGGGAATTTCGTATCGTGACAGTTGGTATCAAAGCACTAGGTTATATAGGTCTCACGAGTCACGAGCAAGCTTAGTAGAGTCTGAAGGATCGGTACGGAGACATCTGTACTTATCTCTCAGAGGCTATGAAGTTTAGGAACAATATCACTTCTTTCTTATTTTGTCGTGCGATTTTATTCTATCATCGATGATTGAACCATTCTACTCTTATTCTCTCGCAGATGGTGAGAACACGTAATACCTCTACCGATGGACAGGGACCAGAACCCCCGGTGGCAACTATGGCTAGGGGTAGAGGTCGAGGTCGAGGTCGTGCTAGAGGCCGAGGCAGAGGCCGAGGTAGAGCTCAGTCCAGAGCTCGAGCAGCTGCACCTATTGTAGAACCTCAGGTGGACCTTCAGGAGGAGGTTCCAGTTCAGAATGTACTAGTTGGACCAGTTCAGGTCCCGGAAGGATTCATAGCTACTCCAGTACTTCAGGACTCTCTAGTCCGTTTGGTAAGTCTTATGGAGGGCGTGGCCCAGAATGATACATTTTCAGTGGCACCAGCCATCTCACAGGCTGGGGGAGGAGCACAAACTCCCACTACTCCCGCTCCGGAGCAGATGGCTCCCCAGACTCAGGCTCCAGCAGCCCCGCCAGTTAGGGTAGTTCAGCCAGTTGTTGTGGCACAGATCGGTGATAGGCCCGCCATGTCTTTTGAGGCCTTATTGAGACTGGATAAGTTTACCAATCTCTTTCCAGTTCACTTCAGTGGTACACCTTCTGAGGACCCACAAGATTAGCTAGAACGTTGCTATGAGGTGCTGCAGAACATGGTTATAGTTGAGACCAATGGGGTTGATTTTGCTGTATTTCAGATGACGGGTTCCGCTAAGAGGTGGTGGAGAGATTATACATTGACCCGACCAGTCGGATCACCTGCACTTACCTGGGAGCAGTTCTCTCAGCTATTTCTGGAGAAGTTCCTCCCTATCACACTAAGAGAGGAATCCCGCAAGCAATTTGAGCGTCTACAGTAGGGCAATATGACTATTACTCAGTATGAGTCCTGTTTTGTGGATTTGGCCCGTCATGCTCTCCTTTTACTACCTACGGAGGGAGAGAGAGTGAGGAGGTTTATTGAGGGACGCACTCACCCTATCATACTTCAGATGGCCATGGAGACCGGAAGCGAGATTTCTTTTCAGGCGACTGCTAATGTCGCAAGGAGGATTGATATGGTTCTTACACAGGAGAGAGGGTAGAGGTCTGATAAGAGGCCTCGTCAGTTCAGTAGTTTCAGTGGTGCCTCGTCTGGAGGCAGGGGTAATTTTGGTAGGGATCATCCTCCCAGATCATTTCATTCAGCACTTCATGTATCTCCCGGTGCTTCAGAGAGTCACGGTCCTATTATGCCTTACTCTAGACAGCCAGTATTCAATGCACATTCAGCTCCTATCAATGCATTACCACTCCAGAGTTACTACAACGGTTATCCGGCCCATTTGGGTCAGCTTCAGCTTCAGCAGCCACGACATTAGGATGGGTGTTATGAGTATGGAAACATTGGTCACATCAGGGGGTATTGCCTTAGATTGGCGAGTAACAGATCTCGGCAAGATTTTCGTGCCATCATACCTGCACTGGTTGCTTCACCACCTGCTCAGTCAGCTAGAGGTAGGGGTCAGGCAGCTAGAGTGGGAGGTTAGGCCATTAGAGGTGGAGGTCAGACCGTTAGAGGTGGAGGCCAGCCAGTTAGAGGTCGTCCCAGAGACGCAGTTCAGAGTGGTAGGGCCCAGCCCCGATTTTATGCTTTTCCAGCTAGGCCTGAGGCCGAGTCATTTGATGCTGTGATCACAGGTATTATTCTAGTTTTCCATAGAGATGCTTTAGTTATATTTGATCCAGGATCTACTTATTTCTATGTGTCCTCCTATTTTGCTTCATATTTGGTTGTGACTTGTGATTCTCTGAGTGCTTCAGTGTGTGTATCTACACCAGTGGGAGACTCTGTTGTAGTAGATCATGTCTATCGTTCATGTGTGGTTACTATTGGTAATCTTGAGACTAGTGTGGATCTTCTACTTCTTGATATAGTAGATTTTGATGTCATCTTGGGTATAGATTGGTTATCTCCTTATCATGCTATATTGGATTGTCATGCCAAGACAATGACCTTAGCTATACCGGGGTTACCTCAGTTAGAGTGGAAAGGAATTCCTGGCCATTCTGCCAGCAGGGTTATTTCTTATATGAAAGCTCGACGTATGGTAGAGAAAGGGTGTCTAGCCTATTTGGCTTATATTCGCGATCCCAGTGCGGATGTCCCTTCTATGGACTCAGTACCAGTTGTTCGTGAATTTTCAGAAGTATTTCCTGCAGATCTGTCGTGGATGCCACCCGACAGAGATATTGACTTCTGTATTGATTTGTCTTCGGGCACTCAGCCCATTTCTATTCCACCATACCTTATGGCCCCGCCAGAGTTGAAAGAATTGAATGAGCAGTTACAAGACTTGGTTGATCAAGGATTCATTAGACCTAGTGTCTCGCCCTGGGGTGCACCAGTATTATTTGTAAAGAAGAAAGATGGCTCTATGCGGATGTGTATAGACTATCGGCAGTTGAATAAGACCACTATCAAAAACAAATATCCGCTGCCAAGAATTGATGACTTATTTGATCAGCTTCAGGGTGCCAAGGTATTTTCGAAGATCGATTTGAGGTCTGGTTACCATCAGTTGAAGATTAGGGCATCTGATGTCCCTAAAATAGTTTTTCGAACTCGGTATGGGCATTACGAATTCCTAGTGATGTCATTTGGGTTGACAAATGCCCCAGTAGCATTTATGGATTTGATTAATCGGGTGTTCAATCCTTATTTGGATTCTTTTGTAGTTGTATTCATTGATGATATCTTGATTTAATCCAGCAATCGAGAGGAGCATGAGCAGCATCTTCGAAGTGTGCTTCATACTTTGAAGAATAATCATCTATATGCCAAGTTTTCAAAATGTGAGTTTTGGTTAGACTCGGTTGCCTTTTTGGGGCATGTGGTATCGGTAGAACGCATAAAGGTGGATCCTAAGAAGATTGAGGCTGTTCAGAATTGGCCTAGACCTACTTCAGTTACAGAGATCCGGAGTTTCCTGGGTTTAGCAGGTTATTATCGTCGGTTCGTGAAAGGGTTTTCATCTATAGCAAGCCCATTGACCAGATTGACCCAGAAAGGTATCTCATTCAGATGGTCAGACGAGTGTGAGATGAGCTTTCAGAAGCTCAAGACCACTTTGACTACGGTGCCAGTGTTGGTATTACCCATAGGTTTAGGATCGTATACGGTATATTGTGACACATCTCACATTGGGCTTGGTGCAGTATTAATGCAAGATAGTAAGGTAATTGCATATGCGTCACGACAGTTGAAAGTTCACGAGAAGAATTATCTTGTTTATGACTTAGAATTGGCAGCCATTGTTCATGCGCTGAAGATTTGGAGGCATTACCTCTACGGTGTCTCGTGTGAAGTATTTACTGATCATCGCAGCCTTCAGAATCTGTTCAAATAAAAAGATCTTAATTTGAGGCAGAGAAGATAGTTGGAGTTGTTGAAAGACTATGATATCACCATTTTGTATCACCCCGAAAAGGCCAATGTGGTGGCCGATGCTTTGAGTAGAAAGGTTGTGAGTATGGGCAGTCTTGCGTATATTCCGGTTGATAAGAGGCCATTAGTTGTAGATGTTCAGACTTTGGTTAATCAGTTCGTGAGGTTAGATGTTTCAGAACCCAGTCGGATTCTAGCTTGCACAGTCGCTTGGTCTTCTTTATATGAGCGCATTAGACAGAGGCAGTATGATGATCCTTATTTACTTGTCCTTAAGGACACGGTGTGGCACGGTGATGCCAAACAGGTTGCTACGGGGGAAGATGGGGTTCTGCGAATGCAGGGTCGTATTTGTGCGCCTAATGTGGATGGGCTTCATGAATTAATTCTTGAAGAATCACACAGTTCCAGGTATTCTATTCATCCAGGTACCGCCAAAATGTATCAAGATTTGCGGCAACATTATTGGTGGAGGAGAATGAAAAGGATATAGTTGCATATATAGCTCGGTGTCTGAATTATCAGCAAATTAAGTACGAGCATCAGAGACCTGGTGGTTTGCTTCAGAAGTTAGAAATTCCTGAGTGGAAGTGGGAGCGTATCACTATGGATTTTGTTGTTGGGCTCCCACGGACTCAGAGGAAATTTGATGCAGTTGAGGTCTAAGATTTATCCTTCAGTTCGAGTGCAATTGAGAGGTCAGCCAGTAGAGGCATCTATCTGGGAGTCCAAGTCGGACATGTGGAGTAAATATCCACACCTTTTCTCCAGCTCAGGTACTTTTTCTAACTCCGTTCGAGGACGAACGTTTGTTTTAGAGGTGGAGAATGTGATGAGCCAAAATGTCATCTTTAAATTTAATAAGTAATTATGTGTTCTAAGACCTCGAAAAGCACCATTTATCATTTCTCGACGTGCGTGCGCAGTCCGTAAAATTTTCCGAAAAGTTTTTATTTGAAAAATGGATTAAAATATGAAATAGAGCTTTAAAACTCAACTGAGTTGACTTTGGTCAACAGTTTGAGCAAACAGACCCAAATCAGTATTTTGATAGTTTTGGTAGCTCCGTATTGTAATTTGGAACTTGGGCGTATACCCGGAATTTAATTTGGAAGTCCCCAGCTCAAGTTACGACCATTTAACGAAAACTAGTAATTTAAAGGCTAAAGATTTTCAAGTTTGATCACGGGGTTGACTTTTTGATATCGAAGCCGGAATCCGATTCTGGAAATTTGAACAGCTCCGTTAAATTATTTATGATTTGTGTGCCAAATTTGAAGTCATTCCGGATTCATTTAATATGTTTTGGCACGAGGTTTGCAAATTGAAAAGTTTAAAACTCAAAGTCCGAATCGAGGTGTGAATTGCAATTTCTATGTTATTTGATGTGATTTGAGACCCCACGTAAGTCTGTATTATGTTACGGGACTTGTTGGGATATTTGGATAAGGTCCTGAGGGGCTCGGATGAGTTTCGGACGAAATTCGAAATGTTTAGAGCATGTTGAAAGCAGCATGTTCTTGGCAGAACATAGTGTAATCGCACCAGCGTAATGGTGATCGCAGGTGCGCAACTGCATCTGCGAGAAACTGGTCTCTTTTGCGACCTGCGAACTGGCCAGTTGCATCGCTTCTGCGGAGAAATGGGGCGCAAATGCGCAACCGCTTTTGTGAAGGTTGCATCGCTTCTGCGGAAGAGACCGCTTCTGCGGTCGTTTGGTTGCTTCTGCGACGTCACAGGCGCGATAGAAATGTCCGCAGATGCAGAACCTCGTCTGGCAGCTCTACTTCGCAAATGCGAGATTTTTCTCGCAAATGCGTGACCGCAGGTGCGAAAATATAGCCCGCAGATGCGAAATTACTGGGCTGAATACATAAAATCGGGTCTTAGCCATTTTTACTCATTTTTTGAGTTTCAAGTCTCGGATTTGGGCGATTTCAAGGGGGATTTTCACGACTTTGAATTGGGTAAGTGTTCTTTAACCAAAAGTGATTATATTTTACAAATCCATATCTATATTCATCATTTATTTCGGATTTAAATGGAAGAAATTGGACTTTTTATAAAATCTTTTCAAAACGAAAAGTTAAGATTTGAAGGTCCATTTGATATCGAAATTGGACAATTTTTGTATGGTTGAACTCCTATCGGAACGGGTATTCGGATTTCGTAAGTTTTTCCGGGATTTGAGATGTGGGTCCCACTGTTGAATATTTTAATAAATTTCGGATTTTATTTGGAAAATTTGTAAATTCATATGGAATTAATTCCTATGATTAGTATTGAATATATCGAATTGTTTGTGAATAGATTTGAAGTTTTCGGAGATAAATTTAAAAGAAAAAGTTGTGGTTGAGTAATTGGTTGAAAATTTGCAAAGCGGGGTAAATGTTGTGGTTAACCTTGACTTGAGGGAATAGAACCCTTAAATGATTTGTTATGTGAATTGCATGTGAATGACGTATAAGCGAGGTAACGAGTGTCTATACGTCGTCAAATTAATTGTTTGCCTGCTTACTTGAAAAATCATAAATTATTTAAAATCATAAATTAATTATTATAATAATTGTTTCTCTTCTATTCTTTGCCAAATATTAATTCTTAAATTTCTGTAATAATTGCTACATGCTTATTTGAATTATGTGCATTAATTGCTACTTGATATTTAGCATATTAAATATTAAACTGTCTATTTTCTCTATGATTTTCATAATTAATTGTTATTTGTCATTGTTTGGTTCATAAATAAATTATAATTATTGTGTGCCTTGATGCTTAATAATTTCTCATTGGACGTGGTGTTTATTGGAGTAAATTTTATTACATTTATGAGTTATTTAAAATTATATTGGGGGAACGGGTTGCACGTCGCAGCGAAAATGAAAGTATAAATATATATATATATATTGGGTGATCAGATTGCACGCCGCAATAGACTAATTTAAAAGTCAATATTGGAGGATCGGATTGCACACCGCAACAGACTTATTTAAATGTCTATATATATATATACTTGATTGAAATAAATATATGACAGACTTGATTAAAAGGAATATATTGTGAGAGCGGGTTGCACGCTGCAACAGAAATGAATGTGAATATATTGTGAGAGCGGGTTGTACGCTACAACAGAATTGGGTGAATTAATAACGGATTATGACTGCTGAGTTGGCTTCAATTATTATAAATGAGTTACCTTATTTTTTTCTATTATTTGTTGTTGTTATTAATATTGCGTACATGTTAGGCAACCCGCCTTAGCCTCGTCACTACTTCGTCGAGGTTAGGCTCAGCACTTACCAGTACATGGGGTCGGTTGTACTGATACTACACTCTGCACTTCTTGTGCAGATTTCAGAGTTGGTCCCAGCGGCGTGCCATAGACTTGCTCGGATTTCAGCTATTCGAAGGAGACTTGAGGTATAACTGCATGGCGTCCGCAGTTCTGAAGTCCCCGTCTAATTTACTTTAGCTGTGTGTTTATTTTCAGACAGCTTTATTTTATTCAGACCCTTATTTGTATTATTCTAGAATGCTCGTGAATTGTGACACCAATTCTGGGATAGTATTTAGACACCGTTATTTTTATGGATTATTTTACTATATTTCAAACTTTGCTTCTGCCTTTGTTTCCTTGATTATTAATAATATAAAAATTATTTTAAAAATAAATAATATTATTCTAACGTTGGCTTGCCTAGCAAGTGAAATATTAGGCGTCATCACGGTCCGAAGGTGAGAATTTCGGGTCGTGACAATGTTATTCCGTTGTGTGAAGGAAAGATACTCAATTTATAGAGGTGCACAACCTTTTCGTCCAAGAAAGGGATATGTCAAATATGAAAGGGATCTATATTTTTCTTTTAGGAAAAGTAAAATCAATAATGGTAAATATTATGTCATTGCTTCGGGTAAAAAAAAGTTTAATAAGATAAAAAAATGAGGGCAAACCCTAACATAGACCACACGATCTGCCAACTTTTGAGCAATATTTACCTTACTCCACAACCATTTTCTGCAGCTCCCTCAACCATTTTCAATGGTAAAAGTTTTCCCATGTTTGGTTTTTAAAAAGAAAAATCGTTCTTCCATTATTTTCTCTGATTTTGTTATATTGTTTTCTTAACCTTAATCTGGCTTTATTTGAACCCCAATTTATCTATAGTAGATTTACGGATTTCATAATCTGAGTCTCCTTTGTTTCCCCTTGTATTTTTTTTTAATTATTATTTTTTAGGGATATGAATCTGATTTTGTCTTAGTTCCCTTACCCCGTCCTTTTTAAAAAATAAATTTGACATGCTCCGCTAAGAACTATACATTATTTTAAAAAACAATAATATATATATATATATATATATAATGCTTTGCCCGATAATGCTCTGATTTCTTCTTTAAATACTAACTATATTGTTCTAACTTCTATCAATGACCATTATGAGAACTTCCAAAATAAAAATCTGTAACGAATTGAGATAATTCGAATATCTTTTGAATTGAAATTAATTGCGGGGAAAGTAAATAAAGAAGAAAGGTCACGTGAAAGTTTCAAGTTAGTTACGTGCCAAAGATTGAGCGGTGGAGATTGCATCACGAAAGGAGGAGATTAACGGTGTTGATTATATCTTTACCTAATTCCTAACTAACTCCATTTCCACTATAAAAGGGAGTTGATTAGGTGGGAAAATCAGTTCAAATATGTTATTTCCCTCCTCCGCTCATCCTTTTCTTCTCCTTGTCCTCCGGTCCCCCCCCCCCCTCCCCTCCCCTCCTTCTCTCTTTTTTGATTATTGTGGTGTTGGGGATCAGTTTGCGCGTATCTTGATTAATTTCACGAGACTGTCTCCGGCCAATACATATACCAAATAATCATGTTTACCATGAACATGATTAATTACCATGAACAGATAAAAATAAATTACCATCATGACTCTTTTATTGATTCAAATACGTTTTAATCGGTATAAAAATGGCTTAGCCCACATATTTGGCACTCTATGGCATTAATTAGAGTTAAATTCTTGATCCGTCTCTAACGATAACTAGGGATCTTTGCGCATCGACCGACCTGACGATGCATTATTGCATGGGCCTAGTCGCACCTCATCCCCTCCACCCCCAAACAAAAAAAAATTCCAAATGAAAGACCATCAAAATAGTGAGTTTTATGATTTGCATGATGACTGAAAGTCAAAGCTTATATAAGTCTTTTGCTTCAGTTTTTGGGGTGTTCTGCTTTACATGTATGTATATACTACGTGGAAATAATGTTTAAATTAGAGTCGGATACATGATTTAAAGTTTATGAATTTCTATAGCGACTCAAGTTAATATATATAATAGCAAATGAGTTTACATTTGAATATTTATAAATATTTAATAGATTTCTAATATATATGCCGCGTCTGTATAAACGCTATTAAATTCACATGACCTCATATACTACATGCTAGATCCGCTCTGTATTTATCCACCAAGCAATGGGATTCTCTAGTAGATGAGGATGATCAAAAACCAAAAAGCAAATGTCAATGATATAATGTATATATCAACCTTTAGATATAACTTATGTACGATTCGTATTTCCCAATTGATCTTCATTTGTAGCTTTTTCCCGTGTTCATGAAGAATTAACTTGAATAATCGCTCACAACTAACCGCTTAAAATAAAAATAATTGATGGACGATATATATATATATATATATATATATATATATATATATATATATATATATATATATAGCTTTCGAATTCATGATAAAGTGGTTCAGAGTAATAGCATCGAAATATAAAGAATTTTGTTGTGAATTCAAACAATGATTTTCATATTTAAAAACTAACTTTTGAAAAAATCGTAATGAAATAAAAAAATATTCAATTTTGTAAGTAGTAATAATGTCATATAAGTTGGACATGAAGTAATTTATTACAACACAAGCCATGCATCACTATTATTGTATGACATTTTACTGCCTTTCTACATAAGTGCATTATATTCAATCTTGTTATCAAGAGGTAAAGCTAAAATTTAAATCTACGAATAGTAAATACAGTATATATATTTGATATGTCACATAATTTTTCTTATAATTTGTCCCTCTTCTACTCACACACATACAATTATAGGTAAAACTTACTTGCATCGATTGTTTATACTTAATTAAACTAATAATCTTAAGAATAAAAAAAATAAACTAAAAGTGCATTCTACTTAATCATGATTAAGTGTTAAAAAAGTATTATGTAAGATAAGTATTTTATATTTATTGGGTTGTATAAATATCCAGATAAATTTTTACGGCAAAATATATGTGAGTGGGCGTGTGTGCCTTTTGTGCACGCGTGTGTCCGCGTAGTTTTGCGTGCCATTCTTCACAATTCTCTTTTCAATTGGGCTATTTGTTTACAAGGATTCTTCAACCCCATTGGCATGGAAAACTAAGCTCGTGCCATAATTTATTCATACATACACTAATAGTACCTAAAACTTATGCCATTTTTACCTAAAAATTCCCTACATGGATAAGAGTGCTTTAAGATATATACTTTTTGTTGTTGTGAAATTATTTATATTTAAAATTTTGTGGTGGAAACCTTCAATTCTTAATTAGAGGTCTCAGGTTCAAACCTTGAAAATAGAGTTGCCTTTCATAGGGAGCATTTTAACCCCCAAAGTAGAATTTTTCGGTGTTAATCCGAATTAATCGACCCCAAACCAAATACGGGATGCCAGGTGGAAAAAAATAACTAACAAAGGTGGATTGTTCATACTTGAAGATATGATGATCATATCTTTGGAGTTGCCTTTGGCAGAGAGCACTTCAACTCCCACAGTAAAAATTTTCGACGATAATCCAGATTAGCTACCCCCGAAGCAATACGAGATGCCAAGGTGGATGAAAAAACCCAAGAGAGGTGGACTTTTCATAGTTGAAGGTATTCACATAAGATGATCATATCTCTCGAATCGCTTTTGGTAAGGAGCACTTTAACCCTAAGGTAGAATTTTTCGGTGCTAATCCAAATTAGTCAACCCCCGAAGCAAATACGGGATGGCAGGTGGCAAAAAACTAGAGAGGTGGACTTTTCAAAGTTGAAGATATCTGCATAAGATGGTAAGTAACCGTTCCACCCTTAATTAGAAGTTTCGGGTTCGAGCCTTGATAATATATCCGCCTTTTGAAACACTTAACCTTCAAAGTTGAACTTTCGATGTTAATTCGGATTAGTCTGACTCCCAAAGAAAATACGAGATGCCAGGTGGCAAAAAACTAAGAGAGGTGGACGTTTCATAGTTGAAGATAGCCGCATAAGAATGATCATATCCCGGAGTTGTGTTCCTTATCAGCATATACAAGATAGTGATAGGAAAGACGACCATTTTTGCCAATGAAACTGAAAATGAGCCTCCAATCATAAAGGTAAAAGCCTCCAATCACGTACCTTTTAATTAATCCATCCACTCACTTTTATAAAGCTAAATATGTGACCACGTACGTATCTTTAATAATTTGTCATATAAGGGGATAGTGAGAGGTCAATGGGTTGTTCTACAACGCTTTTTTGCCCTCTCCTTGAATTTGGTGGAAGAGGAATAAAGGGTATTTCTTGTTTGGTAGTAAGAACTTTTATTTCCCTCCGTTCATCCCTTTCTTCCAGCTCACTCCACGTATTCTATCTTTGTCCACTGGAAAATAGGCCTATCGCAACGGGTTGACTACCGTTGTCATAGGTAGCAAAACCGTTGCAACAGACATATGGCAACGGATCTGTGTGCGTTACATCAAGTCGCGTGCCGATAGGTCTATTGCAACGGTTGTAAGACTGTTACATAAGCATATCTATTGCAACGGTTCAGAAAGTGTTGCTATTTGCCTACCTATTGCACCGGTTAGCTAGTCAAGTGCAACGATTCAAAAAAGTTGCGATATTATTTAGTGCAATGATTATTCAGGCTATTGCAACGTTGCAAAAAAACTATTGCCATAGGTCCAATATCTGGTAGTGACGTCCTATTCAACTTGAAACCTTTAGACTCAAGGGTCTGTCTCCAAACCTCCAACATCTCGTAAACACCGTCGCACGTTTCATCGATCAGAACTATATCATCAACGAACTATATCATATTTGAAAACTAACGTTTGAAAAAATCGTAATGAAATAAAAAATCAATTCAAAATCGTAATGAAATAAAAAATCAATTCAATTTTTTAAGCGGTAATAATGTCATATAAGTTGGACATGAAGTAATTTATACAACACAAGCCATGCATCACTATTATTGTATGACATTTTATGGCCTTTACTAGAGGTAAAACCGAAATTTGAAGCTAGCTTATATGTTCAAGATTTTAATCTTTTTAAGTTAGTGGGTTTCAAATTAATAAGTTTTATATATTAAATAAAAAAATTAAAATAAATATAAAGTATGAATGTTCTAAATTTACTGAATTCGGCCAAAGTCGTAATTTTTAGTGTTTTGAAATCAAATTTTATACGGTTACTTGCTTTTCTGTATACTTTTTAGCTAAAAGTTACAGGAAGTACAAATTTACAATGGTGTCTGCCTAAATGTTGTTTTCTGTGCACATAAAGGAATTCTGGCAACTAACGTAATAAGTGTGGAAAGTTTGATTTGTCCCTCTCTCTCACACACAATATAGGTAATTTATTTGCACCGTTATTTACACCTAACTACTCTAATAACCTTAAGATATAAAAATCAAACTGAAAATACATATTACTTAACCATGATTAAATATTAAGTCTATTAGAAATAGTCTTTCTATCCTCATAAGGTAGGGATAAGACATGCGTATACACTACCCTCTCAGACCATTGATATGAGATAATACTGGATATATTGTTATTGTTGTTGCATGGTTAAATGTCAAAAAGGTATATATGTAAGACAAATATCTTAACTGTGATTAAGTGTTAACAAGGTATATATATATAAGACAAATATCTTATATTTATCGGTTTAATTTGGTATAAACGCTCTATATTTTACCGAGAGATATAAGTGAGTGCGCCCGTGTGTGCTTTTGTATATGCGTGTGTTCGCGTATGCAAAGAGTAGTTTTGCGCGCCATTCTCCACAAGTCTCCTTTCATTTGGAGTATTTGTTTACAAGGATTCTGCAACCCAATTGGCTATAATTTGTTCATATATACACTAGTAGTACCTAAAACTTATGACATTTTGCCTAAAATTTCCTTATATGGATAAGGGAGCTTTAAGATATATACTTTTTGTTGTTGTGGAGTTATTAATCTTTTTTTAAGAAAAACTATAAAAAAAATTAACGGCCGAGTAACAACTAAGAGACACTACAAGAAAATAAGGCTATGACGCCATTTTAAAAATGTCGCTATAGATCACATAAATATCACAAAATGCTTAACCGACATTTATTTTACGCACAAAACAAATGTGGGGAATTTTCCGACATTTAAATTAGTGTCGTAAAATAAATAGTGACATTATTTTACGACATGTTGTCAAATGTCAATAAGATGTACTCTCGACTCATCTTGCTTGCGACATAAAATAGAAATATCTGGAAAATATGTCTCGTCAATAGTTTTTCTGTTTTTGATTTTTATATTAAAATAATATAATGAATTTTAAAATTCTTCATGATGAAATAATCATTTGATATTTCAGAACACCATATACCACAAAAACGAAACAAATAGCCACTTATGCATACTCTTTTTGTAAAGAACTACAAACTGTAATTATCAAAATATTGTAAGCAACATAATAATAGATAACTGTTCTCAAACAAATGTAAATTTTCTTTATACATCTCTAAAATAAGTTAAGATCGTCTGTAGTCTAGAAAAATAATAATCAGCAATAGGGACCAAATCTTTCTCTAAACTTAGTTTCAAGCATTTTTTATCTTGCACATGCCGTGTTGGAGAATATTACTCAAAATCAAATCTTCCATAATAACCGTCTTTCCGTCATGACACTGGAACAACATCGAAAGGGGTTCTTGATTGATCGGCTAGCTAGAGCCTTCCTTGAAACAGATCGTCACCCAAGTTGTGTATCCAGTACTACAACCTAGGTCACTGATCTATAAATCCAAACTTGTTGAACTTGTAACTCGTTAAAACATAAACAAACAAAAAGATAAATAATACTCCCCTCTTGAGAAAAAAGATAGCTAACGAGTTGATAATAACCCTAAAATTCAGAATACCTTGTTGATGTCCTTCCCCAATTTCATATTTTCTTGGCCTTTGCAAATGGAAATCTGGATGTTTCCAAGGAATCCCAAATCAATCGTGAGAAAGGGTTGAGGAAATGTGAGAGGCGGTTAGGGTTATGAGAGAAAAGAATTAGAGTAAGGCCTTTATTAAGAGTTCCTAATTTGTTTTTCAGTAATAGTATTAAAATTTTCTTAATATCCATCTATCAAATTTAAGTTACAAATGCGATAAATTTTTCATTTTTAGTTCTAAATGTCACTAAATTTTACTTTATTATGATTTAAGATCAAAATCAAAATTATTATTTTTGTTATCGTTTTTTACACTATTCTATCGTTATTGTTATGTAAATATTTTAAACAAGCTTTTTATCGACATTTACTATCACTAATGAAATATAAAAAATGACTTTTTTTCTTGTACAAAGTACAATTTAACAATTAAAAAATATAGTAAACTTTCCAACATTAGATGTAAATATTATTAGTTACCAATTACTAATATGACATTTAAAATATAATTCATAATTTTTTCAACATTCTGTATCAAATGTCGTTGTTTTTACAACTTTTTATATCAAATGTCATTATTTTTACGATAATTTGTATCAAATGTCACTTATTTTACGATATTTTGTATCCAATGTCATTGTTTTTATGGCATTTGTTCATATATGTCAAGAAATTTATTTTTTCCCGACATTTATTTCAAATGTCACTAAATAAGTGTCATCGTATCCTCACATGAAGCAAAAGTATTCATTTAGTTACAATATTTTGTTTCAAATAATTTATTGTAGCTAAAAGATTACTATTGTTATAGTAACTATTGATGTGTGGCAAAAACTTATGATTAGCTATGAAATTTTATTTGTAGCAATAAATTTATAGCTATTGCCATGATTGTTAGCAAGTATAGCTAATAAGAGGAATTAGCTTTACCAACTTAATTTTTATGGCAAAGAAATTTTATAATTTTATAAATAGTCACAGAATTTTAAATTTTGTGGCTATTATTAGGTATTAGCTATAATTATAAATTCATAGTTAAAATTTTATAGTTATAGATGCATAATATTGTAGTGAGTGATCCTATAGAGCGTTGGCAATGGGGCGGAACGGGATAGTTAGGGAACACAAAATATAAAGCGTAAAAAAGCGTTGTAGAAGAACCCATTGACGTCTCACTATCCCCTTGCATGGCAAATTATTAAAGATACGTACGTGGTCACATATTTATGAAAGTGGGTGGATGGATTAATTAAAAGGTACGTGTCGTAATATGATTGGAGACTCATTTTCTTTTTCATTGACAAAAATGGCCGTCTTTCCTATCATTATCTTGTATATGCTGATAAGGAACATATGCGGATATCTTCAACTATGAAAAGTTAACCTCTCTTAGCTTTTTGCCACTTGGCATCTGGTATTTGCTTTGTGGGTCAATTAATCGGGATTAGCATAAAAAAATTCTAGTTTAGGATTAAAATACTCCCTACCAAAGGTAATTCCAGACAGAGACGGAGCTAGAATTTAAAACTTATGGGTTCAGAATTATAAATATTTTAAGTGATTGAGTTCTAAATTAATAATTTTCACATGTTCAATGAATTTCTTAAGACAAATACATTGTTTGAACGAAAACTACTGAGTTCGGCCGAACCCGTAGGTTACACTCTCCCTCCGCCCATGATTCGAGAGATATGATCATCTTATGTGAATACCTTCAACTGTGAAAAGTCCACCTCTCTTAAATATTTTTTGCCACCTGGCATCCCGTATTTGCTTCAGGGCTTGACTAATCCGGATTATCGTCGAAAAATTTTACTTTGATGGTTGAAGTACTCTCTGCCTCTCTACCAAAGACAACTTCAAGGATATGATCATCTTATGCGGATATGTTCAACCATGAAAAGTCCACCTCTCTTAGTTAACCTCCACTTAATTTCATCCAAGCTTCGATATTCGAATTATCTCAATTCGTTTTAGATTTTCATTTTGGAAGTTCTCATAGTGGTTAATGGTAGAAGTTAGAAGAAGATAGTAAGTATTTAAAGAAGAAATCAGAGCATTAGTTCTGAAAGTACTTACATTAAAAATAGTTAAGTAGACATAAATTCTCTACATATGTTAATATATTTTGAATTTTACACCAAATATATATAATTAACGTCCAAATGTAACATGTTGCAATAAAAATAAAATATGAGTTTGATAAATAAAAAAGTAAATTGATGAGTTTTGAGGCCATAAATAGACATACAAATGATACAAATTAAATAATCTATTATTGAAGATTAACTTTTGCAATTTAGTTTTTGTTATTTTAAAGTTTATTAATACTTCAATTTATATATAATTACTACATTTTCAAATATTATGAGAAAGTCTAACTTTTATAGTTAAAATTGAATTTTCATAACTTGATATTGTTTGAGCAACTCTTATTTTTGTCATTGAAATAAAAATATTCACCTATGAAATTTTGTACGTATAACTTATTATGATTAAAATACTATTATTGCAGTGACAATCCTAACTATACGACCAAAGTTATAATTAACTCGTAAGTTTATCGTCATTTTAAATTTGTGGCTATTAATTTTGTCATAACAAATAGTTTTAACTTTTATCTTACTATTTTTATTTTAGAAGATAAATATTTATTTGACTACAAAATGTTATTCAAATATTTAATGTGGCAAGATTTACCTTGTGGAATAAAAAACTAATGATCAGTTATAAAATTTTATCTTATCAATTTTGTGGTATCATTTTAGCATGACAAATAATTGTAGCTGTTAAGCCAACTATTGTCATGACTTTTTAGAACTTAAAGCAAAATTATTTATTTAGCAACATTTTGATTTAAAAAATTTATTTTGACTAAAAGGTTACTGTTGCTATATGAAGTTTCAACTCGTGGCAAAAATTAATGATTAGCTACGAAATTCTATTATAGCAAGAAATTTGTGGCTAATTTAACCTATACTGCCACAACTTTTTATAACTTGAAACAAAAATATTCATTTATCTACCTTATTTTATTTCAAATATTTTATTGTGGCTAAAAAGTTATTATAGGTATAGTAAATTTCAACTCGTGGCAAAAAATTAATAATTAGGTACATAATTCAATTACATCAATAAATTTGTGGCTAGTAGAAGAGCTCACGTGAAAGTTTCAAGTTAGTCACGTGCCAATGATTGAGCGGTGGAGATTGCATCATGAAAGGAGGAGATTAACGGTGTTGATTATATCTTCACCTAATTCCTAACTAAGCCCATTTCAACTATAAAAGGGAGCTAATTAGGTGGGAAAATCAATTAAGATCAAATATGTTATTAGGGAAAACCCCATATTTATTCTCCCTCTCTCTCTCCCTTCCTCCCCCCCCCCCCAAATCCCCAACCCCACTCTATTTTCCTAAATATACCCTTCTATCGTTAAATTTGGTTCAGGTAGACATCCAATTCTATGTAACACTGACATTTGATGAGGTGAATGCCACGTATCATATCACTTCAGTGCCCCTAACCCATTTTATTCCTCCCCTCTATTATTTTTTCGCCACAAAATTTTCTTCCTCTTTACCACCATTGCTCTCTTCACCACCATCATTACCATAACCGCCACCATAGACAATATTGAGTTTATACAAAGTCACTCATCAATTTCAAAATCCTTATCTGGAAGCCACTCATCAATCTCAAGATCCGCGTCTACAAGTCTACCAGCAACCTCCAAGTTCCTAGTAACTCTGAGGAAAATCAGGGCATATATAAATATTTCCAACGAAAGAAATTCTTGTAACTCGATCCTATATATGTAAGATAATTAATTCACAACCATAGAAGAGATTAAGACACAATTATGCAACTAAAGTTAGAGTCTAAGAAAGCGTACCATTAAACTCCATAGATTCAGCAGTGACAGCAAACAACGATTAAACCTCAAACCAATTTTCACGATCCATTAACTACCACTACTAGAAATTCGGTAAAAATCGACCAAAAAAAACGACCAACGTTAGTCGGTAATGGCCAAAAACCTACCAAAACGCGACCATTTACGTGTGATCGGAAATTACCGACCAACTTTGGTCGGTTAATTAAATTCAAAAAAAAAAATATTGCAAAAAAACCCGACCAAAGTTGGTCGGTATTTTAATTATGTAAAAAAAAGATTCACCATCTGGGAATCGAACTGGGGTCTGTACTGTGACAGGATACTATTCTACCACTAGATCATTGGTACATTTTGTTTTAAGACTGTCTTTTATTTGATTTATACTCTTTAATTGTATTTTCGCACGAAAATAACCGACCAAAGTTGGTCGGTTTTATTAAAAAGTAAAATTCCCTACCAAAGTTGATCGATTTTTTTAAATGACCCGCCGAATTAACCGATCAATTTTGGTCGGTTTTTTTAATATTAATTTTTATTTATATTAATTGAAAAACCGACCAAAGTTGGTCGGTTTCTTGAAACATAAAATTCGCGGGACTCAAAAATAGTTTCCCGCATTTTTGCGCCAAAGAAACCGACCAAAGTTGGTCGGTTTCGTAAAAAAAAATTAATTTTTTTTTTTTTGAAATTTTTTGGTCGGTTTTTTTACCGACCAAAGTTGGTCGGTCGACTTTGGTCGGTTTTTACCGAATTTCTAGTAGTGTACGCGCTCTCACCGCCCGGAGAACTTGACTGTTGGGACGTTTACCGTTATCACGTATTCAAGAGGCAGAATACGCTAGGGTTTTCTAATAGCTAGGGAAAGGGGGTGGCCTCTATTTATAAAAAATGCTTACCCATCAGAGACCAATTGTTATTGGATCTCACTTATTCACACACATAATATTTAATATTAAACCTTTTATTTATCCACCACTTAGGCCTCGTCATTATCCTTTCAGGCTATAACCAATTAACGTAAATCCAAATTCCAACATTCTCCCGCTTGGATACCAACGTTAATTGAGGACAAGAAAACAATTTTAAAATTTCTGAGTTTTAAGAAATCATTTTGAAAAACGATTTTAGACTTTACAACAGACACACTACTCACATATTCAAGGATAGAATGACCCATATAACAATCCATCGAGTCCAATAGAAAAGACTAACAATGCACAAGTCTCCTTTCATTTGGACTATTTGTTTACAAGGATTCATCAACCCAATTGGTATGGAAAACCCAGCTCGTGCCATAATTTGTTCATATATACACTAGTAGTACCTAAAACTTATGCCAATTTAACCTAAAAATTCATTATATGAATAACGAGGCTTTAAGATATATACTTTTTGTTGATGTGGAATTGTTTATATTTTAAAAAAAGAAAGATATTAATGGCTGAGTAACACTAAGAGAGGTGGTATCACCAAAAATTGTGGTGGAGTTTTAATTAAGTACCTATTCATTCTTAATTAGATGTCTCGAGTTTGTGCCCTGAAAATGAAGTCGACTTTGGTAGGGAGCATTTTAACCCCAAAGTAGAATTCTTCGACGCTAATCCGGATTGGTCGACCCCCCAAGCGAATATGGGACGCCGACCGGTGGTAAAAAGTAACTGAGAGAGGTAGACTTTTTATAGTTGAAAATATTCGAATAAGATGACCATACTTTGGAGCTGTCTTTGGTAGGGAGCACTTTAACCCCTAAAATATAATTTTCTGCCCTAATCCGGATTAGTCAACCTCGAAGCAAATACGAGACGCCAAGTGGCAAAAGAAAGGTGGACTTTTCATAGTTAAAGTTATATGCATAAGATGATTATATTCATGGAGTCGTCTTTGGTAGGAAGCACTTTAACCTCAAAAATATAATTTTTATTGTGTTAATCCAGATAGGTCGACCACCAAAGAAAATATGGGACGCCATGTGGCAAAAAATATCTAAAAGAGGTGCCGGATTAGTCGACCCCCAAAGCATATATGGGACACATGGTGGTCAAAAAAACTAAGAAAGGTGGACCTTCCATAGTTGAAGATATTCGTATAAGATGATCATATCCCCGAGGTGTATTCCTTATCAGCATATACAAGATAGTGATTGGAAAGAAGACCATTTTCGCCAATTGCCAATGAAAGAGAAAATGAGCCTCCCATCATATTCTGATACCTTTTAATTAATACATCCACCCACTTTCATAAAGGTAAATATTGTGACCACGTACCTTTAATAATTGTCATAGAAGGGGATAGTTAGAGGTCAATTGGTTATTCTAGAACGCTTTTTTACCCTCTCCTTGAATTTAGTGGAAGAGATAAAGGGTATTTCTTGTTTATTTTTCTTCTTACTTTGGACATTAAGTTATAAAAGACGTAGTTTGTATTTAAAGTTTATGGGGGTCTGAATTTGTTATTGGACCCATAGTTCATTTTAATTACTGGGCCACAATTAATTGTTTATACTTTTTAAATAAATTTCTTTATACAAATATAAAATCTAAGCATAAGTTACTGAATTAGCCCGAATCCATAGCTATATATACTGTAGCTCTGCCGCTATAGTTGACATTCTTTGAAACAGATAATGAGACATATATATAGGACTAGGGGTGGCAAGCGGGCGAGTCGAGCCAGATATGGGTGGGTGAAAAATAGATAAAATATTTGATCCGGCCCATATTTAATACAGATAGAAAATATTGTGTTAACCGGGAGATAATATGGATATCCATATTATCTATGAATTCTTGAATATAATCACTTTTGGGAGAATTACTAGTCTTCCAACTTTAAAAAATACCCAATTTGAGTCTTAGCAAATGTAAAAATTAAACCCATTGGTTATCTATTTTTAAGTGGATAATATGAATCTTATCCATATTTGACACATTTTAAAATGTTAATTATCTAACCCATTTGTAGCTGTTAATATGAAACAATAATTGTATTTTAATTCATTTTGCCACAATTATATATGACTGTCGCTAAGTTTGTATAGGTATACCACTATAATGAAAGCCTACTATAGGAACTTTATTCTTGGGATATACTAAAGTCAAAATGAGAGGTTGGCCCTTAGTTCAGAGCAAACAAAGGACTTCGAATATAAAGAATTCAGGACTAGAATATATAACACTTTTACTGGCAAAAGATTCGTCAACTTACTTCTATTGTATATAAAGGAGCTAATTAATGTACTGAAAAATGAAAATTTGAAAAATAAGAGAACTAAGCTTTCAATGGTAAATATTTAATCCACGTTCGGTATTTACATCAAAACATATCAATTTATCATAGTTAAGTAATAGAAGTCTATGCAAAGCGCAAACACATGTAATTCTATTTTTTTTATTTATTAAACACCATGCGGATATATATATTAAGCACAATCTACATAAGCAGATTTAGGATTTTAAGATTACAGATTTTAGATTCTAGTACAGGATTAGCTTATTGGATTCGGTGATAAATTATTTATACATGTTAAGTGAATTTTTAATTTCAACGCAAATATATAGCTTGGACGAAAGTTGTAACTAATAATGTTGATCGATCTCTAACGACCTAACAGATCTATGTAGTTTCACGATTATGGAAATGATTTAACTTCATAATAATACTTGAGACTCTACTCAGGACACTTGCTTTCCATTTTCGAAGAAATTAGAACCAAACAAATTAGAATATTATAATTGTTTACCCGTAAAATAGTATAATGAAATTTGTTACATGATTAATAGACAAAAGAATTGATTTGATCTAAAAAAATGATAAAGAGATAAGATTAATATTAAGATTAGCAATTGAAGTTGAAAAAGATAACAAGCCTGGCTTCAAACGCAGTGTCTCCGAAAACAAAAGTGAAAGTAACGATAAAGTACAAATAAAGTTGTTAAATTGACAGCAAAAGTATCAAAATAAAGCTTTTGTACGCATAAAGTCTCGTCCCTTTATAATGGCTATAGAGCCTATTATTTATATCTTTTCCTAGGGAAACAAGATTCTAGGATCAAGCTCCTCTTAAATGATAATAAAAGAGTCATTGATGAACATGTAACAGCAGGCCATGAGTGCAAATATTCTTTGCAACGGTCGCTCATTTAATGTTAATGAATATTCCCTCATTGAATGATATCCGATGCCAAACCTTGATCTTCTCCTATTGGCAACGCTCCCTTCGGAATTTATTCGGTGTTGATTACATTCGTTGTATTTGGTATTGGTTGTTACATGACTTTTCGTTTACCTATCTTTGGTTCCACGTGTCATGTTACCATTCGACCATCTGTTATAAATAAATTTTACCCCATACAGATAGTTTTCCTACTTTCCGGTGACATATCTTAGTGTCACCGGAAAGTTGGTGAAGACTCTTTTCTTGGCGGAAAAGTTCCTGAACAGTCTTTGACGCTTGAAAGGACGCATGTCTTTTCGCATTTAATACCCCGAACACGTGTTGTCTCATAATTCAGCAAATATTTTGCCAGTTTTTGAGATAATCATTACCACAATTTTTGTGGTCTATAACTTCCCTTAAACTCATTATTTTTACTTCTTTACTTCCAAAATTTTCATAAGTCTTCCTTCTTCCCTGCATTTTCTTAGAAATCTTTCCATCTTCTTCAACTTTCTCAACGAAAGTTTCACTAACCTTTTGTTACCATAGCTTCTTCCACTACTTTCTTTGGAAACATCGGTCTTCTTTCTGATGGAGGCCCAAAGAAAAATAAGGACAAGGAGGTTGAAGTTGATTCTGATCCTCCCACTGTTATCACCACCATACCACATCATCTTAGTATTGCAAATGGTTTTCAAGAGAAGCCTCCTTTTGCGTCTTCACGGACTTGGCCAGTTAGTAGGTATCCCTCCTCCATTTGCCCTTCTAGTATCCTCGTTGTGAAGGAGGAGTGCAACTTCCCTAATCTTGAAACCCTTTCCCCGGATATGATAGAGTGAGCTACCTTCTCCAAGGACGGGTTAACGTATGTGTCACGACCCAAACTCTCACCCGTCGCGATGGCGCCTATATCAATACTAGACAAGCCGACAATCTCAATAAACTCCCATATATTTTAAGTTTGAAAATATAATATCTAAATTTAGCGGAAGAAAAACTCATAAATACATATATAAACACTCCCAAAACCCGATGTCACTGAGTACTTGAGCATCTAATATGAATACAAGTCTAGAAAATATGGTCTATAATAGCTTAAGACCAAATACAGTAAATAAGGAGATAGGGAAGGAGAGGCAAGGTCTACGAAACACGGCAGCTACCTCTGAATCTCCGAAAAATCAACTATGCGAAAGAAATCAGCACCCGCTACAACCGGGAACACCTGAATCTGCACATGAAGTGCAGGGTGTAGTATGAGTACAACCAACTCAGTAAGTAACAATAATAAATAAAGAACTGAAGATAGTGACGAGCTACACAGTTATAGTTCACTTTCAGTAATTCCAGCAAAGAATAGACATGCTTTCAAATCCAGCAGTTTAAGTCAAATTAATTTTATACAGTTCAAGTTCATGTAATGCGGATATAAAATCTCTCAAAAAATTTCACAACATTGATAGATAGCAACTAAGTGCAACAAAAAATGAAAAACAAGTACAGCCTTTCAGGGCAACAGTCACTCAACTCGTCACAACAGCTCAACCACTCGGCTCTCTGCCCTCAACACTCACACTCAATGGGTACCCACGCTCACTAGGGGTGTACAGACTCTAGAGGGGCTCCTACAGCCCAAGTGCTATAATTCGCACGGACAACTCACGTGTTGTACGGACAACTCACATGCTATAGTATCAATATCTGAATCCGCACGGACAACTCACGTGTAATAGTATAATAATATCTGGATCCGCACGGACAACTTACGTATTGCACGGACAATTTACGTGCTATAGTATAATAATATCTGGATCTGCACGGACAACTCACGTGCTGCACAGACAACTCACGTGCTATAATAATATCTCACAATCAGGCCCTCGGCCTCACTAAGTCATAAATCTCTCCAGTCTCTCGGGCTCTCAATAGTCATGATACTCAGCCCAAATAACAATAATATGATGCATCAATAATGAACAATAGAGACTGAGATAAAATAAACAAGTAAACTGTGACTGAGTACAAAGCAACAATTTAGCAGCTAATTCAACATGTACACAACCTTTGTGGGTCCCAACAATACCAACATATATCCTAAACATGGTTTATAACATGACTTACAGTCAAATTTCCACAACACATAGAGAGCATATAGCTAACAACAAGTTATTCAACTTTACAGTTTTACGGGATGGACCAAGTCGCAATTCCCTCGGTGCATGCCCACACGCCCGTCATCTAGCATGTGTGTCACCTCCAAAATAATCACATGACACAAAATTCAGGGTTTCAAAACCCTCAGGACCAGATTTAAAAACTGTTACTTACCTCAAACCATGAAATTTTTATTCCGCTAAGCCTTTGCCTCGTGAATTGGCCTCCAAACGCCTCGTATCTAGTCACAAATAATTCGATCCAGTCAATAAAATTTATTAGAATTAATTCCATAAGAAAATACTAATTTTCCATAAAAATCCAAAAATTAGTTCAAAAATCGCCCGTGGGGCCCACGTCTCAGAATCCGGCGAAAGATACAAAATATAAAAGACCATTCGACCACGAGTCTAACCATACCAAAATCCGACCTCAACTCGACCTCCAAATTTTCCAATCTTATTGTCAAATCCCTAAGTTCAAATCCCCGATTTACACCTCAAAAACATGTAATCTAGTTGGATTATTTGATGATAATTCAATATTATGAAGTAGAAATGATCACAAGTGACTTACCTCAAGATTTCCCGTGAAACCCCCTTTCAAAATCGCCCAACCCGAGCTTGAAAATATTATGTTTTCAAACTTAAAATATATGGGAGTTTATTGAGATTGTGGGCTTGCCCAGTATTGAGATAGGCGCCATCGCGACAGGTGAGAGTTTGGGTCGTGGCAAGTTGGTATCAGAGCTCTAGGTAGCATAGGTCTCACGAGTCATGAGCAGGTTTAGTAGAGTCTTGCAGATCGGTACGGAGACGTCTGTACTTATCTTTGAGAGGCTGCCGCCCCTTAGGAAAATTTCACTTTCTTGTATTCTATCATGCAGAAATGATTCAGCTTGAAACATAACTCTTTGAATTCCTTCCACGCATTTTGTATACGCATATGAGCGCTCGGTATCAGTTGTGTATCTCCGACTTGTGAATCTATGAACGAGGTTCAAGATGTGTATTCTGTGTTTTCGTGATGGGCCAGTCTGGAGGACTTGAGGCCAGGTTTAGACCGTAGCTTAGGCTCAGTAGCTTCAGTCGTAACCTATACATTTGGACTCATATGTCCGGTAATGTCTCTACAAGTGGAATTTGTGGCTCGATGAGCGGTGGAATGGCTTTGTGATGTGTATGACGTAACTGAGGGGTATGTTAAGACGATTTGAATATGACGAGAAGTGTTTCCTTGAAATGTAAAGGAAGGCCATTGGGTGTTTGATTTTCTTTTGATGTGACGTACGGTCTCGAGTGTGAATATTTTGAAGGATCTTTCACGTTATTAAATTTTGGGACAAATTAAATTCTCATTTGTCAATGAGTTTGGACTCAAAAAGAGTAAGTGATTATGTAGTAATTGTGGTTGTAAATGGGTATTTCTGATGTTGATGGCTCGAGAAAGATGATCTTCGAAGAGACTTAGAGTCGGTAACATTTTATTGGTTCAGGCGATAGAGATGCATTTCGATTTGATGCAACAGTTGGGCAGAAAAGTATGAGGGAAGACATGACGGGAAGTGTTTCGCGGTGGTTGAAGTACTAGCAGGTCAAGTAGGAGAAGTAGAGGTTGAGAAGTTTCTTAAAGGAGATTATTTAACCGAAGTAAGAGTGGCAGATTAGCATATGAATTCAATGGTAGGGTAGTCGTGAGCCTTGAGAAAGTGTAGAACTGTTTGGAATCGTGATAAAATGTGATTAGGCCTGCAGACTTTATTTGGAGTGATGGTTACTGTACGAAGAAAGATTGAATATGGTAGAAAGGAGTTTGTTTAAAATGAAGAGGGATGTAAATATCTGATTATCGTTTCAGGAGCAATATGATTGGAGTTCGGAAGGTATTATTGAACTTTCAGCTGGTGTCAATAGGGAAAGTGCAAACTTATACAAATGGTGGGCGAGTATGAGCTCAGGAGAATTTACTGATTAAGTAGTCGTTGCACCCAGTGCAGCGTCGTTGGAAGATGTCGGTAAGGAATTCCACATGTGGGTTATCTCCCATGAGTAGTTAGCAGTGGCGTAATGTTGATAAAGATTTTGCGAGGAATATTACTTGCTACCCGGTAAGAGGTCGAGTGTGTGACTGTGGCTGGTGATTCGGAATGTTCATGAAAAGTTTAACAAAAGACTTCGAGAAGTCTGGCAGGTTAACAGTGCGAGATCTTGGTAATTGAGAAGGAGAAATCCTTGCGGGTTCTAATTTATATAATTGCAGCTTAAAGCTAAGTGGGGGAGCGTGCTATTGACAATTTGATTTCATGGTTATGTGTTAAATTTTAGTTTTGGTACGAGGCATACTTGTGGATTAGTTATGACTTGCAGAGGTTGAGATCGAGGATGACTCGAGTAAAGAAATTCCTGAATATAGGTTATACTACACTTTATGAGTATATGAAAATCATGGGATGATCGAGTTGTTATTCTTGGATGTAGCACGCATGAAGTATGAATTTGATTGGTGACGTTAAGGCACGGTTACTTCTTTAAGTGTGGTAAAGCTAAGGGAGCACGTGTTTTTCGGCTCGTTCAGGCAGTGCAATTTAGATTTGAGCAGAGTGGATGACTCTCTAGAAGGTTCTAATGGGTTCAAGATTTATATATAGCAATTGAGAATTTCTCCAGACTTGTGTATAGATAAAATTTGAGATTTGCATTTGATGGTGCCTCGACTTACTAAAATTCTGTATGACTATGGATTCTACATTTTAGTATAAGGAAGGTAAGAGGAACAATTTTAAATTCACATAAGGTATTTTGAGAGTGAGTGTTACAATTGTGGTATATATGGAGGTGCTTAAGAAGAATACAACTGCTTAAGGGTCGTAGGGTGTTGTGGATCTATGCTAAGGTTTGTGGGGTGAGTTGTGGCTATAGATCGTGGCGATTTAGCAAGGAGAAGTATCAATCTGAAAACAAATTCGGAAGGGACTCGAAGAAATAAGACAACTTGGTAGTAGGTTGGATCAGTATGGTAATAGATATGATCGGTTCTTTTGGGTGCTTATGATGTGGGGGTTTTCTCCAGGTGCTTTGTGGAAATACTCTTGGATTTGGCGACCTGCGTGGCTGGGTTGAGTTAGAGGGATTAAGTTTTAATAGCTTGGTTGTGTGCAAATGGGTTTCGAAGAGTTCTTAATGTTTTTACCACGGTTCGAGGAGTATATTTCCTTCCAGCATGAGGGATATGTTGCGTATTGTGATTTTCTCCTGGAGGAGATCAAATGGAAGGTTTCTAATTGATCGAGTATGTATTCTACTTGTGACTCAGAGTGATTATGAGATTCTGGTACTCTTCACATGATGCCATGGTAGACGCGATGTATTGTGTGGGATTGAGATTTGCATGTGCAAGGTCACAGTTCAGTTTTGAAGGGAAGGACATAAATTTGTAGGCAACATGGACGGTTTCAAATGACTAGGTAAATGATATTACTAATCGGTATGGCCTGATGAGAGTATACATTTCAGAAGGGGCAATGTGTCTTGATTCATGGATACTTCATTGGTATTACGGCACTCTCCTGGTTGATCGACTGCTGATATTCAAATTTTACTATATGGCACGGGAGAATTATAGAAGTATTCCTCGTGGGATGATCGTGTATGAGAGATGTGTTAGACATTCGGCAGTGGAGTTGGGATCAGATATGGTGATTCGTGTGTTCTATGGATTTGGAGACTCGGAGTTCTCAATAGTATATTGTTTCGATTTGCGGACTATTCGAGGTGAGTATTTTATTTAACTCAGTGGAGGCACTAGTCGCGTTAATTATTTGTGATAGCTATGCGCTATAAGTATGCATATATGTGAGGTTTGAGCCAATGTGCGGGTATTATGGCAGGTATTTATACTCGAAAGAATGCTTAGGCTATGATATGCCTAGAGTTGACTGTTAAGCGTAAAGTTATAACGTTTCTTGTATTCTTACCTTTGTTGAGAACTATATGGGCTACACGTAAGGTTAAGAGGCTAATTCCCTGAATAAACGGGGTAGTTACTACTTCCGCATTAAATTGCCGATTTGAAGTGGGATAGCAGACTTTGCACATGCTTACACTATGGCGTGTTATTTATACCAGTCCAGGAGCATGAGAATCTTATTTCATTATCATATGCACGTGTACTTGTTTAATTGCTCATGTATGATATGGTGGGACTGGAGGCATGTGACCATGCCAGGCGATTTATATTATTGGCACGTGAGTTGTCCGTGCCGTGTGTGGGAATTCTATTTCTATAATAATTTATCTGATCTATTAATTTCATTCCTCTACAACGGTTATCCTCTTCACGAAATTTGAGTTGGTTGTAACATTGTGGTTGTGGTGGTGCTTGTTGAACTTGCAATACGGTTCTCTTCCTTGAGACATCTCCCATATTTGGGTACACGGGCTGCGCAGTTGTGGCTTGAGTTATATTGATGTGGCGTGTCTGTGGGATAGTTGTGTTTAATAAAATAAGGTTATTTGGACCTAGAATGGGTACTATCAGGCTTAATTATGGTATATTCGGGAGGATAATATTGAAAGTCAGCTTAGGAGAGGATTGTGGTTCTAGTTGGGGCGAGAGAGCTCCATGGCTAGTTTATCTGATGAGTGGTTATGAGTTTTTGATTGTTTCTTTCATCTTTGGAAGTGTACGAAGGTTTTGGAATGAGGTTCTGTTGAATGGGGGGTTTTATACTAGTATTTAGTTGGTTTGAGTAGTTACTGTGATCAGAAATGGTGTTACGAGTGTGCGAGTTGTGCAGTATATTATGCGATTATATCTGGGATTATGGTTATGGCTGGATACAATTTGTTCAGGCTTATACAGTGTGTAGATGTGAGATTTGGGTCTTGAAAGGAATTCTGGATGTTAGAAATTTGGCTCCAAAGTTTTTGGGCTAAGGTTAAATTAATGACTTTTAGTTATGTTGTGTGGCCAGGCCTATATAGAATAGGGTGACGTGAGGTCGCCCCTGGTACGTGCGTGGTAGGATGGAATAGTGATTTGATGACTTGGAAACAATTCTTAGCACGTTTGAGAACGGACGTATGTTTAAGTGGGGGAGAATGTAATGACCCGACCGATCATTTTGAGTATTACAACTCCGTTCCTAATTTACTGCTCAATTTATGCCTTACAATTGATTTATGACTTAACAGGTTAGTTCGTTTGAGTCTGGAAGAATTTCAGAGTGAAATGAGACATTTAGTCTCATAATTAAAAATTTAAGTTAGAAAAGTTGATCGGATGTGGACTTGTGTGTAAATGACCTCGGATTTGAATTTTGATGGCCCCGATAGCTCCATATGGTGATTTTGGACTTAGAAGCGTGTGCGAAAATTTTTTTGGAGGTCCGTAGTGGAATTAGGCTTAAAATGGGGAAAGTCGAATTTATGGGAAATTTGACCGGGGTTGACTTTTTGATATCGGGGTCGAAATCCGAGTCTGAAAATTTTAATAGGTTTGTTATATCATTTGTGACTTGTGTACAAAATCTGAGGTCAATCAGACGTGATTTGATAAGTTTTGGTGTTGTTTGTGGAAACTTGAAATTTCAAAGTTCATTAGGCTTGAATTGGGGTATGATTCGTGGTTTTAGCGTTGTTTGAGGTAATTTTAGGGTTCGACTAAGTTCGTATGGTGTTTTAGGACTTGATGGTATATTTAGTTGAGGTCCCATGGGCCTCTGGTGAGTTTCGGAGGGTTAACAGATCGAATTTGGACTTAGAAGAAAATCTAAAGGTTTCTGCCATCTGATATAATCACACATGCGGAATTTCCATCATAGAAGCGAGCCTTCCATCGCAGATGCATCCAGGTGTGGCTGGGGCTTCGATTGCAGAAGCGGCCCTGCACCTACGGGCATTTGATCGCAGAAGCGCAAGGGCGCTTGGTGAGGCAGCTCGCAGAAGCGGACAGCTCCTCGCAGAAGCGTGTCCGCAGATGCACACAAATTCCTGTAGAAGCGGAAACCCCTGGGCAGTATAAAAATAGAGTGGTTCCGAGCTTTTGCCATTTTAAGCCTAATTCCACTACGGACCTCCAAAAAATTTCCGCACACGCTCCTAAGTCCAAAATCACCATACGGAGCTATCGGGATCATCAAAATTCAAATTCGACGTCGTTTACACACAAGTCCACATCCGGTCAACTTTTCTAACTTAGATTTTTAATTATGAGACTAAATGTCTCATTTCACTCTGAAATCCTTCCAGACCCGAACCAACTAACCCGTTAAGTCATAAATCAATTGTAAGGCATAAATTGAGTAGTAAATTGAGAAACAAGGCTATAATACTCAAAACGACCGGTCGAGTCGTTACAGTATGTCTATATATATCTCTTTACCTTGGGTCCATTTATCTTGGGGTTGAGTGAAGGGCTCGACCCAATAATTTTGGAGTTTTGCCACCAGTATCAGGTCTCATTAGCACAAGTAGGACCTTCTATATGGCGGACGGTGGCCTGCTTTCATCAACTGTGCTTGAAGATCGGGGAAACCCTAACCCTTGTACACATAATGAACCTTTACTCTCCCAAAAGTTTCCGTGGGGGAGTAATAAACTTAAGCAAGCATGGTTACCACGCTCTCCTCACCAGTGTATCTTTTCTCGTCATTGCTACCAGGGACATCATCCCGGTCATAACTACATCTTTTCTCGAGTCGTGGAATTGCGTTCGTAAGTTTTTGATCATTCATTTCCTTCCTATGTGAAAATATTGTTTTCCGTTTATTACTAATTTTTTTGTTTATTTTATTTCAGCTACCTGATGATAACCACCACGGGTTCAAGTCCTGGACCAATGGGTTCAGAAAATTCTAGAAATCACGACACCAGAATTCCGCCGATGGAAGAAAATGGCCCGGGTGGAAGGCCAAGCACCATGGTAAGTCAAAATACCCCTTCTTATATCCTTTCTCGAGCATAATAAACCTTCATGAACAACTTGCTACCTCTATGTTTTGGCCTGATACAGGACTTCCAAGAGGCTCTGTCACTTACCCCAAGGTCGACGCCTTAGCTAACCCCGAGGAGGCCAAGAGGGTGCTGCAAAGTGCCCTTACTCGAAACAGAGCTCGCGGATATGATTCCGGTGAGGGTGCCTCTTCTCAGAATCCCCAGGTCAAGGGCAAGAAATTAAAAGAGAAAAATGCCCCTCCTCAGCTGGGACTCAAGAGAAGAAAGTAAAGAAAATGCCATCTGAGCCGGTCACAGTAGTCCTCGCTGATGAAGGAGAAGCCGGTGATGAATGGGCTTCCCTTCAAAGTAGAAAAATACCTTCATCCACTCAACTAGATGCTCAGCCAGGAGAGCTTCAAAACCCGACGTCGGATGATGGCCCTTTGGGGTGAGATGGGCCTGATTGAGAACACTGATTCTCGTTTCCTGGCCCCCCTTGTTGCCTCTGATCCAAGGAGTTCAGACCTTGGGCCTCTTCTACCTCCGACCACTAAGCCAATAATAATCAACACTTCTTCTGCCACCACTGTTTCTTCACCTTCCAACCGATGGGTTCACGCCCATCGATACCTGCTGCTCCTTCGCCACCAACAACAACTACATTTTCTCCACCGGAACCATCTGAACAAAAAGGCGGTGCTTCTCCTCCTCGGTCTTCCGACCACGGGAATTTGGGGCATCATAATTCAACCCCTTTCTCAGATCCTTGAGGGAGGAGTAGTGCCACTCTTTCGATTTCGATAGAGTGCCATCTTTTGTCTAAAGTTATGGAGCTTACGAATTATCTGAAGCCGTTGGCTTTGAAGAAAGATCGAAAGAAAATGCGCTCTCTTTCTGGAGAGTGCTTGATAAACAATGCCATCCATAGCGCGATGCAGGTACCGTACTAGTTTCCTCGTATTTTGTTTTCAACTTACATGCTGCAATGAAAATCCTAACTTCAATATTCTTTTTTTTACAAGCTAACTTTCTTGATTTTGAAATCTTGCAAAGGTTTATCCTCAATAAGCAAGGACTTGCTTTTGAGAGGGATTAACGTTTGGCCGAAAGGAACCAACATATTGTGCGCCTCTCGGTGTTGGAGGCAAAGGCTGCTAATATGGGAGAGCTTGAGTCTTGGTTGTAGCCCATAACCAAGAAGCTACCCAATTACATGAAAATCTTCAAGAGGATAAAGCTAAATGGGATGAACTCAATAACGCTGTGCTTGCTGCTGCCAAGCACGAGTCTACCTTCGAAGAGCAGATCAATAATTTGAAGGCGGACTTAAGCTCTAAAACTGAGGTGGCCAATGCTGCCGAAAAGAGGAGGGCCCGAATGGAAGAGAGGCTTAAGCGGTCCATGGACCAGAACCGACTTCACTCAACTACGAATGTTGAGCTCGACGCACACCTTCGTGCTATAAAAGCTGAAAGAGAAGAGCTCTAGGCCAAAATCGATCAACTTCAAGCAAAACACCAAGACCAAGAGGATTCACTTGTCTTTGAAAAGACATTTTCCATATACCATATAAAGAGGAAGACCTTGTAGGAGGCCAAAGTGGGAATCACCAACATAGACGATTGTATTGCCCAGGCCCAGGAACTAGAGTTATCTGCTCGTCAAAATCTTCATGTTCGGCCCGCTGTGGCTGACTCTTCGAGTACTTGTTCCGAGTACTTGGGGAATAGAGGGGAGACTGGAGAAGATGAAGGTCCTGAACCGGTAGTGAACCCGCCTTCCTCTACCGAGGGAAATGTGGATCCATATATCCCTTCGAGTTCTAGAGGCAATGAAGTATAACTTTTTTTTTTTTGTAATTGTGCCAAATCGTTCTCCGAGTTTGGCACTTGATAAATAAGTAAAGAATTTCTTGCTAAAGTGTTGTGCAAAAATATTCCTTTTGTGTTTAGCTGATTAAAGCTTCAGGTATATTTTCATCCGATAGCTTTTGATTTCAGGCATAAACTCTTCCGGAATCTACCCTTTACTATGAGGGTTTCATAAGTGAGGGCCCTTATATTTACAGTTCTCTTGAAGAGGACGTCTCTTGTTCATTCTATCACAAGCATTTAAAGTTTTAGTTAACTTTCAAACGATAAAATTAACTCATCATTTGGACAAGAAATAAAATAAAAATAAAAGGAGATTATATTATTTCTTCCATATTTTATAAAGTACATAATCTTCACTTTATAAAGTAAATAAACTTCCAATACATCTGGCTAACTTGTACAACTTATTTCTACGAGGATGATCGTGCAATCCTTAGTCCTGATGAAACATTGATCCTAGTTCTAATTGTCCCCGATTTTTGTGGCACTCTTGGTGTCATATCAGACATCCCCCGCAGTGTTCGAATGTGAAGCATTCAGATTCAAACACTGGAAGTCTTACTTTATCGATGGAAATAACTTGTGAATGGTTAAGTAATCTTTTTTCAGTGACGGAAAGCAAAACTTGCCATCGTACCAAATAATTCTTAACTATCCATATAGTTGTTTCCCATCAATGTGAGAGTCTTAATGCCTTGATATCTAAAAGTTTTTCCTTTTCCGATGACGCTCCCTTTGTAGTATTTTTTTCGTTGATGCCTCGTAAAAATCCTTTCCAGAAAAATCGAATTGGGACAAAAACTGGATTTAGAGGAAAATAGTGCAGCACATACTTTCAGTATTGGTAGGATCCATCATCAATAATATCTTTTGAGGTGAGTCACATTCTAATTACTGGGCAACTTGACTCCATCTTGATTTTTCAACTCGTATGACCATTTACCGGTGATAGCCAAAACCCGGTAAGGACCTTCCCATGTTGGTCCCAGCTTCCCAACATTGACTTTCTAAGTGCTCTGAGTCATTTTTGTCTAAACCAAGTCTCCTACCTTGAAGTAGTGGAGATTGGCCCTGTGATTATAATATAATTCCATCCTTTATTTCTGATCCACCATCGTCATGTATGCCAAGTCCCTATGTTCTTCGAGCAAGTCCATCCTCACCAGAAATGTTTCATTGTTTGCTTCTTCATTTGTTTGAAAAAATCGTAAAGTCAGCTCCCTCACTTCTACGGGTATCAGAGCTTCCACATTATATATGATATAGAATAGTGTTTCTCCCGTGCTCGACTTCACTATTGTCCGGTATGCCGATAGTACTCCTTATAGCTCATCGGGCCAATTTACCCCGTAGCATCTTCTAACTTCTTTTTCAGGTTTTGAACGATTACCTTGTTGGTTGATTTCGCATGTCCGTTAGCACTTTGATGATACGATAAAGATGTAATTCTATTTATTTTCAATCCTTCCAAAATTTTGGTGACTTTTGAGCCTATGAATTGCAGCGCGTTGTCACAAGCAATTTTCTTCGATATCCCAAATCGGCAAATTATGTGATCCCATATGAAGTCCATCTCTTCGAGTTCACCGATCTTTTGGTAAGGACCTGCTATACCCATTTAGTGAAGTAGTTAATTAAAACTAAAAGAAATCTTACATTTCCAGGACCCGGTGGTATAGGACCAACTATGCCCATCCCCTATTTCATGAATGGCCATGGGGACAACACCAAATGTAAGAGTTCTGTTAGTTAGTGCACGAACCGCGCATAGGATTGACATTTGTCACACTTCTGAACGAACGTCTTTGCGTCATGTTCCATCTGAGACCAATAGTAACCAACCCCGATCAACTTTAAAACTAATGAATCTGCACCTAAATGGTTTCCGCAAACTTCTTCATGGACTTCCCTCATCACGTAGTCCGCCTCCGGGGCCTCTATACATCAGGACAGTGGTCCTTGGTATGATCTTCTGTATGACTACCCATCTACGAGGCAGTAACGACCTGCTTTTGTTTCGTAGTGCCCGGGACACCTTCGGGTCTTCGGGTAATTTACCATGCCTAAGGTACTCGACATACTCATTCCTCCAGTCCTAAACTAAGCTGGTTGAATTGACTTCACAGTAACTGTCCACATCCAGTACCGAATGTAGGAGTTGAACGACAGTACCAAAGTCTGATCCTTCTATCTCAGTGGATGATCCCAAATTAGCCAATGCACCTGCTTCCATATTTTCTTCCCTTGGAATGTGTAGGATTTATCATTCCCTAAATCATGCAAGCAATGCCCGAACCTTGTTATAATATTGTAGCATGCGCTCTTCCTTTGTTCTAGGGTAGAGCTAAGGCTGCGTACATCTTACCATCTCCAGACCCCACTTATGGAAAATTACTAGGCTTGTTATTGTTGTTGTTGTGCTCTTCCTTTCTGTCGAAAATCCCATATACTTGGTTTACCAACTGGGAATCACACTTTATCTCAATGACCTCGGATCCTAGTCCCCGGGCTAGTTCAAGTCCTGCAACCAAAGCCTCATACTCGGCTTCATTGTTAGTTAGCAGAACAGTTTTAATGGACTATCTCAAGGTTTCCCCTGAGGGTGTGACTAGGACTACCCTGATACTGGACCCTTTAACATTGGAAGCTCCATCCGTAAATAAGTTCCAAACTTCTGATGTCATTTACGACACCAGTACCGGTTCCTTAGCAACCAAGGGCATTAATCCTAGACTAAAATCGGCCACAAAGTCCAAAACTTGAAACTTGATCGCAGTCATGGGTTTATTCTCAATGTCAAATTCACTAATTTTGACCGCCCATTTAGCCAAACGACTTGACAATTCAGACTTGTGAAGGACATTTCTTAGCGGAAAAGTCATCACAATGGCTATTGGGTGGCACTGAAAATAAGGCCTAAGCTTTCAAGAGGCAACTACGAGAGCTAAGGCCAACTTTTTGAGGTGTAGGTAACGGGATTCCGCTCCCGACAATATCTTACTAACATAATAAACAGGAAATCGCATATTTTCTTCCTCTCGAACCAAAACGGCACTTACCGCTACCTCATAGACCAATAGATATATCAACACTTATTTCCCCTCCCCCAATTTTGATAGTAACATGGGAATGAACATGTATCTTTTTAGGTCTTTAAGTGCATGTTGTCATTTCGAATTCCGTGCAAAATTGTTTTTCTTTTTCAAAAGTGAAAAGAAGTGGTGGAAATTTTCTGAAGATCTTGTGAGGAACCTGCTTAAAGCCGCCAACCTCCCGGTTAGCCTCTGTACTTCGTTCACACTCGTTAGTTGGTCTGGAATGTCTTCGATAGCTTTGATTTTATCAAGATTTACCTCGATCCCTCTTTGCGAGACCAGGAACCCCAAGAAATTACCGAAGCCTACCCTGAACGCATATTTTTTCGGGTTGAGTTTCATGTTATGCTTCCTCATGATGTCGAAAGTCTCTTGGAGATGTTTCAAATGATATCTTGCATTCAAAGACTTGAATAACATGTCATCAATGTATACCTCCATTGATTTGCCTATCTGATTTTCAAACATTTTGTGAGTGAGCCTCTGATAAGTGGCTCCGTTGTTCTTAAGTCCAAATGGAAACATGTTGTAGCAATATGTGCCAAAGTTCGTCATGAAAGAAGTTTTTTCCTGATCCTCCGAGTTCATCTTAATTTGATTGTACATGGAGTAAGAATCAAGTACACTCATTAACTCGTGTCCTATTATAACATCAATCATTTGATGGATGTTTTGCAATGGGAACGAGTCTTTAAGGCACGCCTTATTTAAATCCTTATAATCTACGTACATTCTAAACTTGTTATTCTTTTTTGAAACTAAAACTACATTGGCTAACCATTTTGGATATTTTACCTCTCGGATGGAACCGATATTAAGTTGTCGGGTTACCTATTCTTTGACAAACATGTTCCTAACCTCGACTATCAGACATTTCTTCTGCCATACCGGTGGGACGTTTGGGTCTAGACTCAGTTTGTGAATGACCACCTCTAATGGGATACCTGTCATATCCGAGTGCGATCACGCAAAGCAATTTGCGTTAGCTTTAAGAAAATTTATAAATTTCAACCTGAGTTTGGGATTGAGTCTTGTTCCCAAGTCAAACTTCCTTTCCAAAATTCTTCGAATAGGTCCACTTGCTCGAGTTCTTTCGCAATCGAATTGGTCGCATCAGTCTCCTCAGGTACCTGAAAATATCTTTGCATCTGGAGAGATTCCAACAACTCCTCGCCTTTATCATCTTCATTCGGGAAGGAGAAGGCATCAGTTCCTGTAGTTGCTATTTTTCTAGGCGCATTCCCCTTATTGATAGAAATTGTTATTGTGTTCATCTCTCTTGTCGTTGGTTGGTCTCCTCTTATCTGCTTGATTCCTCTCGGGGCTGAGAATTTCAACAACTAGTGATACATTGAGGGTACAACCTTCTACTCATGTATCCACGTCCTTCCGAGGATTACATTGTAAACCATATCACCATCTACCACTTCGAATATAGTGGTTTTGATCAATCCTTCGGTGTTTGCGGGAAAAAAAATCTCTCATCAGGTTGTCACACTTGTCAAGTTGAATCTAGCCAAGAGTTTTGTCGTCGGAATGATGCTTCCAGTCAGCTTTGCTTGCTACATCACTCTCTATAGGATGACGTTGGCTGAGCTTCTTGGGTCGACCAAAACACGTTTAATTTTTAAATTTAAAACATTGAGAGAGATAACCAAAGCGTCATTGTGTGGTAGGATAAGTCTGTCAGTGTCTTCCTACGCAAAGGTGGTATCACCTTCTGCGACTTCCCAGAGTCTCTTGTTGTGAGTCATTGATATCTTTATTTTCTTGGTCGCTGGGAAGGTTACACCGTTGACTTCACTTCCTCCGAAAATCATGTTGATAGTCAATCGAAGGGAGACTTCTGCTACCATCGAAGTCTATGCATTTTCCTGCTTCGGCCGTAGTTGTTCTTGGCTCTATCACTTAAATATTCCCTAAGATGGCCATTTTTCAACAATATCGCCACCTCTTCACAAAGACGTCGGTAGTCCCCAGTTCTATGGCTGTGAGTCTTATGATATGCACACCATAAACTGGGATCCCTCTAGCTAATATTTGATCGAATTGGCTTAAGGAATCGTGCTACTTTGATATTCATCATTGGCGATACCAACTCTACTAAGATGATGTTAAAGTTGTAATCTGATAACCTGGGGTATTTGGAGTTTCGGGCCCTGGCATCTTCTTCTCCTGTAATGACCTGCTGCTCTGGCCACGATCAACTCTTCTATCGGGAGAAAACTTATCTGATGACCCAAACCCTTTGCCGCTACGATCTTCGGCTCTTTCATACGACATAAAATGACCTCTAGAGGACCGCCGATCTACATCAAAGTCACATTTAAACTTGTCTTGGTTTTTGTCTTGATCCCGTCCCTTGGTTGTTATCGGAAACCTGAGTTGATCATCGTCTATCCTTATTTTGTCTCGTAACGATTATGGACATATGCATATGTGGTTGCTTGAAACTCAAGCAGGCTTTCCTTCAGCTTTCGAGAGGCGTCGGAGCTCCATGGGTTAAGACCCTTTGTGAATGCCTCTGCTACCCACTCATCTGGTACCGCAGTAGCAACATCCTCTCTTTCTAGAATCGGATCACGCATTCTCGCAGTAGTTCAGACTCGCCCTGCGCAATTCTGAATATGTCCTCATTTTTTGCTTGAACCTTCCTTGCTCCGGCATGGGCCTTAATGAATAAGCATGCGAGCATCTCAAAAGAGTCAATTGAATGCTTGGGTAGAAGAGAACACCATGTTAGGGCCCCTTTTGTGAGGGTTTTACCAAACATCTTTAGTAAGATCGACTTGATATCATGTTGAGCCAAATCATTCCCTTTCACAGTTATGGTGTAGATTGTCATGTGCTTCTGCGGATCCGAAGTCCCATCATATTTTGGTATGTTCAGCATCTTGAAACTCTTCAGAATTAACTATGGTACTGCGCTCGGCTTAAACGGCAACTGCATGTATTTTTTCGTATCTGGGTCTTTCAGAACTGGTGGTGCGCCTGGAATCTGATCTATTCGAGCGTGAAACTCATTCACATTTTGATTCATTCGTGCGCTCATTTCCCTCTTAGGCCTCAAGTGCTCAGTATTGAAGGGATCATTCCCGTTGTTATTCCTAGATTTGCTACCCGTCCCTCCGGCACCATCGAAACCGACTTCACCCCTTGGGGGTGTTATTATCGACTTTATGAGCCGTTTGATTTGTAGGAACACTGGGAGGAATCGGACCCCTCCCGTTTGCATTATTGGAGGCGTATGACAATGCTTATTTTAACTCCATCATTACCCGATCTTGCCTTGAGAAGTGACTCATGATTGCCTTCTGCTGTTCTCTTAAAATTTTTACCATTTCCACGACATGTTCCTCCTCCACATCATCAAAAGTTAGTTCTCGTACATGCCGAGGGTACTGTCCTTCACGAACCGGGGTTGTTTAGTCACTTTCATTACGGGTATCACTGATTGAGTCATCATGTTGGGGAAAATCTTCGTGTTCCTCAACGTTGTGCGTGATGTTGACATCATTAGCTTCCATATCTAGTTTTTACTAAGGAAAGAATCAAAACAAGTTAGTAATAAACGAATTAATCAAAGCAATTACGCAATTGTCTATGTCCCATGGTGAGCGTCAAACTGTTTACCGTAAAATGGTATAGTAAATTTGTTACGTGGTTAATAGACAAGAGAATCAATTTGATCCAAAAAATAAAAAAGAGATAAGATTAATATTAAGATTAGCAATTGAACTTGAAAAAGATGACAAGTCTGGCTCCGAACAAAGTGTCTCCAAGAGCAAAAGTGAAAGTAACAGTAAAGTACAAATAAAGTTGTTAAATTGAGAGAAAAAGTAACAAAATAAAGCTTTTCTATGCATAAAGTCTCGTCCCTCTGCAATGGCTGCAGAGCCTTCTATTTATATCTTTATATAGAGAAACAAGATCATAGGATCAAGCTCCTCTTAAATGATAGTAAAAGAGTCATTAATGAACATGTAATGGCAGGCCATGAATGTAAATATTCTTTGCAATGGTCGCTCATTTAATGTTAATGAATATTCCCTCATTGAATGATATCTGATGTTGATCCCTTGATCTTCTCCCGTTGGCTACGCTCCCTTCGGGATTTATCCGATGCTGATTACATTCGTTGTATTTGGTATTGGTTGTTACCTGACTTGCCTTTTGCCTATCTTCGGTTCCACGTATCATATTACCATTCGACCATTTGTTATAAACCAATTTTACCCCATACAATCATGAACACTACTAAAAAAAAAGCTGAAATTTGCTATGAATTTTGTCGCTAATCTATCATTAAATTGCTCCTAGCTAATAGAATTTTTTAATAATTTATAGTTGATTCGTCACTAAATAAGATTAGTGGCGGAATTTGTTGTTAATTAGCTGCAGAATTTGTCTGTTTCTAATTCCTATTTTTTAAATACAATGTGTTTAAGAGGTTGGATAGTGAAATATTACAATTCAATTTTTGAATTCTATTTTTTAAATTATAAATAAACTGGTATATAAACTAAACTGCAATCGATATGTACGCCAAATTATACTAATTGACCATGATTAAGTCAAACATTAAGATGAAAATGTATATTCATTAACCATGATTTAGTGATAAGGTTGTATACGAAAACAGCCTCTCTACCCCAGGGTAGGGGTAAGGTCTGCGTACACACTATCCTCCACATACCCCACTAATGAGATTATACTGGGTTGGGGTTGTTGTTGTTGTATACGAAAACATGTGTCATATACTTATTGGGTTGGTGCAAAACTCGGGTGTGGTTCTTTTAGGGATTGAACTGCAAGATCTAAATGTTGAAGACATCAGGTAATTAATGGATAATTGTAGGGTAAATCATGGACCATGACTAGCTAGTTTAATGACGGCCTAAATACTCATTTGGTCCGAGAAATAAGGGATAATTAATCCGTAATTAAATTTGAAATGAGTTTATTTCATATTTAGTTGGGATAAAATTGAGGTATAATTAAACTTCGGATTAGTTATCCCGGGATTGTAGCTATTGTAATCCCTATAACAGGGTGAGATTATAATCTCAGAATAATTAACTTTGGGATAATTTGTTTACCAACCAAACGACCCATGGGGAGTTTATTAGAAATGGTTCTATGAAAGTTCTAAAAATATAGCCAAAATGTTGTTCAAATGTTCAAAAGACATTAAAATTGTTATAGTTTTTTTATTTCTTTTTCCTTTTGTCTTTTTTCTTTTTGGTGATACGACTAATTACTTTTGATGTTAAAATTATTACAATAACATGACAATCCAGTGTGGGGTCTGGGGAGAGTAGTTTGTACACAGACCTTACCCCTCCCTACTTATGAAGGTAGAGAGGTTGTTTCCGAAAGACGCTCAGCTCAAGAACATTAAAAAAAAAAAAGACACGATAGAGAAACAATAGCAACCATAAAGTAAACAACAGACAATAGAAGCAAATAAAGAAATTGAACTACCTTAATAACCACATATGTAATACTGATTAAATATTAGAAGTATTCAGACTTTAATTTTCTTGAAAACTCGAAACTGTTAGTTTGATTTCAAAATGGTTAAAGATGATAATTGATAGTTGTGACTTGTGACATGTCTGAAGTTACTAGTGATCTTAAAGAAAGAAAAATTTCCTCTCATTATATTGCTTAAAGAACAACTCGATCTACAAATTAAGTATTTTGCGATCACGTAGAATTTGAGAAAGTACCGCTCCTCAAGGATGTGATATATTGTCCCTTAGGCAAACTTTCGGACGGGTGATATTCAACTGACCACCTTTTATCGCATTTGGTTAGGACACTATATGATTATGTCGAATTATTAAAATATGGACCACTTTATATCAATCTTTTTCCTCTTTGAATTTTCTTGCTTTCTTTCCCTATATATACATACAACGGCAGCCTTTAGATTGAGTATGGTATAGCCCCTTTGTATTCTACAAAGAGATATATAGTCTTTACATTCAGTTCCCATTCCTTTTCTCGTAAACCAAAAAATGGAGAACCAAAAGCAACGCCAAGCTGCTTACTTGAGGAGAAGCCTCTTCGATCAGGTCATATTATTATTTATTTGGTTGCTTAAATTTCTCAGAATAATTTAACTTATATACATTAACAATGTATTTAACCCCGTTACATTAAGTTATTAATTTACTCTACTTCTTTGAGTTATCTTATTAGACATACTAAAAATAATGTCATGCTGTCGTAAGTAACTTAACATGAATTTTATGGTTCTTTCATATATGTTTTATTTAATTGAATGGACTATTTGATTCTCAATAATACCTTAATTGGGTACACACAAGAAATAGGCTCATTCAGTAGCCTTTTGATCAATTTCTTGTGGAGTCAAACTCTCATTAGTACGAGTTAAAGGAATGGACCTCTCATCTTGGATGTCCATATAAAGAACACGACAAGCATAAATACCCGCTTTAACTTTTATTCTAACGGACTATATCGAAAGAATATGCAATGATTCTTCCCCGAAATCCCAACGACATGGTAATAAATAATTATCTATTGTGCATGGGTGCACAAAAAATGTTCAGTGAGTTTGCGTTTTATCACGTACAAATCAAAAACTATATACGCTCGGAGGGATTGGCTGAGTAGGGTGGGTGAGTGGTTTCTCTTACCAGCAGTCTTCTCAGTCATAGCTCGTCGCACCGGACTTGTCTAGTATGGTTTATATTTTCTCTGTAGTTTGTGAGCTATTGCACAGTGAGCAAATTACCCAATACACACGCCAAGAATAGCGGCTAAAAAACTATTTGTAGTCAACCAACTAATTGTATTGAATGTATAATTAAAGATATTTTACATTGTTAGTGAATAAAACTTAAAATTATTTTATTTATTATAAAGGTGTATAACTTTGATTAACTCGTACAACTTATGCAGGGATACGTTGATGACCAATTTATTCATCTTGAGGAATTGCAAGATGATGCAAACCCTAACTTTGTTGAAGAAGTTGTCAATCTATTTTACACCGATTCAGCCAGATTGATTCGCAATATTGAACTTGCACTGTAAGAAGTTTCAAAATATAATTTTATATATGATTATCATAAAATAATGAAATTCTACTTTGAAATGCAGCATTCTTTTTATATATCACAAAAATTAAAATACGTAGATAAATGCTAAATCAGGTCCTGAAAATCACGCATAGGCCTCCATATGTATAGAGTTGGCATATAGGTATAGGAATGTCGGTTTATATTGCGCGAACTCTTCAAAATAATGTCGTACTCATGCGGATCTTTCAAAAATACATTATTTTTGAAGGATCCGGCATGCACTCGACGACATTTTCAGAAAGTCCGAACAACATAGATATTAGTAACCTAGAAAACGAGTTTTTTTAAATGATTAACAATATTTCATGTTGGAAAATATGTACAAATGTACATGTATAATACTATAATTAGTCATTGGCCAAATTAATATTTAGTTCTTTCATTTGTTCCAAGCAGGGAAAATGGACCTTATGATTTTACAAGACTGGATAATATGATGTACCAATTCAAGGGTAGTAGCTCAAGGTATGTGTTCAAGCTCACAAGAACACATACAGTATTTCTATTTCACTTTACGTGACACCTTTTCATGGAAAAATTTCAGAAATAGCCAGATTTATAACTGGTAATTAAAAAATTATTATTATTTTTAAAGTAATCGAAATTTAGTCACTTTTACATGTTAAAGATAATATGCTAGAAGTTTATATTCAGGAGCTCCAAAATCCAGCATATTTTGCTGTAACTTTCCGTGTTTCAGCTAAAATAACGGCTATTTTTCTATAATTTTGCAAATATTGGCTATTTTTTATTACCGGTTTAAAAACCGGTTAGCCCGTGCTATTTTTATTTTTTAGTCTGTTTCAAAAACACTAATATATTTTCTAAATCCGAAAAAAATGATGTTACACTTCCTATAGTATTATGATATGTTTAAGATCACAAGTTTTCAAAAAATTATTTTTTTCAAAACTTCGTGTCGATGCAAACTAAATAATATAAATTAAAATAATAATTATTTTTGCACTTACGTGATTTTAGACTTTGAGCTTACTTTTCTTTTTGCAGAATATAACAAAAAGATAGAAAAGTTTAATGAATCTATTTGGGTCCACATTTGGACCTCTATTTGAAAATAGTCAAACTACAAAAGTGTGTGAATAATGATCAAACATTTATTGGGTAGGGTTGAAGCGGGAGTAGAGCTAGGTGGGCGGAATGAGACGATTTCTTTGGTTAAAAATTATATTATATATATAAGGTTAATTTTTTTTTTTATGTATATATATTAGGTATTGAATTCCCTTAAATTTTTTGTATATTTACATTTTTTTTATTTTTTGAATCCTCTTGTTAAAAATTCTGCTTCCATTAGTTGAAGATCCAATTTCTATTTCTCATATTCCATTTAGACTTTCTTATCATATTGCATGTTTCTCAAATCTCATTTTTCTTCTCCTTTTTTTCTTCACCTCAAATTTATAAGCTTCATTTCCCCAACATTTTAAGGACCCGTTTGTTCATATAAAAAATCAAAAAAAAAAAAAATTCAAAATGTGTTTGTCCATGAAATTTTACAAGTTTTTTAAAAAAATTCGAAAATGAATTTTTCAAAAATCACTTTTTCAAAATTTTCAAAAAACATTTCCCCACTCACAAAACTATAGCATTTTTCAAGTGAAATATATGTCCAAACATAATTTCAAATTTCAAATACCATTTTTCAACTTAACTCCAAATATTACTTCTTCTTTTTTTCAAAAATTACAATTTTTATGTTCAAACGCCTGCTAAGTGTTTTATAACAAAAATAGTAACTTAACTTTACCAAAAAGGCAACTGAGCTGACTATTCTTCTTTCTTTTTTCGCAGAATATATAGTTGCTTTTCCACTTTGAATCATTTAGAATATCCTTATCTTAAGCAACAAAACAAAAGTACTAATTCTTTTCCTCGATTCCTAGACAAAATATATAATTGTATAAGTGGAGAATCTAATCAATTGGGAGTTCGTATCACGACTTTTTCTAAGATTATGTATGCTTCATTTTCATGCATATCTACTACATATTTTATCATTGAGAAATTTCACTTTCTCAAAATTGTTATTAAAATGTTGTTTTTGACATGTCCTCGACTCAAAAAAACATAGTTACAACAGATAAACAGTATTGCTTATTGCGTGTAATCTCCGAAAATAGAACCCCATTTGTTCATTCTCCTAAGCTTAAACATCTCGATCTATAAAACTAACAATACCTTTAATTAGTATATGTGTATTTCTTTTTTCCAAATGAAGTATAATATATAACATTAGAACTTTTGTTGCAGCATTGGTGCCAAAAGAGTAAAAAGACAATGTTGTCAGTTTCAGGAATACTGTATTGCCAAAAATATAGAAGGGTAAAATTTCTTTGCCTCCTCCTCCTTCTACTTCTAGTTTTTTCATTAAGATTTATGTCGTTGGAACTCTCCAATATTGTTATTGTGTCTGTGTCAGATCCTCCAAAAATACACTATTTTTTTGGAGGGTTCGACACGCAACAACATTTTGAAAAGTCTGAGCAGCAACATAGACCAAGACAATGAATATTTCAAAATCGGCGATTTTCATTCAAGTTGAAGTTGTTCATACAGTCAAACCTCTCTATAACAGCCTTGTTTGTTCCGAATATTTTTGGATGTTATAGAGAACATATATTATAACATAACATGAAAATTGGTTCCGGAAAAAGCTTGATTTTTATAGTTAAGTGTTGTTATATAGTTATGCTGTCATAGATAGGTCTGACTGTATATTCTAGTATTATTATTAATGGACCAAATTGCAGGTGCAAGAACACATTCCAAGGAGTGAAGCAAGAGCACGCTACTCTAAAGACTAAGCTTGAATCTTACTTTCAGGTATATCTCTCTTGTCTTTAAATATTTTGCGCACCCTTAATTAAGAAAGACGTTTAATAGCGGTAACTACAAGAAAAGTAGTGGAATGTTAATTAAGTAAGATCTTTAAAGAGAGATAAAGAGTAGTTTAGATAAATATTAGAATAGTATTAGAACAGTCAGGTGAATCTGAAAAAAAAAATGGTGATAAATGTTTCTTATTAACGAAAAATAATATAGACCGGAGATAGCATTTCCTATATATTTGCATTTATATATTTTCACGACCGAGTAATGAATTTAGTGATAATTTGTCTTAAAATCTTGGATCTCTCTATATATACGTTTACCATCCATGTTTATAGCTTCTAATTTTTCCTTTTTCCATTTTTAAACTAGATGGCAAGAGAAGGTTCCCTATATGTTTGATGTCGAAAGCAGCATCAGATTCAAGCAGCTGATATATCCAAAATCCATATATATTATATTGCTCCAAAGAAATGATCATATATAGGATCTTCTTATCATGAAATAATGTACCATGGCACTGAAAAAATGTCAGCCATTCTGTAGTATAAAATCCGTCAGTACTTATTAATGCAAAGCTCGTGGTTTCAATACAAGAGTTCTTATATGTTTATGTAAATACATTTTTTCTAGCAACATATATGTATATCTACAATAGGTAAAATATGTATATATTTATAATAGGTCAACACAGCTCGAGAATAATACAAAATACATATCACAAACCAGGGGCGGCCCAACTTCATCGGAGGCCTAAAATAAAATCTTAATAAGAGGCCTTAATATATATATATATATATATATATATATATATATATATATATATATATATATAATTTAATGAACATCATTTTTAAAAAAATTAGACAAGTGAGGATGTGGAATTAAAAAAAATGAGAACTTAGTTTTATAAAGTACAGAAAATTAAATGAATTTAACGTTGATTACATCACAACTGAAATGGGAGAACCTAGAAAACATAAGTGACTCCTTTATTTTAGTAAGTCCCTTTCTATATTTTTACCATTAATGAGATGATTTCTAGCCCAAAAATTTCTATGATTTATTTAAGATTACAAGTTTCAAAAGCCTTCCTTTATTTCATAAAATACATGTCCAGTCAAACACTTTCATATAAATTGAGACGGAAAGAGTATAATTTATGTAAGGAAAATAAATAATAAGTTAGATTATTAGATATAGTTACGTGACCAACTAATGAATAGAGAAATATAATTAAGTAAAAAAAGATTGACAGAAAACTATTTTAGTTATATTAATTAGAGGAAGAAATCGAGTTATTAAAAATTAATATGACAATAAAGAAATAAATTTATCAATAATAAATGATAATTATATAAATAATATACTACTATATATAGAAAAATACTAGTAATTTTGGGGCCCTTAAATATTTGGGGCCTAAAGCAAGTGTTTCACTTGCTTTAGGGTTGGGCCGCCCCTGTGTGACCGTACCTCGCTATATATATATATATATATATATATATATATATATATATATATATATATGTGTGTGTGTGTGTGTGTGTGTGTGTGTGTAGAATTTCAGACTCAAACTCACTTACAAGTCAAAGTGTTGGTTTGCATTGCTTCTCTGGGTTAAAATCTACATATTTCTTGATTTCGAGTTTAAATTGGAAATTGGAGACATAAATATGTGATTAATATCGTATATATGCATTCCATTTCGAGATATATTTCACTGGTTAATCTACTGTTATATACTTTATTTTAATTCCTCTATTCTTCTTTTTAAAATCTTTTTACGTTTATTATTTTGGAATAATCCACGACACTTACGTTTTAATGCGTTTAACGAGGAAACGTTCATCTTCACTTAGACAGATGCAAATCCCCTAATTAAGGGTTTAGAATTCTTAATTCTAGAAAATTTCTTGTTGTTTAATTTAATTGACTCTTGTAATCCTACCAAATGACAATTTTAATCAATTTCCCATCTTTATTTACAACCAAAAATAAACTGAGGCTAGGCAGAGAATACTGCTAATACTTATCCCTAGTTTTAGTTCCAACATTTTTAATTAAAAAAAAAAAGACGAGACACAATCGGAACAAATTCAAAATAGCCACTTTTCAGCCCCTCGAATTGAAATAAATAGCCACTGCCTGGAGTTTCAAATTCACAAGTGAAACTCCAAAATAGTAATTATTTTTCAAAAACATAGCCGAGTGGCCAGTGGGCGCTATTTCTACTGATAGAAGTCGTGAGCAATATTTTGCACTCGTCAGTTCTTATGACAAATTCAACTCTGGAAATTTGAGAAGAAAATACACCAATTTCGAAACCATTTTGCATCAACCTGAAGACAGATAATGAATGTTCTTTAATTCCACTACCAAACTATGCAAAAAACTTAAAGGCTGCACACCAATTCAACAATACACTGCATATTCTTGTGAATAATATGATTCTTATTCATATTTGGCTTGTTTTTAAAAAGTTTATTATCCAACCAATTTTTTAATGGATAACTGTTTTCTTTTAACCATTCTGCTGCCACTGATAAATGATAAAAGCGCTAAAGATCACACAAACTTCTCCGAGCAAAACCCTGTAATTAACATACCAAATTAACATTATATAGCATTCGGGATGAAGATGCAAAGCGTCACGGAACACTGGCATTATCCTTGAAATATTCATGCTCAAGGGCACTCTTGGCAGTGATTCTCTTGCTGGGGTCTAAACAGAGCATTTTCTGAGAAAGTAATAAATAAACAAAGAGTAATGAGGCCGTGGATTTTTCAAGCAAAAGATTGAAGTCTGTGCATAACACCTACTCATTATCCACATACTAAAGGAGAAAAGCACCAAGTCTTTTATGTATTCTGCTACATGAAAAACGTTGATTTGCATGGAAACTAGTGCTACCAAAAATGCCTCGTGCGCGTCCTCCAAAAATGGACTACTTTTGGAGGATCCGACACACATCAACGACATATTTGGAGAGTCCGAGCAACATAGGTCCTCAACCCAATAGGTGTTCACCAAATATAATTCAAAAAAAAAAAGGAAAAATAGAGAGAGAGATAAAGAGAGACATGAAGGAAAGAGAAGCAAAGGTCCTCGACAAAAGGACATTTATTTACTTCATCTCTTACGACTATGAATACCTGCAAACTCAAAGACTACTTATAACTTTTCTAGATGTGAATGCCTATAGTAATTTCACTGGATTTTCTCAGAAGAAAACCAAGCAGAAAGGCTGGAGTTTAATTTAGAATAGAAGAAAGCTTCATATTCACAAGATGTATATATCATTTAGAAGAAGGGGAGCCTTGGATCCATGGTAAAGTAGTCTCTGTGTGATCTATTGTTCACATGTTCGAGCTGTGTAAGCAGCCACTAATGCTTGCATTAGGGTAGGCTGTCTACATTACACCCTGGGGTGCGTCTCTTCCCCGGACCCTGCACTAATGCGAGATGCTTTGTGCACCAGGCTGCCCCTTTTTGCATATATCATTTAGAAAGCAAACTTACACCAAAGAGATCAAGTCCTGCTGCATCAAGACTCGGGACTACAGTTGCCAAATCCTGCAATGTAATGAGCTTCAATTAAGCTTTTATTTAAGATGTGATAATATTGGCAGGAGAATCAGGCTAGTACTAGGGTGAAAAAAAAAAGGAAAAATATTGAGAAACTCTAGATTACCTTTGGAGTCCATTTGGGAAAGGAAGATTTAAACTCAGGCAAAGATGTCACTCCAGGCCATGTATTCTCATTTGGAGTACCCACCACTCTTCATACAGAGAAATAGTAGAGAATCATGACATAAATGAAAATATTTAATAACATAAAACACAAGGAAACAAAGATATCGGGTATCTATTTTTCAAGAAATCTCACAAATATTCTTTTGGTATACTGCAATATAATCTCTATGCATATGTAAAAACACAGTGTGTGTGGAGAGAGGGAGAGAGTCATAAACTGTACTACAAACTCAATCTTTAAACCTTCTCTCAATCTAACAATCCCATAGAGAGAGTTGATTATAAAACTTAATAATTAATTGATTATTATGTCTTTCAGCACAAAGAAATGAAGATTACACACAAGTATTGGACATGATGCTACTGGGAATTCCGTGTACAAAGAAGTGATTTCAAGGCCACAAAGCATCTCTGCAGAGCTGTTCATATATATATATATTGAATACAAAGGGTAAGGGAAGTAGGTAATGTAGTACAATACAAATCAAACTCTTAAGTCCTACAAGTACATGGACTAGGAGTCCTAATCCGCCCCCTCAATCTGGACGTATTGAAATAACTGACAAATTGTCACGCAAAAGACAATAACGGGAAGAGGATTAACAATCAATATGTTTAGAACGATCATGGAATACGGGGTTATGAGACATGTATGTTGAGCTGACATTGTCACACAATACTCGAATCGGTTCACGAAGATAAAGGCCAAGTTCACGAAGAACATGACGAATCCAAGAAGTTTCAGCTACAGTATATGCAATAGCTCTATACTCTGCCTCTGTAGACGATCTTGAAACTGTCGGTTGTTTCTTCGCACGCCAAGAGATGAGATTGGAACCCAAGAAAATTACAAACCCAGTAGTAGAACGCCTGCTATCGGGGCATCCAGCCCAATCAGCATCCGAATAAGAAATCACCAATGAATTGGATGAAGAAGCACGCAAAAACAGTCCATGCAAAATAGTACCCTGTAAGTACCTAAAAATACGCTTCACACACTGCAAATGAGTAGTACGCGATTCATGCATAAACTGAGAAACAACATTCACAGCATAGGCAATATCAGGACGAGTCAAAGTTAAGTATTGAAGAGCACCCACCATGCTCCTATATTCACTAGGATCTAAAAGTAACTCACCATCCATAAGAGAAATAGAAGTACGAGAAGCTAGAGGTGTGAGAACTGGCTTACAAGTATGCATGTGAAACTTAAGGAGCATGTCTGAAATATATTTCTGTTGAGATAAATGAAGACCACCAGATGAGCGAACAACTTGTACACCAAGAAAATAATGAAGATCGCCTAAGTCTTTCATGGCAAACTGAAGGGAAAGAAGACTAATGAACTGATCAAGGATACATGAACAACTACCAGTTAGAATAATATCATCAACATAAAGCAGTAGGATAAGAATACCTGATGATGAACGGCGAACAAACATAGAGGTATCAGATTTGCTACAAATAAAACCTTGAGAAAGAAGAAATGTACTAAAGCGATGAAACCATGCACGCGGGGCCTGTTTTAAACCATAAATGGCTTTGGTCAATTTGCAAACATGGTGAGGAAATTCAGGATGAATAAAACCAGGAGGTTGTTTCATAAATACTTCCTCAGTAAGAACACCATGTAAAAAGGCATTTTTAACATCTAATTGGCGAATAGGCCAAGAAAAAGAAACAGCAAGTAGTAGCTCGAACAACAGGACTAAAAGTCTCATGGTAATCAACACCAGGTTGCTGATGAAAGCCCTGTGCTACAAGACGAGCTTTGTACCGCTCAATAAACCCATATGAATTATATTTAATACGATAAACCCACTTACAACCGACCAAGTTCATGTGAGGTTGAAAAGGAACAAGTACCCAAGTTTTATTTTCCAAAAGCGCATTAAACTCATCTGCCATAGCTTGTTGCCACTTAGGATTTTTCACAGCCTGAGAGAAACAAGAGGGCTCAATATCACGAAGAGTAGCACTCAATGAAAATACCTTCTTAGGTTTAGAAATTCCAGATTTAAAACGAGTTTGCATTGGATGAGATGTAATGATAGATGTGGAAGCAGAAGAAGTAGTAGTGTGAGACAAGCTAGGTAAAGACGGTGAAAGATCAGTAGAGTGTGACTCACTGGATGGATCAGTAAGTGATGTCGGAGTGATTGTGGTAGAACAAGGAGAAGAGGAAGGAGAATTTGAGGAAGGAGGGTCAGAGGAAGCCACAAAAGAGTTATGCGGGACAGAAAGTTGTGTAGGTAATAAGGGTGATGTAACCACAAGAGGATCTGAAGAGTGGGATGAGGAAGAGACATGTGAAGGACAAGACATGGTAGCGTATGGGAACACTGACTCATGAAATACAACATGACGACTAGCATACACACGACCTGATTTAGGATCTTGACAACGATATCCTTAAGAGTTAGATGCATAACCAAGAAAGATACAGTGAACAGAACGGGGGTGTGAGCTTGTGAGGTACTCGAGCATAAAGGTTAGGGAAGCATTCACAACCAAAGGCTCTAAGAAAATTATAGTCTGGAGGTCTATGAAAAAGTCTTTCAAAAGGAGGGAGTCCTTGTAAATTAGGCGTTGGCAATCTATTAATTGTATAAACAGCATAATAAGCAGCATCAACCCAGAATTGAGGTGGTAAAGTAGCCTCTACAAGAATGGTACGCACCATTTCAATAATGTGTCGATGCTTCCGTTCAGCAACCCCATTTTGTTGAGGAGTGTCCGGACATGACTTGCGAAAGAGAATACCCGAGTTGGAAAAATGTGAGAGCATAGCTTTGTTATCAAATACACCACCTCCTAAGAAAAGTCTTTATTTTAGAGTTAAATACGTTTTCTACTAGTTTTTGAAAAGCACAAAAATGTGTAAAAACTTCTGATTTACTCTTCATAGGGTATAACCATGTAAAACGAGAGAAATCATCAATAAAAATAACATAATATTTAAATCCCAAGTTTGATCAAATTGGCGATTGCCAAACATCTGAGTGAACAATATCTAATGGAAAAGAACTACAGTGATCCACTAAACTAAATGGTAAACGTTGAGATTTTCCTAATCGACAAGGGACACAATCATTATTATAAGAATTAATCAAATTAATGTAAGTGTTTTTCCTAAGACGATCTAAAGTATAAGCTCCACTGTGACCGAAACGACGATGCCAAATATCTCCAGACTGACGTAGAGCAATACATGCTTGAGGATGAGAAGACACTGATGAAGATGCTAGCGGATAAACATCACCCTTACTGGAAGCTTGCAGGAGAGTTTGACCCGAGGCTTTGTCCTTAACAAAAATAGAAGAAGAATCAAAATCGACAGCACAATTGTTATCCTTACACAACTTCTTTACGGAAATTAATTTATGACGAAGTTGAGGAACATGAAATATGGAGCACAAGTGTAATGGACGAGATGTAGAGGGTAACTGAGTATATCCAATGTTTTTAATATTAAGCAAAGTGCCATTTCCGACAAACACACGATCAGAGCCATTATAAGGTGATTTATGCAGAAAATTACCTTCAGATGGGGTCATATGAGCGGACGCAGCAAAGTCAAAGTACCAAGTAGCATCATTTATTTCACCAACAGACATAGTAGCAAAAGACTTAGGAAGATCATTAGCAACAAAAGCATGATTAAATCGATTGGTACAGTGTAATGTAGAGTGACCGGGAGACCCACAAATTTGACAAATGGTAAAAGAAGGATGTGCTCCTAAGACTCCTGCAGATGGTGATGTTGAACTAGCAGATTGTGAATGATATGAAACATGGGACTTACTACCAATACCTGATGAAGACTGTCCATGAAAACCGTTGCGTGAAAAATTATTAGGTGAAGAAACTTGTTGTGATTGACCGCGACCACCAAAGGAGCCTCGACCTCTTCCTCCACGACCCCTTCCTTTAGATGAGTAAGACCGACCTCTACCACGACCCCCTTGAGATATTGATTGATTACCAGAGACAAAAGAGGAGTTAGGAGATACATTCTGGGCAGCAAAGGCTTGATGGGAGACAACAGGGTCTAGTTCTTTGAGGCGTTGCAACCGTTGCTCATGAAGCAAGAGTTTGGTACGAAGTTCTTCAAGAGATAGTTGGCCTGGATAGTGTGTAATGATGCCAACTAGTGTGTCATACTCTCTTCCTAACCCAAGAAGAACATGGTCAATAAAATCTTGAGTAGACACTGGAGAGTTAATTGCCACAAGGGAGTCTGCTATTTTCTTGGCTTCTAGGAGATACTCATCAATAGTCATGGAATCTGATTTGCGCATGGTAGTAAGTTGTCGCTTAAGTTCTATTGATTTAGCTTGACTAGCATCCATAAAACGTCTTTGTAAGGATATCCAAATATCACGTGATGTAGGTAACAAGTGAACATCAACAAGGACCTCGTGAGACAATGTTGCAAACAGCCACGATCGCACACTTTGATCAATTCTGACCCATGAACGATAGAGTGGGTTAACTTGCTGGTTACCAGAGACATCACATAAAAATTGAGTTGGTTGAGGTGTAGAGCCATCTACAAAGCCAAGGAGTTCATGAGAGATCAACACGGAGGTGAATTGAGTACGCCAAGTGAGATAATCTTCAACGGAATTAAGCTTGATAGTCACCAAGTTAGTGACGTTTGGTGCAGCCAATGCCGCGGTAGAATGAAAAGGGGATGGAATTGTTGGTTCTATTATTCCAGCATAAGGTGGGAGAGAAGGCAGACCAATCTGTCCTATAGATGAACCTGGTCGAATACTAGGAGCAACAGAGTGAAGGGGGAAAGAGTGTTGTAATAGAGGCAAAGGAGGAATTGTAACAGATGACGAAATATCCGATATTGATTGCGTAGTTGCAACAGTTGTTGTAGGAAAAGAAAGTGAGACATCTGAAGAATGGGTAGTAAGCGACTGGGAAGCCATAGTAGCGTGAAAGAGGTAAAAGAAAGTGGTAGGACAGTTGGATTGTACTGGACGTCTGATACCATGAACAGAGAAGTGATTTCAAGGCCACAAAGCATCTCTGCAGAGCTGTTCATATATATATATATATTGAATACAAAGGGTAAGGGAAGTAGGTAATGTAGTACAATACAAATCAAACTCTTAAGTCCTACAAGTACATGGACTAGGAGTCCTAATATTCAGAACCATAATCTTTTTAACATTTATGCTCTTCTATTTTGGTTATCCAACCCTTCCTAAGCCTCTTTCTTCTGCCGGCATTCTAATGTTGGTCTGTACCATAACAGCGAGCACTTGAACCTTCCACGACTGTTTCTTTCTAACAACCATTCAATAAAAATGACGGTTTCTTTCTAAAGGAATTGGAATTATCTACGAGGAGGGCAGGGAATATGCAGATAACAAAAATACTCCCTATAAAATAAAGTTGTGTATGTTCACTTTGAGAAGTAACAAAAGGCATTCATTAAAGGACTGGTTGTGTATATTAAAACCTGAAAATCTTGAAAAGTTCGTCAATCTCGGAGTCACCCGGAAACAGGGGCCGCTGGTTCACCATCTCAGCAAATATGCAGCCAACTGACCAAACATCAACAGGAGTAGAGTAGTTTCTTGATCCAAGCAGTATTTCTGGTGCCCTGTACCCTAATGTCACCACCTGAAACAATGAAGTCAACAGTTGAAGGTAAAAAAATAAAAATAAAAAAAGCTCAAAATGTTAGACCAGAAATATGAACTGAGTATCTGCTTTTTAAATGATTGAGAGACAGAAGTGATAATTCGATCACTTTCTTTTTCAGCCAAACAAACAGACAACTTGAGCTATAAGTGGTTAAACAAAAACTTTAGAAGAAAAAGTTGCTCATTTAGAAAGGATGGACCAGATATTAAAGAGAGGCATCAGATGCAATAACAATTTCTGCTCATAGACTAATAACTACTTTCTGGTCAAGTTTGAAATGGAACAACATGAGACAATGGTAATACATGCAATAAGCCTGGTTTGGGGATTTTGTTTCAAAGAGCTGAAAACCATGTGCATACCTCATGAGTGAAAGTTCTAACAGGAATACCAAATGCTCTACCCAATCCAAAATCTGCAAGCTTTAACACATTGGTGCGTGGATTTATCAGCAAGTTCTGAGGCTTCAGATCTCGGTGAAGAAATCTACAAGAATGACAATGCGCAATACCACGGAGCATCTGATACAAAAATGTCTGCAAAATTGGAGATATTACTTCATTGGCCATGAACATGAAGCCTGTGAACCTGACAACTTTACTGTTAGGTGGTGATACTTTCTCACATTGAAAACTCGGATAAAGATAATCATATATTTTAACTATTGTGCTAAGGGTGCATGTGCATCTCCTTCCTCTTTAAATAAGACTACTAAATAATGTCTTGACAAGAATCATAAAGAAGTAATGCTATCGATGAAGCAGCTAAATATAAGAACAAAAGCAACCTCCAAAAGAACATAGATCTTACTCACCTTTACAATACGGAGATCCTTGGAGAATTCAGGACATGAATCCATGTGCTTCTTCAAATCCAAGTCAAGATATTCAAAGACTAGATATAATCGCTTCTCGCTGTGAACCACATCCTGCAACCTATTTCCGAATAATAGATAGTTTTTCGGTCTTAGAGAAGATATGGATAAAAATTTCAAATATAGCTTTTCCCACATATAGAAAGAACAACTCAGTATTGCAACCCAAGTTACTGTTATATACACATTTGGATCTACTCTCTAGTCTCTAACTCCTAATTCAGTCAGCAAAAGCAAGAATGCTGCTCCAGAAATGAACATAACCCAATCACCCACAGCATTATTCATAGTATCCCCCCTCTCTTATCCTCCTTCCATTTAGAGTCGTGATTGCACAAAACTGCAATTTATAGGGTGGACAACAGCTCACACCTACAACAGTACACCCAGGCTCACTCACACACATGTCACTAAAATGCTATCCCGAGCATATCTAAACTTTTGTTTTTCTGTTTGCCAATCATCACAGAAGCACACCTGCTGAAACTTGCAAGTCTTCTCACTCTCACGTTTCAACCACAATTAAATAGAGGATTGGAGCACATTGTGTTGTCACATGTTAAAAGAATCAACCGGCAAACCGTAGCTTATACAATAGATTTATAAGCATAAACAAATAGCAGTTACACTTCCTTTGCAATCACAATCATATAATTCATATTGGTTCTAGATAAACTATAAAGACCATGTTATACCTCACAATGTTTGCATGCTGCATCTCCTTCAAAAGAGAAATTTCTCTAATAGCTGTGCTTGGCACTCCCTCATCTTCTTGCTCCATCCGTATTTTTTTCAGAGCAATAATTTCATTAGTTTCACGAACACGAGCCTTGTACACTACACCGTACGTTCCTTCCCCAATCTTTTCAACTTTTTCATACTGCACGTACCCCCAATATTATCATCCAAAGAAACATACAGTAAATTAGAAGTGACAAAGATAGAGAGGAGTACTCTGTTACCTGGTCCATCTAGGTCAATCTGGATGGACTCTCTGAAAAGAAAAGCAAGATAAAAAAAGTTACATAAATAAGTAAAGCTTCAGACAGCAAAGAGGTAGTAAAAATATTTTCATCAAACTTTACAAGAGAAAATTATCCAACAATTAACATAATCATATTTTCACGACAATGCAAAAGTGAGCAACGTTTTCAAATGGAAACTTCACTATGAAAAAAACAAAACTCAGAAGGTTGTTTTGTCGAGCTGTAGAAGCGAAACATATTTAGTTGGGGTGTGGTGTAGTTGGTTATCACGTCAATTTGACGCATTGTAGTTCTTCAGGTGATGTTTTATGCAAAGCTAATTTGTCCGATCCCTTTGGTATCAAGGCATGATTGATTAATTGACCCTACAACATAAAATACAAAGACAGCGTACGCTTTTCTGCAAGTATCATTTCAACCATATTTTCACTTTAATGCATAACTGAGCGAGGTTTTCAAATGGAAATTTCTCTGTAAGGAAACTGAAAACTTCCAGACAACACTCTTAAGAAAAAAGAAACATGATCCGTTTCAATGCATTTTCATGCTTTTGTGGATAGAGGAAAGTAACCGACTCAATCAACCAACTATGCCTCAATTTCAAATTTTCAGTGTGGGTTACATGAATTCTCTATACCCATTCCGCTCTATTAAGGCCTTTATTTGTTAGGACGGTGGTGTCCGAATCAACTTGCGTGCACCTCGACTATTCTACCAGGTACCGATGTTATCAAAGACGAAAAGCACAAAAAAGCTCTAAGGTCCGTTGGGGCTTTAAGCGCAAATAAAGCGTGGGTTTTAATGAAAAGAGGCGCAACTGGAGATAAAGTAAAAATATTTATATATAGTCTAAGATCAATAATTATAAGCATGAATAACAAATATATGGACAAAGAAATTAAAAACAATTACGATAAAGTAAAATATTAATTATTTAGTGTCGCATTTTCAGGATTACACTCATTGGCAAGAAAAAGTATACCTTGCTCAACATGTTTTGAGCCTCGCCTCGGGGCTTAAGCGCGTTTTAAGCGCCTTTGACAACACTGTCAGGTACCTATTACCTCCTACCAGTTTAGGTACCAGGTAACTCTGTCTACCAACTGTTAGATAAATAGGAGTATTTTTTGTCAATGCTTAAATTTGAACATGAAACATCGTGATTCTCCTCCTACTTTATTGATCACTGTGCCAAACCTTTGGGTGAATTCATCCTACTTTTTGATTATTTTTACAATGTCTATTGTCTCCTATCCATTCTGGGCTTGGAACTGGCTATTCTTTTCAAAGCTAGCATAGCCATAGGCCAGATTTAAAAATAGAAATATCCAATTTAATCAGCACACTATCAGTCGCAAACCACACCAAAACTCAAACAACAGAAGAATTAACGCAAAACATTAATGGACGCGGCGGAGAGGACAAAATCACCGTCGTGAAACGGAGGATCGGGAGATTAGAAGCCGCGGCGGTTGTGGCGGGAGGGAGAGAGCAAATGCCGCCGGAGTTGGACCAGTGAGGGACCGTTTTGGACTTAATAGTCAGCTTTACTCCTTACCGTGAGTAAACTTTTTAAAATGTGAATCCACTCGGTATACCTGTTTAAAACTCCATATACATTTAAAATATTTGTTTTACGTTCAATACTTACTTTATAAAATTTTATTTACTTTTTACAAATATCATTATATATTATTAAATAAATTCCACCTTTTAAGGGATTAGATTATCTCTTGCTCCAACGTGATAATTACTTATAACACTCCATCATCCCAACGAATTAGTATTATACATTTTCACCAAAACATTTGAACCCCAATGATTTCTTGGTCCAAATAAACAACCCTCTCTATTTTTTCTTGTGGCAAGTGGGCGCAGAAGGAAGAAGAATATGAAAATGGAGCATTTGTTTTGTACGAAACAATACCTCTTTGCCATTTATTTGTTGGATGAAGTGATTCATCTTTTTTATTTTTCTCTTATATCTATGTAATCAAAAGTAAAGTTAAAATAAGGTAAAATATTTTAATTTGGGATACAATATCTAAACTACATAAATATTAGAATATACTATTCAAACCAATACACCACACTATTCTAATTAAAATTACAATATTCAAATCAAACATGCTACACTATTCTAATTTGGAATATAATATTCAAATCAAACATACCAAAATATTTTAGTGTGCCATACATTATCCAAACCAAACATACCAAATTACAATTGATTAATGAAGAATATAGTATTCAAACCAACATACTATAATATTCTAATAAAGAATATAATACTCTAATTGGGAATATAATCTTCAAATCAAATATACCATAATAGTCTAATTTGGAATATAGTATTCAAACCAAACATACCACAATATTCTAATTTGAAATACAATATTCATATCAAATATTATTTTATTTATATTTATTGAGTATATATTATTTTACCTGGAATATTAACATTCTTTAATAGTATACAATGATTAGTTTACTGTATTTTTTTATTGTATAGGGGAAGATAAACTTCTATAACGACAAAGGTTCCCATAGTAAAAAAATTGTTTAATGGATAATCTTTTTTTATTCTTTAATTTTGGTCCAAGTTTGAAACGGATGGAATAAGATTTTGAGTAAATTTTCTTTGTGTATATAGCTTCCTTTAATTTAGAGAACATATTTATTAGGTAGTTATTGTCCTTTAACTAATTAGTTATTGTCCTTTAACTAAATAGGTATGTGGAATAACTAATTGATGTGTACTACATGTAATTTTTTAATTGAAGCATAGTGTGTTAAGGGTTCTTTAAAGGGGTATAGCGTGTAACTTCCCCTTTTAAAAAATGGTATAAATATTAGTATCAAATAGTGTGTTTGCATTATTTTAAAAAAAATATATAAGTTGCTGGAAATTATGAATATTTATCTTATTTAGCTAGTTCGATAAATAAAAAAAAGTATGACTTATTGTGATTATGTTTCTGCCAATTACCAAATTATCTCATTGTCTCGGTCTTTCTCTCTCCCTCATCTATCGTTTTTTCTCTTCTATATATTTTTTCTGATTGTAGAGTGTCGTTTTAAAAAAGTCGATGAAGAATAAATGACATTTGAGTAGAAAATTAAAATAGTTCAAATATAATATCGAATGAATTATAATGAGAGAAAAAGAATTATGGTCTTGTTATATTATTTATAAAAATATTATTTATATAAGATAATATTTTAATTATTTTTAAAATTCTAAATATCTAGACTTACAACATATTTAAAATAAATAAGGATTTAAAAGGTAAGAGATTAATGCAACAACAAACCCAATATAATCCCACAAGTAGGGTTTGGGGTGGGTAGATTGTACGCAGACCTTACCCTTACCTTCAAGAAAGCAGAGAATATTATTTTCGGGAGACTTTTGGCTCAAAAAAGGTAAAAAATTAATGAATATTTTACTTTTGACTATTTGTATTTAACTTATACAAAATACTTTTGCTTCCATTTGCCAAATGGGGGTTAGGCAAAATAGGAATTAGCTCGGGGCGAGACATTCGTGAAATGCTCTTGGACTTACGTGAGCGCTCTTGTCTTACAAAGCTGACATCTGAAGCGTCCGGACGTATGCTTGGTATGTTCCCAACGCCATGCAGGCTCATCCCATAATTTTTGTGCAATTGTATGTAATTAGCTTTATAGGTCATCAAAATTTTATTAACAACATTTTGACTTGTCAAAAGCTCTCTTAATTAATTACATTATAAAAGTTGAAAACACTAATATTACATCATGAAAATGAAAAAAAAAAAAATCATGAAAGTGAATTTGATAGAATCTTTAATAAAAATATTCTTCGTGTTTTACCTTTTGTTAGGTCTTCATTTCTCTATTCTTTATATTATTTCTTCAAATATTATTTCCTATACTTTATTTTGTTTGAAAATAATATTTTCATATTTGTAGGTTATGAAACTTATTTAATAGTTAGTGTTTAGTGAATAACAACTTCAATATCTATATTCATTAATGTTCTTTAAGTAATAGATTAGAGTGTTGAATTATTTTTAATTTATTAATAGCTTATGGGAAGCACATAATACTAAATTGTGTTATGTAATTGTGAATTATTATCTTAAAACTATATTCACAAAGAGTTAATCTGTGAATATTTTACTAATTAAAACTATTACTAATATTTTACTCTTAGATCTGAAAGGAGTGCAAAGTGTTTCGAAACTCCACATAGGAGTTTGCAATGAACATCATTTTTTTTAATCGAACTTTTCTTTCTTCTTCTTTTCTTTTCCCCTCTTTGTAATTCTTGTTTTCTTTTGTCCTACATGGCTTAGAAATCTTTTTAATATGATTTGCAATGTTTTTTCTTAAGCTTTTAAACCTAAAAACGTAGTTTTCACGTATTATGATGTGTCATTAATTTTCTTTTACAAATATAGTATACTACATAGTTTAAATAAAAAATATATAAATATTTAGTTGCTTTAAAGTCCTAAATATTAAAGAAATAACTAAATGATTATTATCCTAAACATTAGAGAATTAAAAAATTATTTTGTCCAATATGAAATCTATTTTTAAAGGGTAACAAGGCAAATTAAATTTTGCTAAAGACCTTCGTGTTGTAGTATAGATAAATATAAATATATAGATTTTGCTAACCATGAAGGCAATAGATTAATGTTGTACCCATTTTCTACTTCTCTTACATACCCCTTCCACTTACGGCTTGTTTGGATGGTTGTTACATATTGTATTGTATCGTATTGTTACTTTAAATACGATATTTGTTTTGGTTGTTACTTAAATTTTATTGTATTGTATCATTAAATCTGTCGTTACGTAACGACGAAATATGTCACTTTATGTAACGACAGATTTGGTGTGGTTGCGTCGTTATCTTGTCTTTTTCTCTCATCTCACCCTTTATTATTATTAAATAATTTTATTTTATCATTTACCCTACCTTTTTATATAATAATTCTTACCCCGTATCATAATTTTTCTTTATAATATTACAAATTTATTCTTCATATTACTGGTGTGTGATATCATGAAACAACAGCAAACGATACAACACGATATGATATTCATCAAATGATACAGTACAGTACAATACAATACGATATGATACGTTATGAAATGATGTGTAACAACCATCCAAACAGGTTGTTAGTTAAATATGGACAGTATCATCCATTTTATCCACACAAAAAAAAGGAAAAACCTGACGGCTCATGTGCATCGTCATCCTCTCTAGGCTCACATCAAAACCCTTGGTCATTAAAATAGTAATGACCAAGCTAACCCTCACAATAATAAAAAATAATTATTTTATTTAAAAGTAAACAAATATTTTAAATTAGGCATTTTGTAGTAACATGTATTATATCAAACTAAACATTCAACATAAATCTCGGATTGTAATCTTTACATTATTAATTCCAACATTACTAATTCTTTCACATTACATTAATAATACATGCATAACAACAACAACAACAACAACTCAGTAAAATTTCACTAATGGGGTCTGGGGAGGGTAATGTGTACGCAGACCTTACCCCTACCCCGAAGGAGTAGAGAGGCTATTTTCGAAAGACCCTCGGCTAAAAAAAAGAGACAAAAGGGACAAAAAAGGAGACAATATTAGTATCACAACAACAATCATAGGATAAATAGGAACACCATGAAATCCAGAAGAAAGATGCAAAGTAAAGGGAGACAATATTAGTAAATATTAGTATCACCACAACAGTCATAAGTAAAATAGGAACCTCATGAAATCTAGAAGAAAGATGTAAAGCAAAAGCGATAGCTACTAAATAGGACCTGCACTGAAAAGAGAAATAGTAAGCCACAACATTCCCACTAGTTATCTTAAAAAAAAAAAAAACTACATGGCTAGTGCCACCATGTTACGAAGTAAGGCACGACTCAACTACCTCCTAACCTACAACCCTAATACTCGACCTCCACATCTTCCTATCAAGTGTCATGTCCTCGAAAATCTGGAGCCTCGCCATATCCTGTCTGATCACCTCTCCCCAATACTTCTTAGGCCGCCCTCTACCTCTTCTCGTGCCCTCTATAACCAGCTGCTCACACCTCTGTACCGGAGCATCTGGGCTTCTCCTCTGAATATGTCCGAACCATCTAAGCCTCGCTTCCCGCATCTTGTCATCAATGGGAGCCACATGCACCTTCTCCCGAATATCATCATTCCTAATCTTATCTATCTTAGTGTGCCCGCACATCCACCGCAACATCCTCATCTCTGCTACTTTTATCTTTTGGATATGCGAGTTCTTAACAGGACAACACTCAGCCCCATACATCATGGCCGGTCTAACCACCGCTTTATAAAACTTACCTTTGAGTATCGGCGGCACTCTCTTGTCACACAAGACTCCAGATGCTAACCTTCACTTCATCCATCCTACCCCAATACAGTGTGTGACATCTTCGTCGATCTCCCCTCCCCCCTAGATAACCGAACTAAGGTACTTGACGCTGCCTCTACTCGGGATGACCTGCGAATCAAGCCTCACATCCACGCCCACTTCCCCTGGCGCAGCGCTGAACTTGCACTCCAGGTATTCCGTCTTCGTCCTGCTCAGCTTGAAACCCTTAGACTCAAGAGCCTGTCTCCAAACCTCCAGCCTCTCGTTAACACCGGCTCGCGACTCATAAATCAGAACTATGTCATCGGCGAATAGCATGCACCATGGCATATCCCCTTGAATATGGTGTGTTAACGCGTCCATCACTAGGGCGAATAAGAACGGGCTGAGCGCAGAACCTTGGTGTAGCCCCATTACAACAGAAAAATTCTCAGAGTCGCCTCCTACTGTCCTAACCCGAGTCTTAGCCCCATCATACATGTCCTTAATCGCCATAATGTAGGGAACCGACACACATTTTGCCTCCAGGCATCTCCAGAGAATTTCTCTAGGAACTTTGTCATATGCTTTCTCTAGGTCAATAAACACCATGTGCAGATCCTTCTTCCTCTCTCTGTATAGTTCCATCAACCTTCTAACAAGGTGTATAGCTTCTTTAGTCGAACGACCCGGCATGAATCCGAACTGGTTGTCGGATACAGACACCGTCATCCTCACCTTCGCTTCAACCACCCTCTCCCACACTTTCATGGTATGACTCAGTAATTTGATACCCCTATAATTGTTACAACTCTGGATATCACCTTTGTTCTTATACAATGGAACCACCGTACTCCATCTTCACTCATTCGACATCCTTTTCCCCTTAAAAATAATATTAAACAACCTAGTCAACCATTCCAAACCTGCTCTCCCCACACACTTCCAAAATTCCACTGGAATCTCATCTGGCCCGGTCGCTCTGCCCCTACTCATCTTACGCATAGCTCCCATGACCTCCTCAACCTCGATACGCCTACAGTACCCAAAGTCACGGTAACTCTCAGAATGCTCCAATTCACCTAGCACAATATCCCGATCCCCTTCTTCATCCAGAAGTTTACGAAAGTAAGTCTACCATCTCCTCTTAATCTGGGCATCTTCCATCAATACTCTACCATCTTCATCCTTGATGCATCTCACTTGGTCCAAATCCCGAACCTTCCTCTCTCTCAATTTGGCCAGCCGGAATAACTTATTCTCCCCACCTTTTTCCCCCAATTCCTCGTACATACGACCATAAGCCGCAGTCTTAGCCTTTGTGACCGCCAGCTTAGCCTCCTTCCTAGCTGCCTTATACCTATCCATGCACACTCGCCTCTCCTCCTCGCCTATGCTCCCCACTAACTTCAGGTACGCCGCCTTCTTTGCTTCCACTTTACCTTGGACCACTTCATTCCACCACCAGTCTCCTTTGTGCCCACCAGAGACGCCCGTCGAGACCCCTAACACCTCTCTCGCAACCTCCCTAATACAGTCTGCTGTCGTTGACCACATAGTGCTCGCGTCACCACTGCCCCTCCAAGCTCCCATAGACGACAACCGCCCCTCCAACGCTTGGGCTTTATCCTTAGTTAAGGCTCCCCACCTGATTCTCGGTCTTCCTCGAGTAGACATTTTCCTCCTCTTTAACATAATACCAACGTCCATCACCAAGAGCCTATGTTGCGTCGCGAGTATCTCACCCGGAATCACCTTGCAATCCTTGCACAACCCTCTGTCACACTTCCTGAGGAGGAGATAGTCAATCTGGGTCTTCGCCACCGCATTTTGAAAAGTAACCAAATGCCCCTCCCTCTTCTGAAAGCTAGAGTTCGCAATCACCAACCCAAAAGCCTTAGCGAAGTCCAACAATGATGTACCTCCTCCGTTCCTCTCCCCAAAACCAAAGCCTCCATGCACCTCGCCATAACCATTTGCGGTCGACCCAATATGCCCATTGAAATCTCCTCCTATGAATAGCTTCTCAGCAGGAGGAACCTGACGCACAATCTCATCTAACCCTTCCCAGAAGCGTCTTTTAACCTCCTCATCTAGGCCCACATGCGGCGCATAGGCGCTAACGATGTTTAGGGTGCACTCTCCAACCACCAACTTAATAGTCATCAATCTATCATTCACTCGTCTAACCTCAACCACCGACTCTCTAAGTTCCCTATCCACCAAAATGCCCACTCTATTCTTACCTTTCTGGACTCGTGAGTACCAAAATTTATACATGCATAACTTATCTTTAGAAAAACAATCCCTTAATGATTAATTTTATTAGCCACGCACAAATCTTAAGACATCTTTGATCGCTTTGTTGCCGGGGTGCAACAACCTTTTGTGACACTTCGAATAGAGTGGTTGAGTGGTCCTTACCCTCCCCCGAGCCTGAAGAAAGGAGACATCTTTGATGAATACAAATTTCAAAAGTGTCATATCCTCTCTCGAATGTTATAGCATATTTAAGATTACAACAAAAATATTCGTTTTCTTCTATAATTTCTTATCCAATCACACTAATCAGTATGAAGTTCAAATAGAGTGAATATTTCTCTTCGTAGATAAGATTTAAAAATTTTAGTATATTATTTGTTCGACTTTTTTTTTTTTTTCCATTTTTGCCTAATATTTGTTCTTGACTCGCATATTAACGCGCCTTCCTCCCAGTGGCGAAGTCACATGGTCACAAGGGTGGTCAACCCTTCGTCGAAAAATTGCGATGTGTACATAGGTAAAATATTATGTTTTAGAGGTATATAATACATATGAACACCCTTTGTCTGGATTATTTTTCACTTCTTTCAAATTTGAATACCATTGGAAAAATTCTTAGCTTCGCCACTGCGCCCTCCCAAACCGTATTTAAAAAGCAATTGAGATTTCAACTTCATTCAATTCCTTCATAAATAATTACGTATTTACTCCTAATTTTATTTCTATATTCCCATCTCGTTTTTAACTTCTTCGAGGTAAAAATAGAGTTGTTCGTTCAATGATATTTTCAGCTCATTTAAATATGTGGAATTTAGTTAGAAGAATTGAAGAAGAATTGACCATATAGCCCGCCATCCAACTATTTAAACTAAAAATAACCGAAGAATATATAATATTATGTATAATCTATGTATAAATGAGTATAATCGTGTATAATAGAATAACTTCCGATTAGCTGCCTCTTCTTCCAACCAAATTTGGTCAAGGAAAGTACTTCATATCAATGAAGCATAAAAGCAAAACTATAACAATTACCAAACTTCCAACTAAGGGACTAACTCGTCTGGACGATATTTGGTTGAAGTTGAAATAATTAAATATTTGAAGCTGAAGATGAAAAAGGGTATTTCGAGTTAAAATTGTATTCGGATTTGAATTTCCTTTCGGAAAAAAATAAAGGTTCGTGAGTAAAAATTATTATAAAACTGGTCCTGCAACTCTTTCCCTAGATAGCCTTGAACATTGATATGTAAATCATATTTTAGTATTTGCAAATTACATGAATATCAAATTAGAGGCTATTGTAATGTGTTGAATTGTTTGTGATTAGTACACTTGGTTAGATATTGACTAGCATGGCTTGTATTTGAAGTACATATATCAAGATTACTAGAGAATTCATAGTCAAAATTTTCATCAAGTTAAAAACAACAGCATACCCGGTGTAATCCTATAAGTGGGATCTGGAAAGGGTAGTGAGATGCAACCTTACCCCTACTTTGTGCAGATAGAGAGGCTATTTCTGATAGATTCCCGGCTCAAAACTAACATGCATCATTACAGCAGTATAGAGGAAGACATGGAGTAATGAAGAAGTCATAAAAGAGAAGCAATAACACATCAAGATAATAGTAAAACTGAATCATATGCAGCATGTAACTTTTCCACATAAATAATTCCAAGATTGATCTACACTTTTGGGGAAATAAGCATACTCTCACTTCTCTTTACATCAAATTTCTTGTCCCAAACATGAAAATGTTACAACATAATGTAAAACTAGTAAAGGCAAAAGGAGATGAAACCTTTTACTCCATTCCTAGGAAGGCAATTAACTAGTAACTAAACAATAAAAACAACAACAACAACAACAACAACAACAACAACAAATTCAGTGTAATCCCAGAAGTGAGGTCTGAGGAGAATAGTGTGTATATAGACCTTACCTCTACCTTGTAGAAATATTATTTCCGATATACCCTCGGCTCAGCAATTAACTAGTAACTAATAGCCAAGAATAGAAGAGCTTTCAATACTTCCCTCATGGAAGGTCTGATGGAAGCTAAATTGCTAGTACACATCATCCCTAATTTGAAAACAGTAGTCATTGCTTTCAAGTTAGTTGGTTCTTTGATTTCTTCATCCAGAGCATCTTCAATAAGATTTCCTTCTTCACAGTGTTTAATTTTCTTGCCCACTGTGCAAGGTTCATACATTCATTCATCTGTGTTAACACGTTCCTTTCCGGTAGCTAGCTCCAGTTAGGGTATTCAAACCAAATCGGAAAATCGCACCAAATCAATAAAAATATCCGACTAGGTTTGGTTTGGTATTGAGTAAAAAAATCTGAACCAAACCGATATATAAATATATAATTTTTATATATATTTTTAAGACTTTATATAAAATTTTGTTTAAACGATGTCTAAAAATATTTAAGATCTTCTATCACGACCCAAAATCTCACATATCCTGATGGCGCCTATCTCAATACTAGGCAAGCCGACAATCTCAATAAGCCATCATATCTTCTAAATTTGAAAACATAATATTTAAATTCAACGAAAGAAATCTCACAATACAAATATAATCACTCCCAAAACCTGGTGTCACTGAGTACATGAGCGTCTAATATGAATACAAAGTCTGACTGATAAAACACTGTCTGAAAGTATAGAACAGTACAATAACTGAAAGAAAGAGAGACAAGGTCAGCGGACTCTAGGCAGCTACCTTGATAGTCCCTAACTAATAGCACTCTAAGATCTAACAGTCGCCGTGTTCGAAAGTACCTGGATCTGCACACGAGGTGTAGAGTGTAGTATAAGTACAACCAACTCAATAAGTAACAATACTAACCTCTGGGCTGAAAGTAGTGACGAGCTCGGCAGGTACAATCCAGTATAGAAATAACAATACAGAAATGTAGGCATGCTTTCAAGTTCAATAATTACTCTCAGTATAAATAAAATAGATCAATTCTCAACAATATGAGGAATATGACATCTCTGTATCTACATGCTAATGTACATACTGTATGTGATGCACCTTAGTGCAAACTCCGTGTATTCACAATCTAAAATACTCAATCACTCAATATTGTATATGGTTAATCCAGCCCAGGAAAGATCCATCACAATATATATATATATATATATATATATATATATATATATATATATATATATATGCATATACTGACAGTCAGTCACTCAGTACTGTATAAGGCCAATCCAGCTCAGGGGAAGATCCATCCCCGAATATCAATGATTCAGACGAGATCCATGCCCAGAAAAGATCCATCCCTCTATATATATCTATGGCAAGATTCATGCCCAGGGAAGATCCATCCCAGATATATATATATATATATATATATATATATATATATATATATATATATATATATATATATATATATATATACCAACTACGCTCACTAGGGGTGTGTACAGACTCCGGAGTGGACCCTTCAACCCAAGCGTAATATAAAACTATTATGGCCTACTGCAGACGGGCAGATCCGATCCGTATAATAGTAAAGCCTATAAGGCCTGCTGCAGGCGGGCAATCCCGATCCAGGACAATAAAGCCTATAAGGCATGCTGCGACGTGCAACCCGATCCCATAATAATAAAGCCTATAAGGCCTGTTGCGGCGTGCAGCCCAATCCCATGATAATATATATATATATATATATATATATATATATATATATATATATATATATATAACCAGTAGGGCCCTACTGCAGGCGGGCAGTCCCTATCCCATAAATATCCTCATAATGGATGATATGGCATGCTGCAGGTGGGTAGCCCCGATCCCATAAATATCCTCACAATGGATGAATATCAGTGAGTATGAAATGTACTTTTTTTTAAAACAATTAATTTAACAGCAACATGACCCCATGGTCTCAAACTATATCGGCACGTAGCCTAAACATGATCTTTAATAGGGGCCTCAAATCGATTCCTCTAACACGTGGGAAATGTTCAGATAATAACCTGATCCTTTAATTTTTACAACTTCACAGAATTTATTCAAGTCACAATTTCAATGGTGCACGTCCACACGCTCGTCAACTATCGTGTGTGTCACCTCAAAACAATTTATATAAACCAATTCGGGGATTCATGCCCTTAGAACCAAGTTTTGAAGTGTTACTTACCTCAAACTGTGTAATTCTTTATTCTGCTATGCCTTTGCCTCGCGAATCGGCCTCCGAACGCCTCAAATCTAGCCACAGTTAATTCAATTAAGTCAATACTAATTATAGGAATTAATTTCATATAAAAATACTAATTTTCCAATAAAATCCAAAATTTAACTCAAAAACTGCCTGTGGGGCCCACGTCTCGAAATCCGACAAAACTCGTAAAATCCAACAACACATTCAATTACGAGTCCAACCATACCACTTTTATCAAATTCCGATAACAATCGACCTCCAAATCTAAAATTTTCGTTCTTGAAAAGCTTTGCAAAAATCTTGATTTCTTCCTTTTATATCCGAAATAAATGATGAATATAACCATGGATTTATAAAATATAATCATTTTTGGATATAGGACACTTACCCAAGTCGAAGTCGTGAAGAAATCCTCAAAATCGCCCAAGAACCGTGCTCCAAAAATCCAAAACGAAATGAAGGAAATGACCATTTTGGTCCTTAAGTTTCTGTCCATCCGTCACTAAAAGTCTATTTTCCATCACTAAAAGTCCACACCAGGACTTTCTTGCACTAACAGTTATATTTTTCACTAAAAATACTCTAACTCCATCATACGAACTCGGAATTCGACGATTCTTGTTCCTATGAGTCACAAATAATAATACGAACCTAATCGTTTAATCAAAACTCAATTCGAAGCTCATTTGCTCAATGCGATACCAATTTTGCTCGTTAAATAATTAACTCATGTTTCGCGCTAAAAACTCAATCGCGACTTGATGAAATTAGACCAAATTTTCTAGATCACTCCTATAATTTATTATCAAAATTCCAATACTCTCGAAATCGAATTTCGATCTCTAGAACTAAAAATGGCACTTTGGATCATTACATGCTTATGCTAAAAACATCAAACTCTTTCTCGATAACTTGTAGTGTATCAACCATAATTTCTTGTATCCAACTCCAACTTCCAAACGGTTTAAATTTTTGAAAACTAGATACAAAGGGCTGCAACTTTTATTTTTGGATCATTGCCAAATTCTTTATAGATTACGAGATATAAGCTTCAAAGTCAGTCATGTGCAGCAAAACTTTCTGCTATGCACACTGATGTAGCAAAAAAAAAACACTAGCTAAAAATGGCCTAGAAATGGTACGAACCCACTCTGAAACTCACCCGAGCCCATCGGGACCCCGTCCGAACATACCAACAAGTCTCAAAACATATTTCAAACTTAGCCGAGGCCTCAAATCACATCAAACAATACTAAAACACGAATCACATCCCAATTCAAGCCTATTCAAAACTAACAAATTCCAAATTCTACATTCAATGCTGAAACCTACCAAATCAACTCTATTGACCTCAAATTTTGCACATAAGTCATAAATGACATAACAGAGCTGTTCCAATTTCCAGAATTGAATTTCGATCCCGATATAAAAAAGTCAACTTCTCGGTCAAACTTCCAAACTTAAATTTCCTATTTTTGCCATTTCAAGCCTAATTTAGCTACCGACCTCAAAATAAATATTCGGATATACTCCTAAGTCCAAAATCACCATACGGAGCTGTTGGAACTATCAAAATTCTATTCCGGGGTCGTTTACATATAATTCACCATCCGGTCAATTATTTCAACTTAAGCCTCCAAAACAAGAATTGTTCTTTTAATTAAATCATGAATCATCCGAAAACCAAACTTGATCACCTTCGTAAGTCATAATACACATTTCAAGGTGCTCAAGACCTTAACCACCGAACAGAATGCTGGTTCTCAAAATGATAAGTCGGGTCGTTACATCCTCTCATTGGATGTAATATTTAATAAAACTATAAAGTCCATTCATTTTTATTTACTTTAAACAATGGATTGTATAACTTTCTTATTAAGTGTTATTGAAATACTTCAATCATCTCTTTGTTCTTTCATATTCATATGTCAAAACTTCTTATATCATTTTTGAATTTGAAGTGGTATTTCAATAATCTAAAATTACATAGAACATATCATTATTTAGGTGTCATATTGATTTTTATGTTTAATTATTAAATTCGGTTAAACTTGAAAGGGTACATTAACCAAGAATCATTGTTAGACGACTAAGAAAATAAATTATTACGTATTACTAAAAGTAATTCTCCCATAAGAATACTTTAAAAGATCATGTGTTTGTTAATTTTTTTTATTTTTAGGAAACATATATTCACTTACTAAAACTTTATCTATAACTTTAATAAAGCAAGATTAGAATAATATTCATGTAACAAAAAACCCCGAAAAATAGACAAAACCGAACCAATCCAAACCGATATAATTGGTTTGGTTTGATTTTGATAAAAACCCGAACCAACCCGGTCCATGTACACCCCTAACTCCAGTAATACTACTCCAAAGCTATAAACGTCGCTCTTTCTACTTACTTTAGTTGCATAAGCATACTCTAAAAATTTCAAGGAATGAAAGGTCACACCAACTTGAAAATATAAAATAAAGAAATACAAAGGGAACATTATGAAAAACTCACCGTCCCCAGAGGCGGATCCATGATTTTGGAAAGATTGGTGCACTATTATGAAGAGATGGATTTGGTTTATATATATATTTACGATGACAAAACAAGAATATGAATTTCAATGTGTTGATCCGGAGAATTTGAAGAATAAACCAAACAAAAAAAAATAAAGAAAATAAAAGGAACTTAATTAACATGCAAGAAGTGACACCAGACACGCCCATCTATCATGGGTGTGCCCAATTCTAGAAAAAGAAAGGAAAAACCAACAAGATTGAACATAAGATTTGAACTCCAGCCCCACTCAGAAAGGTGCACAAAATGACCATTGAATCATATGATACTTTGAGCTTGGGTACGCACATATATATATTTAAATATATTTTTAATATAATATAACATTATTATACATGATCTAGGGAAGAACATGGGTTCACATGTCCTAGTTCGATTGCGTGATTATATTATTAATGTTGTCCAGAAATTGAGTCCATCTCGTCCACCATCTACTTCACAGCATCACTAAGGCACGCCTAATTCATTAACATAATATGTGAATTGCGATAAATTCTCTATACAAAAAAGGGCTTTTCCGGCAGCAATCACTGCAGCTCATGAACTAACTCATTTCTCTTAGGCAGTAAAAGATGGCAAGTGGAGAGAAACAATGAAATATGAAATACAAGCGCTAGAGAATAACGAAACATAGATAATAGAGGATCTGCTTCCTAACAAAACGGATCTCGATTGCGGTGGGTTTACAAGATAAATTACAACTCTGATGGAACAATTAGACACAAGGCCCGACTAGTTATTCTCGGGAATCATCAAGTTGAAGGGATCGACTATGATGAAACATTTGCCTAGTGGCAAAAATGGTGACTGTGCACACATTTTTTGTTGTACTAGCGACAAATAATTTGGAGTTACAACAAATAAATGTATATAATGCCTTCCTGCATGGGGATCTTCAGGAGGAGGTGTACATGAAATTACTTCCTGGGTTTCGAGTTGCAAGTCCTGGAAAAGTGTGCGTACTTTGGAAGTCCCTTTATGAGGTAAAGCAAGCGCTGAGGAGTTGGTTTGCTAAGTTATCAGGTGCCTTGGAGGACTATGGGTCCAAGTATTCATACTCTGACTGCTCTCTTTTTACTCTGAAAAAGGATAAAGTTCGAGTAAATGTCTAAGTATATGTTGATGATCTCATTATCTCTGTCAATGAGCCCGAGGCTATCCGGGAGTTAAAAACATATCTTTGCAAATGCTTTCACATGAAGGATTTAGGTAGATTGAAAAGTTTTCTGGGAGTGGAAATCTCCAAAAGATCGGAAGGCATCTTCTTGAACCAATGAAAATATGCCTTGAATATTATCTTAGAGATTGGGTTATTAGGTGTTAAGCCCATGGGAATGCCTTTAGAACAGAATCATCGACTAACATTAGCGAGTGGACGGGCACTTAATGACCCCGAGCGCAATTGTCGTTTGATTGGTTGACTTAATTATTTGTGCTTCACTTGGCCGGAACTGTCATACAGAGTTCATATTTGATCTTGGTTCATGCATCAACCAAAAGAGGAGCATTGGGATGCATCTTTACGAGTTGTTTGCTACTTGAAAGAGAATATGTGACAAGGTATTCTATTGCAAAGCAAATGTGATCTACGTTTCTACAGATGATGTAACTCCAATTGGGTTGTTTATTCTTTGACTCAACACTCGCTCACAAGTTAGTTTATCTCATTGGGTGACTCACATATTTAAAGACTAAGAAGTAACATACTTGTAATGACCCGACTTGTCGTTTTGAGTATTACAATCTCATTTCCCCATTTACTGCTCAAATTGTGCTTACGATTGTTATTTGACTTGCCGGGGTAATTGGTTTGGGTCCGGCGAGATTTTGAAATGATTTGGAATACTTAGTTCCAAGGTTTAGAACTTAAGTTGAAAAGTTTAACCGGATGTTGACGTATGTGTAGCGACCCCGGAAAATTTGTTCTAAGAAAATTAAAGTTTTGTGGTGCCGAACTAGGCTTACGTGTTTGAGGTTGAAGAAATTTCTCACGGCGAGCAAGCTCGCCGTGGCTTGGATATTTTGGGTTGAATAATGCGCCGGAGAGTAAAGGAAAAATAATTTCGGATCTTTTGGGTTGAACAATGCTCGAACCGCATAATGGACGTAGAGTGAATCAGAAGTGGGGTAAGTTTGGAGATCAGGTTTGCGGCGCATTATGCGACCGCATACTAGTTCTGTGGTGCATTATGCAACTACAGAACACGTATGCGGGCTGCATAATGACCGTAGACTGAAGCAGTGTTACACAATTCCGGAGGGCCTTTTTGCGACCCATTATGCGGGCCGTAGAAGCATTATACGGTCACATATGCGACCGCAGAGTGTGTTTCAGAGTTTCATTTTTCTGGTTTTATAAACCCGACCCCATTCTTATAAAACACTATTGGGGGTTATTTTGAAGGGTTTCATATGATATTTTAGAGAGAGGTGAGAGCAACTTAGAGAGAGAAAGTGAAGTCCAAGCCATTTGTTCATCAATTCTTGTTCAATGCTTGAAGATTTCACAAGGATTTTGCTATGGCTTCAAAAAGGTAAGAATTTCTTTCCCCAATTATTCAATTTCGAGTTTGGGTAAAGATGGGTGATTGGGAGTATGATTCTTGGATGTGAGAGAACTATTTATACATATAAATACCAATAAGGTTTGTGGAAAGATTGTTGAGTTCAAATGGGTAAATATTGGGTTGAAAATGGTAAAAAAATTCAAAGACTTTAATAGAAGATTTGAGGGCCGAGTTGATGTCGGAATCTGGTAAAAATTGTATGGTTGGACTCATAATTGAATGGGTTGTCAGATTTTATGAGTTTCGTCGGATTCCGAGATGTGGGCCCCATGGGCGATTTTTGAGTTAAATTTTAAATTTTGTTGGAAAACTAGTATTTTCATATGGAATTAATTCCAATAAATTGCATTGACTCAATCAAATTAATTATGACTAGATTTGAGGCTTTCGGAGATAAATTCGTGAGGGAAGGGCATAGCGGAGTAAGAAATTACACGGATTTGAGGTAAGTAACATTTCTAAACTTGGTTCTGAGGGTATGAATCCCCGAATTTGGTGTTATATAAATTGTTTGGAGGTGACGCACACGATAGGTGACGAGCGTGTGGGTGTGCACCATATAAATTGTGACTTAAATAAATTCTGTAGAGTTGAAAAATTAAAGAACCGTGTAATTATCCGTGTATCCTCCACGTATTAGAGAAATTAAGATGAGGCTCTTATTAAAGATTATGTTTAGGCTACGTGCCGATATTTTGGGGGCCATGAGGTTGTGTTGTTGTTGAATTAATTATTTTAAAAATGTACATTTCACACTCAGTCATATTCATTCATTGTGAGGATATTTATGAGATCGAGTTGCACGTCGCATCAGACCATATTGGCTTTATATACTTTATTATTATATGGATCGGGGTTGCCCGCCTGTAGTAGGCCTTATAGGCTTTATTATTATATGGATCGGGGATGCCTGCCTGCAGCAGGCCTTATAGGCTTATTTATTATACAGATCGGGATTGTCCGCCTGCAGTAGGCCATATCGGATTTATATTATACTTGGGCTGAAGGAGCCCCTCCGGAGTCTGTACACACCCCCAGTGAGCGTAAATGATTATATATTCGGGATGGACTTCCTAGGGCATGGATTTGCCTTACTTATTTATATTGTGATGATTTTTCCCTGGACATGGATCTTGTCCGTATAATTTACATTTGGGGATAAATTTCTCAGGGCTGGATTGGCCTTATACGGTACTGAGTGACTGACTATCAGTCGATATGTGTATATATACGGGATGGAATATCACTAGGCTGGATTGGCCATATACAATACTGAATGATCCAATGAATTGTGACTAGTAGTACATGAGGTCTTTCCACTGAGATGTCATATTCCTCATATCATGCAGTATTGATATATTTTTGCTTGTACTAAGTTTAACTATTGAACTTGAAAGCATGCCTACATTTCTGCACCATTATTTATGTACTGGACTGTACCTGTGGAGCTCATCACTACTTTCAGCCCAGAGGTTAGTCTTGTTACTTATTGAGTTGGTTGTACTCATACTATACTTTGCACCTCGTGTGTAGATCTAGGTGCTTCCGGGACACGGCGAATGTTAGACCTCAGTGTGTTACTAGTGGGAGACTATCAAGGTAGTTTCTTGGCATCCACTAGCCTTGTCTCTCTTTTCTTCAGTTATTGTACTGTTTTATACTTTCAGACAGTGTTTTATCAGTCAGACTTTGTACTCATATTAGATGCTTATGTACTCAGTGACACCGGGTTTTGAGAGTGTTTATATCTGTATTTATAAGATTTCTTTCATTGAATATAAATATTATATTTCAAACTTAAAAGGTATGGTGGTTTATTGAGATTGTCGGCTTGCCTAGTATTGAGATAGGCGCCATCACGACATGTGAGATTTTGGGTCGTGACAATACCGTCCCTCGATCATCTGTAGAGGCTGAATATCATTCTAAGGCAATGACAATTTGTGAGTTGAAATGGTTGAAGGAAATTTTATCTAGTTTGGGAGTGACTTGCACTTCCCCTATTCATCATTATTGTGACAGTCAAGAAACATTGCATATAACAAAGAATCAGTCTTTCATGAATGAACTAAACACATTTAAGTGAATTGTCATTTTATTCGTGACGAGATTGATAGTGGGAATATTCATACTAGTTTTGTGCCTTCACATGAGTAATTGACAGATATCTTTACGAAGTCATTAGGAAGATCTCAATATGTTTTCTCTTGTGCAAGTTGGGCATTTGTAATCCGCATGCGCCAACTTGAGGGGTAGTAATGAAGCGTGTGTATATATTTGTGTATGTTTATGACTAGAAGAGTTTTTTTTTTCCATATTTGTTTGGAATAGTTTTTCATATTTGTTAAAACTAAGGTTTACTATTGAACTTGTATACATATTCTTGTTAATCAATAGTAGGCAAGTCTTTCTATTTCACACTTGGCCACCGTTGGCCACCGTGTGCTGTTGTGTTTTGGCAATCTCCAAATTAATCAACACACTATCAGCTCTTGACCAAACCAATATTCAAATAACAGAAGAGTCAACAAATTGAGAAAATACGATAACTCTATAAGCGTACAAAAGTTAACATCCAAAGGCAACTTATTCCCAACCTAAACTTCCTATAAATGAGTAGAAATCATAGACGTGTTTCAGAAGAAATCACACACACACATACATACATGAAGCGGGTAGAATTCATGGTAAAAGCAGGAAATGTGGGGGGGGGGGGGGGAAGAGAGTTGTTGGAGCTTGCAAAATACTAAAGATTTTTTCCAGATAGTTTCCTTTGTCTGCGTCGAGAGATCGAGAGATCGAGAGAGCGCAAATGCGGCCGTAGAGCAAAACTACAGCAGTTTTTGTTGTTAACTTTTCTACTGCTTGCTACAAAGCACAGCTTGGATAAATCAATAACAAATAAATTGATTTAATGAAATGAAACGACTAGTTTTCATATTTGACACTATGCAACTAGTAGACTAGTAGAATTTTATGAAGGACGATTAGTAGCTAAGAGTAGAAGAACTTGCACTACATCCTTCATTAGAATCTGTCTTTTAATAAAACAAAATAATAAATATTATACACAACTAATAATAATTATATCAAGATTAAATAACCAATTGTTCCATAATAAATACTACATCCAAACCAAAATTCATGGTTAATAGTATATATTCCAACAATGATACGACTAGTAGAATTTTATGAAGGACGATTAGTAGCTATGAGTAGAAGAACTTGCACTACCTCCTTCATTGAAGGTCTAGTGGAAGCGACCTTGTTAGTACACATGAGCCCTAATTTAAACACTTCACTCATTGCTTTCAAATTTGCTGGTCCCTTGATTTCTTCATCCAGAGCATCTTCAATAAGTTCTTCTTCTTCAACGTGTTTCCACGCCCGCTGTGCAAGGTTGATCGCCTCATCTCTATGAACAGGTTCTCTTCCGGTAACTAGCTCCAACAGCACAACACCAAAGCTATAAACGTCGCTCTTCATACTTACTTTAGCTGTATAAGCATACTCTAAGAATCAACAAATGAAAGCTAAGGTCATGCCATGACAAGTTTAAGATATAGTAACTAGAGAAATACAAAGGGAATAATTTCATTTTCAATCTAAAGTGTACCTGGAGCCATGTAACCAAAAGTGCCAGCAACCGCAGAAGCAGTCTCAGTATCTCCACACTTGGCGAGGACTTTCGCCAGTCCAAAGTCTGCAACCTTTGCGTTCAAGTCGTTATCCAGTAGGATGTTACTTGATTTAATGTCTCGGTGAATAATGGGAGGAGAGCAATGATTGTGCATATAGCAAAGACCACGGGCTGCTCCAATTGCAATACGCAGCCTTGTATCCCATTTCAAGACTACATTTTGTGCTGGACTGATCATGACTAATGATTCACGTCCTTGCTTAGGATGCAACCATTTGTCTAAGCTTTGATTTTCCATGTACTCATACAGTAGAATTTTTGAGTTTTCATTTGAAATGCAGCAAATTAGCGTAACAATGTTGACATGTCGAACTCCACTTAATGTTTGAAGTTCTGCAAGAAACTGTTTCTTCCGACTGTTGTCCAATTTTCTTTGGTTGCATATTCTTTTAACAGCAACATGACTTCTATTTTCATCAACACCAATTCGATAGATGTTTCCAGATCCTCCACTCCCAATCAAGTTCTCTTCTGTTAGATTCAGTAGAATTTCTGATCTTGTGAAGTTAGTACTTCGAAAAGGAATGAACTCCCATTCATCGATCTCCTGTGTCTTCTTCCAAGAACATTTGGACAGAGAGAGTTTTGAATGCTTCAAAATGTAGCACGAAAGACAAACTAGAACAATAATTACTAAAACTACGACGAATACAGGGGCTTTGATTTTTGCTTTGTGGTGCTTTTGATTAGTACATAAAGGTAGGTATTTAGTAGCGTGGCTTGAGTTACAAGTACATAGATCAAAATTACCAGAGAAGTCATAGTTAGAATACTTATCATATTCTAATGGGATCTTTCCAGATAATTGATTCCAAGAAAGTTTTAGAGCAGAAAACTTTGCCTCTCCAATTGGAATTGGTAAGGTGCCATGAAGTTGATTGCGTTCAAGATTTAAATCGCTCAAATTTTCAAAACGAAAAAGCCAATCTGGAATTGATCCATTCAGATAGTTTCTTGACAGATCCATGTATACAAGACTGAAAAAAGTTGAAAATGCTTCTGGGATGTTTCCGATCAAATTTGAATTTACAATCCTAATGTTTCTCAAATTCTTCAACTCTCCTAGCTCATCTGGAATGGTAGCAAGCTCAAATTTCCCCATGAATGATATATCTAAAGTCTCAAGGTTTGAGAGATTTCCGATTTCTGGGGGTATTGAACCTTCAAAATTGTTGCCTGTAAGAAACAGACGTCTCAACTTTGAAAGCTGACCAACAACTCCTGGAATTGATCCATTCAGATAGTTTTCTGACATATCCATGTACTCAAGACTGGAAATATTTGAAATAGCTTCTGGGATATTTCCGATCAAATTTGACCTCATAAACACAAGTTGTCTCAAATTCTTCAACTTACCTAGCTCATTTGGAATGGTAGCAAGCTCAAATTTCTCCATGCTTGATGCATCTAAGATCTCAAGGTTTGAGAGATTTCTGATTTCCCGGGGTATTGAACCTTCAAAATCGTTGCCAGTAAGATGCAGATGTTTCAACTCTGAGAGCAGACCAACAGCTCCTGGAATGGCACCATTGAAAAAATTAGAACGGAGATTTAAGCCGGTTAGCCTAGACATTCGATGAATGTCCGTAGGCAATGGTCCCTGGAATTTGTTAAAAGAAATATCAAGAACTTTCAGCTTTGAGCAGTTGTATACAACTGTTGGAAATGCTCCTGATAAAAAGGTTGATGCAAGTATAAGATGTGTGAGATTTTTGAGTTTACAAATGATTGGTGGGATTGCAGCAAGGTACTGGTATTCGAGATTTATGCCTGTGATAAAACCACGAGAACAAGAAATCTCTGGCCAAGTGCAAGGAGATGAACTGAGATTCCACCGCTGTTGGATATCAGATGTATTTCCCAAATAGCTCTTGAGCTTCAATAAGATGGTCTTCTCATCTTCTTTTACAACAGTGGTTTGAGAATTTGCATAAACAAGTACTGAGAAAGTAACAAAGAAAATGATCATGAGATAATGGTATTTGTTCATTTTCATGGATCCTTTTCTTTTCAAAAGTTTTGCCAAATCTTGATTAATTTCTACGGGAAAGGGAAAAGAATGCTTCAAAAGCTTACGGTGATAGAAAGTTACTGGTCACAAGTTGCAAATGAATTGAATGCTTTGCTCTGATTAAGATGTGGTCGAGAGACAAGTAATGAAAGGGAAGTTCGGGCGGAGCCACTGTTGGCAATGGCGATGGCAATGGCGGAGCCACTAATTGGCAAGGGATTTTTATGCATTCACTCCACTTAATTTTTTCGTATGCTTACTTATTTATATTTTGACTCTCCTTATTAAAAATTCTGACTCTGCCATTATTGGATAGTTGTTATCCATTGTTTTATAATGTATTGTATTGTATCGTTTTATGAATACAAAGTTTGGATATATTGTATTGTTTGTTGTTGTTAAATAAAATTTTGCAGTTTGGTTTGACTGCAGTAAAAGCCCTTCCATAAATCAAGTAAAGCAACTTATTTAGGCCTCACATTTGTGGAGGCCTCATTTTTTGCTACATCTAATAGGTTATGTATAAGTTTAAAAAGGGTTCTTTGAAGTGCAAATGTTTGATTTCTTTCTTTAACAAGTATAGAGAAGAAGGATTTGCAACTGCTATGATTTCTGCCAAGAAAATTGCACTTGAAATGAATATCGAACCCGAATTTCGTAAGAAACGTGTGATATATTTCGTAAGAAACGTATAATATATAGGAAGTAACAATTTGATGAGAATATTGATAATAAAATCTCAAAATCTTTCGAAGAGTCCTTTGGAGTTTATTAGTAGACAAGGCTATTTTTATTACTTCAAAATAGATTTGAACAATTCGAAGCATAACAAAATATTTTTGGTATTCTATTTAGCGGTAAAGTGAGTGGGTTGCTCTAGTGGTGAACACTCTCCACTTCCAACTAAGAGATTGTGAGTTCGAGTCACCCCAAGAGCAAGGTGGGGAGTTCTTGGAGGGAGGGAGTCGGGGGCCTATCGGAAACAGTCTCTCTACCCCAGGGTAGAGGTAAGGTCTGCGTACACACTACCCTCCCAGACCCCACTAGTGAAATTATACTGGGTTGTTGTTGTTGTATTTAGCAGTAAAAATTAAGATTACTAGATGATGAAAATTTTAAAAAATATTATCTTAATCTTGAATGTTCCGTAAATTATAATAACCAATTTGATATTGATGGAGATTTATTTTCGGAATTAAAAGTATTAAGGAAAATAGTACAATTAGAAGATAATATTTTAATTGATACACTCGGTCAAATAAAAAGATTTGATTCTTTTTTCAAAGCATATATTACTTATTACTTATGGAATGATATTAATAACTCATGTTACTGTCGCTTCAGCGGAAAGAAGTTTTCAAAATTAAAATTGATAAAATCTTACCTAAGATCAACAATGTCTCAAGAAAGGTTAAATGGATTAGCTATATTATATTATCAATTCAAATAAATAAATATTTTTTTTAAAAAAGAAAAGAAATTTAAGGCCCCTCATAAAGTTTGGCTTTAGGCTACAAAAATCGTCGGGCCGCCCTTGTTTGACTGTATTGTATTGTATTGTAACTGGTAAGTTTACTAAAATACTCTCAATTGTTTAAATATTAAATTTATCAAGAATTACGCATAAAAATAATTTAAGAAACCTCTTTCTACTAATTTATCATCAAATATGTCTTATAAATAGGTTAAGCAATTAAAATTCATGTGGTAAATTGTATCACCAGCAAAACAAAAAAAAAGCTTAAAGTATCGTGTGTTTCTATGATTTATATTTGGCAAAATACATAAAAGGCTTTTTTAAGTTGTCCGCAACAATGACACCTCAATTGACCTATTTACTATTTAGACACTTCAAATGATTATTAAGTGTAATAAGTAAATACCCGATTGGAGCATACTGATGTGTCAAATAAACCAATTAAAGAATGACACTTGTAATTTATAATTATAATATTTGACTAATTAACAAACAAATAAGATTAGTGGGAATTTGAGAGAAAATAATCAAATTGAGTTCAGCCATAAAGTTTAGCAGCAGCATTTAGCAAGAAATTGTGCTCTCTTTTGTGATTGGTTTTGGGAGAATATTTTGGTTAAAGCATCAATTTTAGAGGGTTCAATTTACTCTATTGAGTACTGCTGTAAATTTCATCTCAGACATGATTCTTCTACCGTAATGGTATGAAATTTGATTTATTCAATTAATTATAACGACAATGCTTGTGATTGATTGTATAAGTAATTGTGACAGTATATATTGGAAGAAATTGTGTGCATATTTTATGTTTTTCCCATTGGCTGTAATTTGAAAGAAACTTTTTAATTGTTCTTGTTTTTTATCAATGGTGAAAACTTGAAGAAGAAGAGGTATGAAGTTGAAGGCAAGTGGGGTCATTATAATGTAGGGTTAATTTAAAGAGAAAAACTTAAGAGCCCGTTTGGACATAAGAATTTTTTTACTTTTCTTCTAAAATTTTATTTTTTCCTGAAATGTTTGGCCATAAAATTTTCAATTTTCATTCGAAAATGAATTTTGAAATTTTTTGAAAATTTGAAAATCTCTAAAAAGTTGTTTTTCAAAATTTTGACTCATATCATTCACAAAATTTCAAAAATAACCCAAAATTATATTCATGTTCAAATACAACTATAATTTTCAAATACTATTTTCACTTGAAAAAAATTCACATTTTTTTTTTGAGTTTTACATTTCTTATGTCCAAACGCCCACTTAATTTTGAAGGCGCACTTTGTCATGTCACCGTGAGGGGTTCATGAGTCACACTTTAATTGAGAAGAGGTGTCTGGTCATTAGCATAATTGAAGTGTCCATCTGATCGTTGAGGACAACTTAAATGGGTCGTTTATAAATTTCGACTTATATTTTAAAAGACTCCAAAATTACTTTCTCATTTTTTTTATTATAACTCTGGGTGGCAGGGTCAACATGCGCGCACCTTGACTAATTTCACGAGGTACATGTTACCTTCCATCAACAAAAGTACTGAATAACTCTATCCACCGAGAGGTGGTTGGACAGATAGAGAAGAAATCACCTATCTCTTTTATCATACAGATCTTCCTCTTTTTTTTTTTTTTGTTTTGTTTTGTTTTTGTTCAACTTAATAAGTTCTTGTACGCAATAATTCAACTTGAGATGAGTTGTTCTTTTGCCAAAAGCTTCTTTTTTACCCCTCTGGAAGTATAATCGATCAAGTACGGGTTCAACTGAACTCATGACTTTCGATGTGGAGCATAAATTTAAGTATAAAATATACTAAAATTGCAACAAATAGCAGATTTAAACCCACAGCCTTATAAATATAATGAGTTCAATGCTAAAAATCTCAAAAAATTACACGGGCGCCCTATTTGATCGCCCCCATTTAATCTATACCCACTTTTTAAAAAAGTTTTAACTTGTACCTACTTTTTAAACAACTTTAGGCCTCTTCTTCGGATGACACTGATTTTATATGGTGTTTGTGAACATATTTTAAGATAGTTTATGATGTTTTACAATTGTGAGTTGTTATGACGCTTTATTTTTACTATTGCTTAGGGTTTCTTCTTCTTCTTTTTCTTAATTGCAAAATAAGTTCGTTAGATTTATTGTTGTTTTGACAAATTGATAATTGGGGTTTGTTCTTGTTGGTATTTGGAGGCTATATTTCAAATTTAAGCTCATTTGGAGTAGTTTATGTATTAAATCATATATTTGATTGTTATAATTCGAAGAATAAATTTCTGTTTCTGGACAATTTGCACTTCAGGTCTATTTGGCTTTAAGTGCATGAAAATATTGGTTGCACTTAAGACATTTTGGCCTTAAGTGCATCTGAAATGCAATTTTTCACTTCAGACTTATTGGCCTAAGTGTAGCAAAACGTTTGTTGCACTTCAGACTTTTTGGCCTTAAGTGCATGAAATCATTGGTTGCACTTCAGACCTATTTGGACGTAAGTGCATCTGAAGTGCAATTTTTTCACTTCAGACTAATTTTTTTTAACTTCAGACATCGTAAAGTGGGTACGCTTGCAAACATTTTTGCAAAGTGGGTATAGGTTCAATTGTGACCCCAAAACCTGGTATAAAGGCTGAACCCATATAGTTTAAGTTATGGATCCGCATCTGCTCCAGACAAACATAACATTGTAGAGTTAATATCCTGTTGTCAAAACCAAACACCAACAAAATCTTTGCTGGAACCTGTACTTCATTTTCTGTAGATTACACAGACCAAAAATGTCAATCTTTTTAAAGCCAAAAGAAAAGATTTCAATCTAACCAAAGCTAAATATTCAAGTATAAGCCATTCCATTATAATAATCAACCAATAGGTCAATGACAAAAGCTCACGAGGAAAAACAAAGAAAAATGTTACAATGACTGCATATAGTTGATACACAGAAAGATCGAAACTCTCCCCCGTACAGCACACAAGACTTCTTCACGGCCTCAATTACGTAGGATATTAATACACTGCAAAAGGATTTAACAAAGTATAAGTTGATAAAAAGCCGAAAGAAATAGAGCAAATGGGTGGACTTGAGAAAGAGGTATAGTCAGACATCTCTATAACGTCCATCCTTTATAACAACACTTCATTATAACAGTCAAGTTTTCTTTAGAACCATTTTTCATGTTATGTTATAATCTGTGTTCTCTAACTTCTAGCAGCCAGAAAATACCGGAATTAACGAATCTACTATAGAGAGGTTTGACTGTATAAAGAAAGAAGTAGTCGTACTAAAACAGGAAAAAAGAAAAGGAAAAAGATACCGAGGGGGGAAAGGAAGTTAGAGATCAACCTACTAGTATGTCTAGAGACCTTGCTCAATGAGATAGTCACCCAGCCTTTCGACAATCATATTGCACTGCCCAGGAGTCATCGGCTCGCCATATATTCCAATGATCAAAGCCTGGTTGGTCTTCTTAACCGTGATACCACCGGGACCCTGAAAATATCGAGGATGAAGACAGGATGACAAAATCACAGAAGGCCAAAAGTTGCAATGAGAGGACTTCTCTACCACATAATCTGATCTAAATTTCGGGGTATCTCGTGTGAAGCATTGTGCAATCTACTTTCATGTACTACAGCAGGGAAAATGCCAGCACAGAAGATCGACACCACTACAATGATCTTTGTTAGATAATTAAGTAAATACAATGTGCTTTCCCCGATGGTTCAAACTTTTAGATGAGATGGTCACACAATTCCAGCATGGCATCCAAGCGGGTAGAGATCCTAAGTTCAAATCTCACCGTCAAGCATTATCAAGAAAAATTTTCACGTGCTTGGGCTATGAAAAAGAATCAGACCCACATGTGAAGAGGCATGTTGAGACATAATTAAATAAATAAAAGTGTATTCTCTCTAGCAGCTTAATCTTTTCGATGAGATGGCCACACTTCAATAGTTTTTATTCAAATTGGTCTTATAGATCTAAGTTGAAACAAATCTCTCATCTTATGGCGAGAGGCAGTGATAAAAAAGCAAAAAGAAAAAAAAGGTGTTGTATCCAAGACACTTGCATATGGCTAAAGAGAAAGAAGATTCAAAAATTTGTTTGAGCACATCAAGAGGTGCAAGTGAGAGTTTATTAAACTTTCCTGCCTGCTTTAGATAAGGATATTCAAATATATGGCAGAAGGAGACTACATGAAATGCAATAGTAGGAACCCAGGGTCATGTACCTTTTTGCCTCGTATAACAGCTCCTGCCTCTCCTTGAATCACCATATACTTTGTTCCCCCGAGATGTAAACCAGTTGGAGCAAGTGTTCCAGGTTCCGCAAAGTCATTCATTATGGCTGTTATTTCTTCTGGTTTAAACTGCCACAAAAAAGAACACAATTAATGACAAGCTCACCAATGCTTGTCAGTGCAACTCTATCTCGCGCCCAACAAGCCGTTGCCCACAGGAATGGTGTTGGGAAGTTTAGAAAATGAAAAAACGGCTTTGCCCTGCGAGCTATTTTTTGGGAATGTCAAACAGTAAATACCTCTGTGGCGATTGAGCACTCGAGACACCACTCCAAGAGTCTCGAGTGTTGACTTGTGACCATGGCTTAGATTTGGGCCATTTGGTTTTACAAGCAAGAGTCCATTGGCCTAAATGTGCACGCTGCGCTATGCTGGATAATATCTTTGTTACGAGGACAACGTTTGCCAATGCTACGAGATACTTGAAGGCATTATATGATGGACACAACTATACACCAGCCAAGATTTAAAACAATTTCTCTAATCCTGCAAAGCATCAGTCGCGTAGGCCATGACAGACACAAGGCTAGTGTCAAGCTTAAAAATTGGACTCTGTACGCATGAGCGACGCTCAGTGCCACGCGTTGGACGAAAATGATCCTAGTCATCTCAGCGTGCACACGTAAGTGTGACTAGCTTACGAGATGCGCGCCAAGAATATGCTAACTAGCCAAGGTTGAAGCCTTGACATGAAACGAGCTGCACAATTGAAGCTAAGCCTCCAAGTCATTGGGGCAAGACCAAGATGAGGTGGGCTTCACCATAGGCATAAGGCTGTCTTAGAGGGTCTCTAAATCACACACTTACACGTGGACATACAAGTCTCTAAAATTAGAACCTAACACTCACAAAAAATTACTAACAGTACAAAATTGCTCAACACGAGTTGCACCACATATCAACTAGCTAAAAAAAGTAAGATAACAAATGTTAAAGCTTAAAGACTATTCATAATAAAATCCATACTTGCTTTAGAAACAGTTAAAGCTTCACCAATTACATAAACAGATTCGAGAATCGTAATACTGGATGCTGATACACCCAGTCACCCACTACCTTCTGCTTGAGTTCCATACTAAACGACATAAATTCTAAGATATTCATATTAGCATTAAATTCCCAATTATCTAAATAGAAGTACTCCCTCTGTCCTAATTTATGAAACATTGTTTGATTGAGCATGGGCGTTTATCTATGTGATCTTGTTTCACTGAACACAAAGTTTAAGAAAGAAAAAATAATTTTTGAAACATGTGGCGTAAAACAAGTCGTAACTATTGGTGTCAGGGGCGGATCTATGCATGGGGTTGGGGGTGGCGCGCCACCCGGTCTCGGATACAACAATAAGAACAACAGACCCAGTATATTCCCACATGTGGGGTCTGGGAAGGGCAGTGCGCACGCAGACCTTACCCCTACCCAGAGGCGGACCCAGGATTTGAGCACAACGGGGGCACCACTGTATGCTAATCACTAGCGATAAATTAAATTCAGCGTGCAACTCTTTGAAAACTTAATATTATGATGACTTATCGTTCGAGTATAAATAAAAAGAAGTTCTAAAGAAACAGAAAGCACTAAACAAAGAGAGATTCCTTTTCAAGATGGATGCTATGGAAAGGAAAAGTGTTTGATTAAGCATGTTTCACACTTTAAATTTCTAGTATTTTAATAAAAAAAAGTATGTTTAAATTATCAAAATTTACTAAAGAAATCAAGATTATGGGTATGTTAATAGTCAAAGAACTGAAGAAGAATTTCAAACTCTTAGTTGCCATTGCCGGGTCAGAGTCAAAGTGATTGTTGAAGAAGGATTTGTATGTTTTTCATTTGTGGAGCAATAAGTTGAAATTTGAGGCTTTTAATTTTAAGGTAGGGATTTGAAAGAGAATAAAACTAATTAAGTTGACTATTATGTATTAGTACTAGGCTATAGTTGAATTCAAAAAGAAGATAAAAGTTAAATTAAAGCAATTTGCTATTAAGTCTAAAAACTGTTGTATTCCAAGAACTAAAACAAAAAGGAGAAAAGGCTGAAAAGGGGTTTCGAACTCACGTCATCTAGACAAGAAGCGAGCTTAAATTCCCAACGCAACCACTTCTCCATCCGCCTTTTTTGTGTTTGGGGGCACATCTTAAATATTTAAGGGGTCCCATATATATAGACAGATATATATATAACATATATATACAGTAATTTTTGCCGAGGCTAACGGGGTCCCGTGACCCCTCAACCCATAACGTAGGTCCGCCTCTGTCCCCACCTAGTGAAACAAGGAGTGGCACCCTAAGTCATAAAATGATTGCAGGTGCCATGGTTGAAGCGTTGAAATCCCACATGCTCGACCAAAGATCGAGACTCCCTGGATAATGGTCCTAGTTCTTCCTTGTTACCTTTCCTTTCTTTTCTTTATGCTCCTTTTCTAAATTTCTTTTATTTTCTTCGTCTTTGTTATTCACTTTTTTGATCAATTCCATTTTTATTACTCCCTCCGTTTCAATTTATGTGAACCTATTTGACTGGACACGAAGTTTAAGAAAAGAGAGAAGACTTTTAAACTTGTGGTGTAAAATGAGGTACATATATTTTGTGTGGCTATAAATCATTGCATAAAGGTAAATTGTTTCCAAATAAGGAAAGAGGTCATTCTTTTTGGCATGGACTAAAAAGGAAATAAGTTCACATAAATTGAAACGGAGGGAGTATTTATATAAATTGTATATCTGCTTCCTTTATCTTTTTCTTTTTCTTGATCTTCAAATTTTATTTGGATGTAATTTTAATTATTTCTCTTTTTACCCATCTCATGTTATTTTATTAATTTCAGAAAAATTTTAGAGTGACGCATTAAAGAGATAATGTTAATCAGCCACATATAGATTGAAGTGACGTATCACATATTCGTTTATGCATAAAAAAATCTCTCAAATTGAACTGAATTAATTCAAAATGGATCGAATCGAACCGAATAAATCCAAAACGAATCAAATCGACTGAATATACACCCTAATTCAATCTCCTTCGCTAGTGGTCGATTTGCATTAAAATAGTGGCACCGTAGCCATCAAATCCTAGATTCGCCTCTGATTAGTGTAGCTATGCACCTGAGGGCGTGGCGTGGTGGCACATGAGGTGGACCGAGAACCATGAGATCACATGCTCAAATTCCAAGGAAGCAAAAAGACTAAGGTATTTTTTTCCATCTGTCCAAGCTTTGGGATAAAGTTACCCATACCTATATTTGTGGGAGGTAGTATGCAGCCCGTAAAACTAGCCGAGGTGACCGGACACCACGGTTATGAACAAAAATTTATCTCTGTGGCTATAAATATCTTATGTTAAAGTTAAATTATTTTTAAATATAGAGATGTATCAATTTTTGGGACTACTAACTATTGACTTAAAATTCTAAAAAGAAGTGAACCCAAGTAAAATTAAGCCAAAATTAGATGTTGGTATAGAAAAAAACCTGAGGGAAATTGTTGGATTGTGCCCAAACGGTACCGTCTTGGCCGATAATAGCAGCAGAAGTGAGGTAATTACCTTCAATCTCACACATCAAATGATCATCAACATACGTTTGCCATGACATCTTTAAATTTCCTACTGCTAATTGCTACTATTTCACACAAAAACTTTGTTCAAGATATGTGAAATGGAAATGGGGTTGATAAATTGATGTGTTTTTGTAGAAGTGGCGTTGATATTAAGCTTGGATACTGTGACTCTTGTTTTCTTTAATGTACAATGGGTATGGGTATGGGTATGGTCCTTTTATTTTTTAGCTGTCTGTTTTTCAGTGTTTGGTGCAGAATAAATAGTATAGATTCGGACAGCTAATAACATCCTTCCTGATAAAATCTGACTCGAGTCAAATTCTATTCACCATTAATCATGGAATTTTTTTTATATTTTCATTTGTGTTTTTATAATCTAAATTCATGTCGAAAAGTTTTACGTTGAACATTTAAGGTGTAAAGCATTCTCTATTAAAAAAAAAATTATTCCCACGAATTATGAATTGAGGGGTATTTACCACTCCACATGCGCTATAATACTCCTACGTAATTTTTATAAATTATTTTTTTATTGATCTCCTGGAAAAAGTTATATGAGTAAAATTACAAATATGATGGACTATAAAATTTAAACTTCAATCACTATTTTCCAAAGAATCATTTTTTTCTATTCAAATTTTAAAAAGCTATGTTTACCAAATCTTCTGTATTATTTTTTTTATTGATCTCCTGTGGAAAACAAATTATAGGAGTAAAATTACAAATACAATGGAATACAAAATTAAACTTCAATGATTCAATCATTAATTTATAAGGAATCATTCTTTTCTATTCAAATTTTAAAAAGCTATGTTTGCCAACTTCCTCCTCATTTCCTTTGATTTGACCATCCCAAGTTATACTATAGAACAACTAATGCCTCAAACCCCCAACAAAAGTTAGTCCATAACAGATGATGCCTCTCAAGTATCCTATTATTCTCATTAGTGCACCACAATGGTTTTGATTAGGATTATCTACTCAATCAACCACAACATGTGCAATGTCATAACAAGTAGTATTATTTGTTATATGCAATAGATTACCCATAAGTAAAAAAGATTTTACTCCACCAAAGAACAAGTTAACACATGAGCATTAAAGGGTGTGACTCAGTGGTCGATGAATTGAAATGAGAACCCCATGAGGGACCAGGGTCCAAATCCTAGCATAAATAGAAATCCGCTAAGTAAAATAGCCGAGGTGCGAGCCAACTGATTCGGACATTAGCGTGTGACATAGTGATCAACAGTGAAATGAAAACTCAGAGTCCAGATCCTAGCATAGACAGAAATCCGCTAAGTGAATTCGTCACTACGAGCCAACTGATTTGTACACCAGCGAGAATGTTATAGGCGTTGATCTCGGTTTATACATTGACACCACGCAATTTTGAAGCAATGATATACTCAGATAAGCTGATTGCAATTCATATCAGAACAAACTTATGGGGTTTGGTTGATAAGTAAATTGATAGATATGATTGACCAGATTGCTGAAGAATGCCAGGTACTCACAACATCAAGTTGGAGAACAAAAGTGCACTTTAATGTTGCTAGAAGAGACAATTTTTGTATAATTTCAAGAATAAAAATTTCACATAAAAGTAGCACACTCTTCCCATTTCAACTCCTGTAATCTATACAGTTACTTGTAAGGCAGCATGGTCATCAAGAATTCAAGCAATCATCCACCACAAGAGTACATTCAATCTTTACAGCATTCGCTTCTTTATTTGGCGATTATAACTGCAAAACATCAAATGACAGATTGAAGTATGTGTCAGTGAAAAATACAAGATTTCCGCTACATCATGATATTCAATCCCATTGGCAAAATAACTATGAATTTGGTGTCAATTACATAAAGTTGTTAATACTCAATACATGTCCTTGAAAAGAAGAAGAGTTCTATATTCAGTTGGCATCTTGAAAGAGTAGTGAGAAAGAAGTCGGATGAATGCAATACGACCATTTACGGGGAGTTCTTGTTTACATTCCTTTAGTGGGGTTCCAGGGGTTGAGAAAGAAGTGAGGTAAGGTAAGTCTTGAATTGGGTTTCAAGAGTTGGAAAGGAAGCATAACGATTGAGGAAACAATGAGTTAGGAAAAGGAAGCAGGTTAGCAAAGAAAACAAGCAAACATGGAGGTATATGATGGCTTCCACTACACTCATTCCATATATAGGCAGAAATTGATTAACTTCCACGAGAAAACAGGTGAAAATGAGGAATGTGAAATGGACACTTCCATTTTAATCTTGCTTAACCTACAACTTGTAAATATGTTTGTATAACAACAGCTTCATATAATGCTAAGTTTTATGTGGAACGTTCTTTCCTTCAAACAATCGCAAAATCTATGAGCAACATTAAATTGAGCTGATAACTAATGGAAGTGCAGGAGTTGAACTCCCTCCGTCACAATTTGTGAGAGCACTCTTTCCTTTTAGTCAGTCCTAAAAAGAATGTCATACTTCATTATTTAGAAACAATTTAACTTTAAACCTCCCATTTTAAAGTTAATGAGATGATTTACAACCGCACAAATTTCTATGGCTTATTTTAGACCAAAAGTTTCAAAAGTCCTCCTTTCTTTCTTAAATTTTATGCCTAATCAAACACCGCTACATAAATTGGGATGGAGGGAGTAGTTAATAAAGCATATTATACCACCCACTTATGCCCCTCCGGGTCAAGAACGCTGTTTCTGCAAAACCCACAAAAGACAACCAAGACAAACAATTGAGCCAAAAACTAGAAGTTCTTTGGAGAAGCACTGAGGTATAGCATTATTAATTTATAACTGGCCGATTAAAACAGTACCCAATAATTTTTCCTGCAAGTAGATCAATTGTAGCTTCTAAATCAGGATATATGTTAAACAGCGAGATGATGATTTCCTAGTCTCAAATACTTAGCTGCTATGTTGCATGGACTCTCCAAAACGATGCCGCACCCGTGTCGGATCCTCCAAAAATACACAACTTTTGGAGGATCCGACACGCGCCCCACGACATTTTCAGAGAGTCGGAGCAACATAGCTTAGCTGTAATCATAAGAAAGAGAGAACAAGAAAATGACCTCTTCAAAGAGCCATTTCAGCCTGCAAAGCAGCAAGTTCATCTTCTTCTGCTTTGTTCTGCTGGGCAGCAGGACGCACTTGTTGCCTACCAGCGGGCAGATGAATAGGTGCAGAAGGGGCAGTTGCAGCAGGCTGAAGGAGTTGTTCTTCCAACTCAGCTCCTTCTAGTTCTTCAAGTTCTGCCTCCAACTCATCCTGCAAAAAGTAATACAAATTATTTTCCAGAAACAGAAAGGAGATATTATAAAAGAACAAAGAATTGCCCAAGTAGATACTTCATCAAAATCAGCTGCTGCACCAATTGGTGTAGATAATGCTTCCTGAATCATTTTCATATTCTCAGTCTGCTCGTTGATTTCATCCATTGTTTTGTCAACATCGTCAATATTCCTGAACAGAAAAATTAGACAGTATCAGGCAAGAAAACCTCATTTAACAAAAGATACCCAAACATAACAAAAATAAGAAATTAATTTCTAGCATATATTTAAGTTTGACATTGATGCGACGAAAAACTCTGGACACCACAAAGAACAACACTGCATAGATGTGAGAGATATCACGAAACTGTAATCATGCTTTTGTGTAGACTGCTTCTCTGTAACTCTGCTACTAATAACTGGACCATAGAAGTATTAAAGAATTTAAGCCATCTATTAAAATGGCATATGTCCGCTAAGATTATGGTTCAAGCCTCTCTACTGACTCGATTGTGACAGAATACATTTTTTCAAATTTAATGCACAAAGAAGACTACAAGGAAATTTGGTGCTTTAACATGCTATCTAATATCCGACAAAGGTCTGTACCGAGACCTCTTATATATCGTTTGAACATTTTGTGTTGTAGGACAAAAGTCTTTCTGTGCAAAAGCTGTGTAACTATGCAAAACAGAGTTAAAAATACTGCAGCAACATAGCGCTGATACAACTTACGTTGCCTTCTGCATGGCTTTCATTGCAGCCGCTCCAGTTCTCAAAGCGTCAACAGTTTCTGTTGTGGCTTTTGCACCTTCTAACAGTATCATCTGAAACCGAAAACCAATGAAATAAATTCAGCCTATGCTTATTATGATGTTATGGCGCAAAATGCATGCAAAGATTGTGAGATCTAGGGAAACATCAAGAGCACCTGATCGTGGATACGTAATTGGAAATTTCCAAGCTGTTCGACTTGCTGCTCATAGAGCCTTTTCCTTTTCAAACATTGTATTGCAGCTGAAAATAGAACAAAAATTTCATCAATAATGTTGCTGAAAAGAAGAAAAGACGGCATAAAGGCATAATGAGTCAAAAGAATATATAAATGGAAACACAAAGACATCATCATTATATTCACTTAATATGTTCTCAAAGTTCTATAAGTATTGGGGAATATATGTGTGTGATCCACAAAGATAACAGCATACACTATTCAAATTAATTTCCTCTATCTTTCTTAGAAGCTCGAATCCAACTGCAACAGACTTCTCAGGAGAAGCCAAAACACATTTGTTTTTTGTCTTTATGTGGGTAAATCATATGTAAAGCTGCTTTACATATGACAGGTTTCCGGACTTTAATCAGATCAGCCCAAGACTTAAAGACTTTACAAGAATACCCGAGCTTCTATGGCATCTAGGACCAAAATGCCAAACAACAGACAAACAATGATATTAAATTCACTTACGTTTTTCAGCTGAAACTCAATTTCCATATAATATTGGAAATGTAGTCTGCATAGGATATTCATCCTTGGGGAATTTGTTAAGAAGGGAAAATTTAACTTCTATAGATTTCTTGTATGAAATTTATAATGAAAACAATGTTACGATAATTATTAAAAAGGTAAGACAGGAAGAGCTAGTAGATAATAAAGCGTCCAGTTGGAATTAAAACCCAATGCTTAAGCTGGTATTGAAATATCTAATTAGCTTTTCCAGTCATTTCAAGAAAATAGTAGAAACATATCTAAAAACTAGTTGTTGCATTAACACATTAAAAAAAGTTAAACATGTATTTTCAAGTATTTACTGGCATAGTTCCCTAAGCATGCTAATTAGAAACAGCATGCAAAGACGATCATCCTAATTTACAGGGGAAAAATGCCTAAATTAGTTTCCATCTTATATTGACCATTAAAAGCCGAAGAAAATGTTCCCGAAGTTTTGAACAAAAAAAATTCTTTTGAATCTCTTTTTTACAAGTAAAAGATTAATATAAACTCAGTACTAAGAAGGTACTGAGTCAAAGTACTAAAAGAAAAAGCTCAATGAGATATTTAAATATGCGACAAAGTACTATATTTTTCTTTGAATCTTCACTCTTCTCTGCAACAACAACAGCAACAACAACCAAGTAAAATCCCACAAGTTGGGTCTGGGGAGGATAGGAGTATAGAGTGTACGCAGACCTTACCCCTACCCCGGAGGGGTAGAGAGGCTGTTTCCGAAAGCACCTCGGCTCAAGAAGAAGAAAATAAACAATAGACAATAAACAATAGATCAGTGACAGCAACAGAAGCCAGAAAAATAAAATAATATCAGCATCGTAAGAAACAGAAAATAAATGTAAAAGCAAAACCTTCTCTACAGAATATGCGAAATAACATGAAAAGAAAAACCTCAACTAAAAATTTAAATGTGTGAAAATAACTCACAAACGTGACTTTTGGGTTTTACTACATATAACAGCATTTGCCGTCTTTCGATATATTTCATTTTTTTCCTTTTTTGCGGTATATATACTCCTATAACGGAAGTAACATATAAAAACTATCCTATGATTCTTCAGTATTAATATTGAAGTCTCAACAGTTAAACTAGTGAGTTGACAAAAAGAAAACCTACCTCATCTAACACAAGCATGAAGTTAAACAAACCAGTCGAATATTACATGATTTCAAAGACCATACAAATATATCGCAATCCAACAGTTCACCATACAAGTAAGGAAAGACTCTTCTAATATAAAGTCCCATTCTTAAGTGCATGATAATAAAGTAAACGGAGAAAAACCAAGAATCTTAATAGAAAAGGAGAAATATAAATGTAAACTTATCCAGACCAAGGGAACTACATATGAATAAGAAGCCCCTTCTGACAAATGATTTTCAAGACATCATACCCCTTTTATTTTTTGCTCTAGTAAACTCCTTTGCCTTTTCAACTTCGGCAGCAGCCTTTTTCAATAAAACTTTCTCCTTTTTCTCAAGCATCTCAAGCGTCTGTACAGCATAACCGAAGAAAAATCTTGACATTAACTTGAAAAACTAAAACACAACTAATTACTTCAGCAGACACAAAATACGAATAAGTTGAATGAAATTCTTTTACTTCATAAAAGAACACAAAAAAGCAAATAAGTGAAGGTCTTCAGAAAGTCTTAGCACAGGTATGACTTAATGTGGCTGGCACAGAATGTGTTTATTTGGCAAACTTGGGGATGTATGAGTGTGTTAAATTTCTTCTCTTAAAGCAAGGTAAACAAGGAGATCGCAACTGCCTTGTGCTATAGCTCTACCTTATGCTAGATAAAATCATTTAGCAATAAGCCAGCTGTGTCCTAGTTGAGACTCACTAAAATGGGCCTCACTTTGTGTGCAGAATGAATAACACGAATAACAATATGTTATTGCATATGGACAACACAAATGATAAATTCACTTTGCTTTAAGAGAATTCGGTCAGCTGCCAACTCAATGTCTGTTTTGTCATCCTTTTTGTGATGTGTTCCATGTTTGATTTTCCAGGGGGAAAGAAGACTGGAAACTTCATGATCTACAGTTTTGGGAAGTGAAACAACCATGTGATTGCTTCAGCACTTTCTATTTGAATTGAATATGAACTAAAAATGTGAAAATCATTAAACACAAAGCAGCTGTTGCTCAGAGAACTTTAAACAAAGAATGGACAACCTTTAAATAAAGAGAAGCCCCTTGGACAAATTATATCTATTAGTTATTCGTGTGGCAAAACAGTAGCCACTTGCAAAACCTTATAGGCAAATTTCCTTCATATTTGCTTTAAATACTGAAGATTAAGCGCTGTGCATAAACATTAGAAGGAACGTGTATTTCCAGTTTCATAGTCCAAGATAACATTTCCTGAGAAAGAATGTATACCACGCCCTCTTCACTTCCTCCCCAATGAAAAGGGAAAACTCAATTTGCATAAGCTTGAATCTAAGCATAAAGGGTATTTTACTTTATATGTAGCTATCTCTCCGTAGCCATTGGACGAATGGAGGGCTCACACTCTCTTTTATAAAGCACAAACATAGCATTTCTCATCTGTGGATTACACTAAGGGACCAAGACATCAGTGCGAACTTAATTCACTCAATTCTTTTGGGTTTTACTCAGTAGAGTGCTATTTGATTCATTAGCAGGTACAACTAATGGATGAAAGTATTCCACAAAGCCACAGCTTTTTGTTTGCAACATAACATAAATGCGTAATTTGTTGAATTGTGTGACCAACTCATCTAAAAGCTTAAATTGTTAAAAAGAGCACACTTTTAATTACTTAATTATATTATGTCTCAATGTTCCCTCTCATGTGTTGGCCTCATTCTTTTTCCCATTAGCCAAACAAGTGGAATTATTTTTTGTTTTTTCGGCGATGGTGAGATTTGAAACCAGTTGCTCTGATACCATGTTGAAGTGTATGACTATTTCAACTAAAAACGTATGCCGTTCGAGAGAGCACACTTTAGACTTAGAAATGGACAAAGAAAACATAATTTTGTTCCCCTAAAGTCCATATGATGCTTCCCAACCATGAATTAGTTTACCCAAACAAATATATGTTTATAAACCATGCTTCGATCCCAAACTCGGATAGACGGATGTTTACATTGATCCTCTATGATACTTCCCAACAATGAATTAATTGTCTCAAAACGAAAAGAAGTCAACTATCAAACTGACCTCAATTCCAAACTAGTTGGGTCGGCTATATAAATCCTCTATATTCATTCAATTATATTCATTGCATTCTATTCAGGTCTACTTTTTCCAAATACCAGTAAATATCTTTTGTGTCCCAACAAGTAGAAAAAAGAAAAACAGAAGCAAATTCCAAAGAAAGCAGCCAATAAGGATTCAGGATCATACCTCATTTAACTTGTCTAAAGTTGCTAGAGCATTTGTTTCTTGTTTTGGTTTTCCAAAGATTTTCGTAAACATTTTCGCTTATCCACAGGAATTGTTAGCAGTAAATCTCCAAAGATCAATTAATCAATAAATCAATTAACTACCCCTCAATCCAAATCAATTGGGGTCCAAAAAAACTTCAAAAATAATCAAAATTCTACAATTCCTGCAACAACGAAAAAAACGAAAAATTCACACCCATTAGCTGAAACAATCAATTTACAAAAAGGGTATTACGAATCTTGAATTCTTATGAAAAAAACTACATTTCTTTTTCAATTCAACATTATTATCTTCTTCTTTTTTGGGGTTCTTTGAGAGTAGAACTTATTGACTGACCTGCGAAAATTTTGAAGTTGTGTTGAGGAGTGAATTGATTGATGAATATTGACTTTGAAGTTTGTAATAATGATCTGAGTAATTTGATTTTCTATGGGGGTTGAAAAAGGGTGCGACCTTTGGAAAGATTGCTTGTGTGGAGGAAATGGGAGTGTTATCAGTCACAGCCCGTTGATTAAACTTCTATGACAGACAAATAGAATTATTTTTTCGGAAAAAGGTCTAAAACCTACCGGATTTGGTACAATAATGCCATCATTCCACCTTTTCCAATAAAAATGCACCTGCACACAGTCATACCTCTATCTCTAACCTTTTATTAAAAAAAACTTATGAATAATCCACTTGTAAGCTTTTTATTGGCTGAACTTAAAGACCAATCTTAATACACTAACCCGTCCCATTACTAACTCACTCCCTGCTTAAGTGTTTTAACCTATAGGTGTTTAACGGGTGGGCCGGGCCGGATTGAGGAAAAAAGTGATCGGTCGATTTCCAATCCGGGCTAGTTATCATTTTTTTCAAATCGGGCTTAACAAGTCCAGGTCCATCCGGGTAAAAAATGAATCGGAAGGATTATGGGTCCAAGGGGCCGGGCCGGGCTAAGTTAGTGTTTTTTTTTTTTTTTGTATTTTGTATAACTATCGTAATTTATATTAATATAAAGTAAAAATATAAATAAATAAAAAAAATCTTATAAAAAGAGTGTTTGAATAAAAGGATGCAAAAGCTTTAAAAATTTTATATTTGAAATTTTGAATATTTCATTAAGAATTTAAGATAATAGAATACAATGAATATGAAAAAAAAATTGCACTTATAATTTGCAAGTATTTTTTTTATTTCAAACTTACAAATTGAAGTTTACATTTAACAAATAAATTAACGAAAAAAGAGTAAATTCAAAGGTTTTGCATTGCCTTAGTAAGTTCTTCATAATCAATATGAACTTCTTGGTCATCTTCTGGAGTGTTAAATTCATGTGTTAATATATCTCCAAGTTCCTCGTCTTCTAGTCTATCAACATCTTCACGTCCCTGATTTCTTCGTTCCGATCTAATCTAATCTCTGAAACATACTAAAACTTCCAAAGCATTGTTTCCCAATGAATGACGGGTGTCTCCAAGTTGTTGTCTTGCTTGACTAAATGTACTCTCTGATGCAACAGTTGAAATTGGCACATTCAGCATGTCCCGAGCCATAACGGAAAGAACAGGAAATTGCTTTTCATTCTCATGCCACCATCCCAACGGTGAAAATTCCTTTATGCGAGGCTCTTTTTACTTTTGCAAGTAGAATTGAAGTTCATCAATGTTCATGCTGCTGGTTTGAGTGGTAGAAAATGTAGACCAAATATTAAAACCATTAAGGTCTTCATCATCATCCATAGTAGTAGAAGTGGTACAATGCATAGTGGGATTAACATCGCCTACATTAAGAGCAGCATCATCAACTATATTTGCATAATAATTATATAATTGTTGTAGATAATCATTTAGCTTGTTCATACAACAATATATATCTGGGGTGTCAGTTGGTCCAATCTCCATATAAGTATATAAAGCATTGATTAATTGGTGACAATCAGACATCTTAATATAAGGATTTAAAATAGCACCAATTAAGTAAATCGGAGGAATTGAAAAGAAATATTTTTTGAATTTTGCTTGCATTTTTTCAACAGCATCCTTATATTTTTCTTTCTTCTTAAATTCAGAGAGTAGAAAAGAAATTTCAGTTATATGTACTAAAGCCATAGTAACAGTAAGGTAATATGCTCCAGAAAACTCAACAGTAGCTGCATAAAATTTATGCAAAAATTTAACAACATCATTAATGGCCTCCCAAGTAGTTGTTGTTAACATACGGTTTGGATCAGTACAATGCGCATTAGAAATTTCAGTTATTGGCAATCTATATTTGTAGCAACATTTTAAAAATAAGTATATATAATTCCTTCTAGTAACAATTTCGTCTGACATGAATCTGGGGTTAAGGTTATGCTCAATACACTTATTCTTAAATTCCCTAACTCTATATTGTCTATTATTTCCTTGAATAACACCAACTGCTCTTCTAACATGAGTAATCTCAGTTGAAAATAAATCAAGGCCACTTTTAACAATTAAATTATAAATATGACATGCACACCTAACATGAAAATTTTTGTCAAGTGGTGGTTGCGAATGCAGTCTTAATATTGAAATTGCGGCATTATTGTTAGAAGTATTATCAAAAGACATACACAATACTTTTTTCTTAAGATTATAAAATTCAACAACTTCGCAAATAGTAGTACTTATAAACATAGCAGTATGACTCGATCTTATCATATTTAAAAGCGATAATACGTTTTTGCATACAATAATTATCATCTATCCAATGACATGTAATTGTCAAATAATCATTTCCATTAACAACATGGCCAATGTCAGAAGTTAGAAAAACTCTAGAAGAAAGGTGGTCAAACAAATAACGTATGTATGTTCGATATTGTCCATGAAGTCTAAAGATATCAGATCTACAAGTACTTCTAGGGATACCTTTAAATAAAGGATTATAAATCCTTTGAATATACATAATAAGATATGATGAAGAAGCAAAAGAAAAAGGTAGACAACCCAAAGCAATTATTTTTGCTAACTCCACACAATCCTTCATTTTATCATATTTCATAAGTCCTCCAATACTAGGGTTTAGAGTTCCTTAATTTTGATCTAAATCAGAGCCTCATTCTATAGGATGCTCAATTCCCATATGTCTACTAAGTGTCCCACCCCCCCCTAATTGTCCTCCAGTCTTATGTTTAAAATCATCTTTACAAAGTCTGCATCTAACTCTATCAGTATTCTCTATTTTGTCATTAAATTTCCAAACCTTACTTATTTTTCTCCGATTAGTTGTCGGGGCCACAGGTGGTCTACTACTAGCACCACGACCACCACCCATGCTATCAACTCCAACACTACTAGGTGTAAGTGGTGTCTCATCTTCAATTTCTAATTCATTATCTTCTATACCGAAATCTTTCTGTAATTGTTCATAATCTATATTATTATCAGGTAATGTTTCAGAAATACGTGTAGAGTTATTTAAATTACTACCAGATGTTGAAGTAGTACCTCTTTTTCTATTTTTTCGATTATCCCGATTAGCAACCTTATTACAAACTTTTTTAGCAGTATTAAATATATTGTGAAAATTTAACGACTAGCAAAAATTAAATAAGCAAATAAAATAGTAAATAAGAGAAAGAGTTGGAGGGAGTGCACCAAATTCGGCAATAAATTGAACACTTGATGATTTTGTAACTTCAATGTTACCACGAAGAAACGTCAATTGTTCAAAGTTTGAAGTTCAATTGTTCAAACTTCAAATAATAAATAATACGATCAATTAAATTCTAAAAAAAAATGAGAGCCAAATAGTTGATTGCACTCTAGGTGAAAAATGAGAGAATGATAATTGAGAATATGAGTTTGAGAAATGAGAGATGAGTGAAGAAATGAAGAAGAGGGGGGTGTATTTATAATTTTTTAAAAGGCTAAATTAGTAATTACTAAAAGTGTTATTTTTTAAAAATAATTGCCCCAAAAAGGCCTATTTTTGCAATCCACTCGTTGGGCAACGACCAAATTGAAGTTGACTGTTGCCCGCTAACCGTTGCCAACGGTCATTTCACTTTTAAAAAAATCAAATTTATAGCCATTGAACCGGTCCAGTCCGGGCCGGTTAACCGGTTCAACAGTAATTTTCGTTGATCGGGTTTGACCAGTCTGGTTAACCGAATTTTATTTTATAAACGGAGCAACCCCCCTAACCCAGCCTACCAGGCCCCCTAATTACCGGTCCGGGTTTCAACCGGTCTGAACCGGTCCGGAAACGGGTCAACCCGACCTTTTTGACAGGCTTATTTTAACCTAACAAAACACCCGACCACATTTCATTTCACATAAAATCTCTAACCTACTACTTCATGCCAAAATGGTGGCCAATTTGAGAGGGTAAAAGTTCGACTCAAATCTTGAGATTCTCTCCTACTTTAGTCGTGTAAAGTTCAAGATTTCTACTCTTCTCTTCCTTCAAGTAAGTTTATTCTGTTATTTTTGTCAATAATATATGGTTTAGAGTTTTTGGAATATGTATTTTTGTGTTTCTTTCCATGTGTTTTCATGTGTATTTTAGATTCTTTATTTTTTTCATGCTTGAACGTCTTTTTGTAGTAAATTTTTGGTTGTATGTGGTCCTTTTCGTTTGTTCTTATCTAAAGTTAGGGTTTGTATTGTGGTTGGTGGCTGGTGTAATTATTGGTATGGAGTCCCATTTTTTGACGATTCTAGTTATTTATTCAAGTTTGCCTTTGTATTTATCTATATTTTATACTGTCTGTGGAATATGTTATTTTTGTGTTGCTTTCGATGTGTTGCCAGATGTATTTTAAATTTTTTGTTTTCTTTCATGCTTCTAATATCTTTTTGTATTCAATTTTTTGAATAAAAGTGCATATGTCGTTTAATATTTTGGCATAGCCATGCCCTTATCTCTAACAAACATTTTTATTTATAATAATAAAAATAATGTATAATTTATATGTACTCTTATTGGCTGAACTTAAAGACCAGTCCTAATACATTAACCTACCCGTAACAACTCCCCCCTCCACTTTTAATCGTTTTAACCTAACAAAACACTCGACCACATTTCATTTCACAAAACAATATCTAACCTACTACTTCATGCCAGTCGTCAATTTTAGAGGATAAAAATTCTTCTCAAATCTTGGGATTCTCTGCTACATTAATCGTTTAAAGTTCGAGATTTCTACTCTTCTCTTCTTTCAAGTAAGTTTATATCGTTTTTTGGTGAAATATAGGCTTTAGGTTTTTTCTAGAATCTCCATTTTTATCACGGCCCAAAATCCCAGATGGCACCTAGTTTCTAAGATTAGGTAAGCCGATTTTTATTACATTTTGAAGCCATTTTTTTTTAATAGGTAATCAAAACCAACAGTGGAGCAAATATGAATATAACAACCTCCTAAGACTGGTAGTACTGAGTCACGAACTCTAACTGAATACATGAAATGATCTCAAGGACCGAATACTCAATATTGTTTGATTAATAATTAACAGTACGATAAAATAAAAAGACTTCAAGGGACTGCGAAGACCAAGCAGCTCTACCTTGAATCTTTGCGATCACACTTTAACTTTGTCCGTGTCTGATAGCTCCAATACCTGGCTCTGCACAAAAATGTACAGAAGTGTAGTATGAGTACACCACGGTCGGTACCCAGTAAGTATCAAGACTAACCTCAGTAGAGTAGAGACGAGGTACAGTCAAGACACTCACTAGTCTAATAGCTTGTGCAATAAGATATACAAAATAATAGAAAACAAATAACAATAAGTGCAACAAGAACACCATTAATAACGCTCAATAATTTATAAATATAAGTACACACAATTAAATCAAGTATTTCAAATAAATATCTTTCACATATAATTTTTTCGAATAAATCTCTTTCAAATATAATTCCTTCAAATAAATGTCTTTCAAGTATACTTCCTTTAAATAAATCTCTCTCAAATAAATACCTTTCGAATGTAATTCTTTCAAATAAATCTTTTTGAATAAAAATCCTTCCAAATAAATATTTTGAATATAATTCTTTCAATTAAAAACTCATCATGTGACACTTCATTTCATAATCATACAACTACGGGTCTCAGCCCATTTTTATATTTTTTATAAATACGGGTCTCAACCCACTTTCATATTTCCATGGCACTTCGTGCCTATAATTAAATCACCATATTTTCTCGGAATCTCGTGCCCTCATTTCATATCACAACTGCACGGACAATTTACGTGTCAATATCATCATTATTTACTCACGACACCTTGTGCCCATATTTCATATCATAATCCGCCTGGCAATGGCCACAGACCCCAATTTCAACATAAATCAGACTATTACATATTTACCAACAACAAGACCAATTGCACAAGATATAAAAATAAACACAATGAAAATCACAACATCACATAAAAATTTCCAACGCAACAATCCCACATCATCACATATCATCCATGACAATAGCCACCCCTATCGCTCCTATAGCCACCCTTATCACTCCTATAATAGCCTCTCTTATTCCTCTACCCTAACAATATCAATAGCCACCATTATCGCTCATATATCCACCTTTATCGCTCTTATAGCCACCCTTATCGCTCCACCCATACAATACCCAAATACACATAACAACAGTAAAATGCCTCCCTTATGCCCAAATAATATCAACAGTGAGATGCCACCCTTATATCCTCAAAATGATAACTCAATTAACACAATAATTTACACGAAATATTATCACGGCAACGTAACAAAAATCAATTCATATCACAATTTGCACAATGGCCACAACCAATTCCAAGGATATAACAAAATTAATTAATTTCACAACAAATAGCCCAAGGCTCCACACAATATATATAAAACTTCAAAAATAATCAACAAAGATAGAAAAATAATCAACATATGGCACACCTTCATTAATCCAAATTTAGATAATTATATTAACACTTCTTCTTAAGCTTGCTTAATTAATTATTCGCATATGAAAAATTCATAATGAAATCAAATTCCAAGAAATATCAAACCATCAAACTCACGGAAATCACATAACTATACAAGTAATAATTACATCGAATTGTCATATAAAAACAAGTTCAATAATTATGATTTAAGGCATGGCAATTAGATGATTAAATATATACCAATAATTATCCAATTTACTACACAATATGCCCAAGACTTTAACTCAATAAATTTTGCACATATAAGCCCGAGTACGCACTCGTCACCTTGCGTACACGGCTTTTCACATTTCACAAATGGCACATAAGACTCGATACCTAAAGGGTAATTCCCCCACTTGAGGTTAAGCAAGACACTTACCTTTTTGAAGTTAGGTCGATATTCCAAAATATCCTTCTTGCTTTAATTGACCTCCGGACAACTCAAATCTATCCAAATTAATTGTATAACTTCATTAAAATTTATCGGAAACAATTCCGGACAATAAAACGTCGACTTAAAAATTTATTCTAAAAAATCAAAAAAAGTCTGGGCCCCGCCTCTCGAAACCCGACATAATTTTTACGAAATCTGAATACCCATTCCAATATGAGTTCAACCAAACCGATTTTATCAAATCCCGATAACAACTCAACCTCCAAATCTTAAATTTTCATTTTTGGAAGATTTTACAAAATTCTTGATTTTTCTTCCATAAATTCACGGATTCATGATGTAAATGAGTATGTAATCATGAAATATAATCAATATAAGATAAGGAACACTTACCCCAATATTTTTCCGTGCAAATCGCCCAAAATTGCCCAAGAACCGTGCTCCAAAAAATCCAAAACGAAATGAAAGAAATGACCATTTTTTGTCCTTAAGTTTCTGCCCATCCGTCACAAAAAGTCCATTTTCCGTCACAAAAAGTCCACATCAGAACTTGCTTGCACCAGCCTTCATTAAATTAATCATAACTTTATGTATAAATGTCCAAATGATAAATGGTTTAATTTTCTGGAAACTAGAATCAAAAGACTACAACTTTCATATTTTGATAATTTTTCTATTCCTTATGAATTGTGAGATATAAGCTTCCAAAGTCGGCTCCATGCATCAGAAATTTCTACTAGCCTTCATTCAATCCATCATAACTTTATGTACAAATGTCCAAATAATGAGTTGTTATCAGAATGGGTATTAATTTATCAAATTCCGATAACAACTCGACCTCCAACTCGCCAGAAATTCTGGTATGGTTGAACGCAAAACTGCTCTACCAGCCTTCATTTAATCCATCATAACTTTCTGTATAAATGTCTAAATAATGAATGGTTTAACTTTCTAGAAACTAGAATCAAAGGTTTACAAATTTAAAGTTTTAAAAATTTTCAGATTCCTTATAGATTGCGAGATATAAGCTTCCAAAATTGGCTCCACGCACCAAAAATTTCTGGCGAACAGCTCTGCAACAGAAATTTCCAACTACCCTCTTTGTCCGAAACCTATTCTGTTTACCTTCCGAAATCCACCCGAGACTCTCGGGACCTTAACCAATTATATCAACATGTCCCAAAATACAATATGAACTTAGTCGAGGCTTCAAACCACATCAAACAACATCAAAACGACGAATCGCACCTCAAATCAAAATCTATGAACTTTGAACTTTTAAATTTTATATCTCGTGCCGAAACACATCAAATCAATTCGGAATGACTTTAAATTTTGCACATGAGTCATAAATGACATAAAGGACCTATTTCAATTTCCAGAATCGGATTCCGATCTCTATATCAAAAGTCAACTCCCGGTCAAACTTTCTAAAAATTTAACTTTCAACATTTCAAGCCTAATTCCACTACGGACCTCCAAATAATTTTTCGGACACGCTCCTAAGTCCAAAATTACCATACATAGCTATTGACATTATCAAAATTCTATTTCGGAGTCGTTTGCTCAAAAGTCAACTCTCCGGTCAACTCTTTCCATTTAAGTTTCTAATTAAGGATTGTTTCTTTTAATTAATTCCGAATCTTCCGAAAAATCAAACTCGACCACACCCGCGGGTCATAATACTTATTACGAAATTGCTCGAGACCTTAAGTCGCTGAACGAGGTATTAATTCTTAAAATAACAAGTCGGATCGTTACAATTTTTGTGTTGCTTCCCATGTGTTTCCATACGTATTTTAAATTCTTAATTTTTTTACATGATTGTAATATCTTTTTGTAGTCAGATTTTAGTTACATGTGGTCCCTTTTCGTTTATTCTTCTCTGAAGATAGGGTTTGTATTGTGATTGTTGGCTGGTTTAGTTATTGGTATGTGGTCTTATTTTTTGTCGACTCCAATTATTTAACTCAAGTTTGCCTTTGTATTTGTCTGTATTTTATACGACATATGGAATATGTTATGTTTGTGTTGCTTCCCATGTGTTTTCAAGTATTTTTAGATTCTTTATTTTCTTTCATGCTTGTAAAGTCTTTTTGTAGTTCTTCCCCGCTGACGTCTAAGCTTTCAAGGACTCGAATTAGTCAACATAAATGAAATCTAAGAAAGTTGGTAGCTCGAGCGAGGAGCGGAGCCTAGACCTATAGCTATAGACTATATAATATTCTATTTTCTTTGTTTTGAATAGTTACAATCAAACTCAATGTTCATCCATTAAGAGCTTTTGTCGGTAAAATAGATCTAGATCGAGAGAGAGAATTAGCTTCTCGAGAATCCATTGGAGCCAGATCAGTAGGGGAGTTTACACCGGGACTTTCTTATGGTTGCATGTGATCCCTTTCATTTGTTCTTGTTTGAAGTTATGGTATGTATTGTAGTTGGTGGCTTGTTTAATTATCTGTATGGGGTCCTATTTTTTGTCGATTTCAGTTCTTTTATTCAAGTTTTCCTTTTGTATTTATCTGTACTTTATTGGCATGGGGTCCTTTTTATTATTGTCGAAACTTTAGGTCAATAAATGTTGGTATATTATTTAATTTTCTATTTTAAATGTCTAATGGGTCCTTTCCCCTTGATTTTATGGCATGTTTGTGACTTTTTGAAGAATGACTGAGAGGTGGACTTGGTATTTAACTATGAGTGCAAGTGGGGCTTGAGACCTCAAGTTTTGTACTTTAAAATTTTGAATCATGTACTGCAAGCTAATGATGTGGATTTTTTGTCTTATATAGACATTTATTCAAAATTCACTGAACAAATGTAGGTTTAAGAAGTTGTAATAACTGTTAGTAACTGGGCCTTTTAGTAGGTACTTTATAGCTGAGGGTGATTCAGGAATTAGGATAGTACAGTCTTTACTATCAAACAACTTATGTGTACTTCAGTTATTTGTTATAGATGAGGGTGAGGTACATGTCACAACTCCTAGCATCATTCACTAGAATTAACCATATAATGTCTCGGTAGATGTTGGTGCTGATTGTAAGTCATCTGAAAATGACGAAGCTTATGAGCTTAACTCTAGTAATTATAGGTACATGTCACAACTCCTAGCATCATTCACTAGAATTAACCATATAATGTCTCGGTAGATGTTGGTACTGATTCTAAGTCATCTGAAGATGACGAAGCTTATGAGCTTAACTCTAGTAATTATGATAGTAATGGGTTAGATCTATTTAGAAAGGAAATGACTAGGAAAGTTAATGGCAAATTGGACAAGTATAAGGAGTTGGGGAATGGTATGAGCTTTACAGATTTAGCTAGTGGTAGAAAAAAGTGGTGGGGTTCTATGTTGTTGTTAACAATAAGGGGCTTAGAGTTGAGAAGAGTGACACTGGTAGAGTTAAATATAGATGTGATGTTGGATGTCCTTTTGTGTGTTTGATACCAAAGGATAATAAAGAATGAGGTTTTAAAATCAAGACTCTGTAAACTGATCATAATATGCTCTTGCATATAAGAATAGAACAGCTACTCCACAAACATTAGCACAATATTTCAAGATGAAAAGGGTTAAGAGACTAGTCTTAGAGAAATTGGAGGGTAACTACATTGATAATTACAATTGGCTAGAGGCTTATGATCAAGAATTGAGTAACAGTAACTCAGGCTCTAATGTGGTTATAAATATTTCTAAAGATGCTTTGGCAGAAGGAAAAAAATGAGATTTCTTAGAATATATGTGTGCTTCCAAGCATTGAAGAGTGGGTGAAAAGCTAGTTTGAGACCCCTAATAGGTGTAGATGGCACATTTTTGAAAGGGAAGTGCAGAAGAATTTTACTGGTTGCTATGGCTCAAGACTCAGTTAAACACTTTTACCCACTTGCTTGGTCAGTAGTGGATAAAGAAACAGGTAGAATTTGAAAGTAGTTTATGGAGTTATTGAGATTTTCTTTAGAACTGGGAGATCGTGAATGAGTGTCATTTATGTTAGATATGCAAAAAGTACCAGATTGACTATTTTTAAACTACTAGTTTATACTATATACTAATAAAGTTGCTTTAATATTGCAGGGTTTGTTGGATGATGTATCTGATGTGGTGCCTAAATCAAATCATAGATGGTGTGTTAGGCATATTGAAGCTAACTGGAGTAAGAATTGGAGGGTATAGAGATAAAAAGAAATATGGCAGTGTGCTTGGAGCACTTATGAAAAAGAATTAAAGGATTATTTGGAGACAATAAAGGATATTTTTGTAAGTTATGCTAAAGATATCATATGGTACTCACCGAAAACTAGTGTAGGGCTTAATTTGACACACATGCAAGAACTACATGGTCGATAACAACTTTACAGAATCATTTAATAAATAGATTCTAGAGGCTAGACAAAAGCCTATCAAGATGTTGGAAGATATTAGAGTCAAGATAAATTTCTATAGTTGTTTATTTGTTTTATCATTGTTTTTACCTTTTTTATGTATTGTTTGACTATGATTGTTTCTTTATTTGGAAGGTAATGACTATGTCGAAAGATCGTGAAGAAGAATGTAGGACTTGGAGAGAAAAATTCAGTTCATATGCCATGGATTTGATTAATGATTTCACAAAGAATGCACAAAGGCATGAAGTTATTTTGAATGTCGACCATGGATATAAAGTGGTTGAAGGTGCAGACAAGTATATAGTCAATATTTTGCTAAAGAAGTGTATGTGTAGGATATGGAACTTGTCAGGAATACCATGCCCTAATGCCATCAAAGCTTTAACTCACAAGATAAAAGATCCATTGAGCGAAGTACATTGATGGTATTAAAAAAAGCTTACATGTTGGTGTGCATGCATAAAATACAACTAGTAAAAGGTGAGAAATTAGTCAAGCAAGCCAATGAAATAGATTCACCAGAAGTACATAGAAGGGTTGGTAGGCCAAGAGTATAGGAAAAGAGAGAAAAAAATGATGCAAGGAGTTTAGTCAGCTTCAAAAAGGGGGCTTGTGATGACATATGGGTACTATGGCAACTAGGGTTGTCAATGGATATTCGAAAATCGATTAAACCGATTGAACTGTACCGCACCGAACCAATTTTTAGGTTTCTATTACAAAAACCGTAAGTTTTATATAAATCTATAACCGCACCGATAATTAGGGTATGTTTTTTATTTTATGAAAATAAACCAAAAAAATACCGAACTGTACCGAATAAATTTTACATGTGAAAAATATATTTATATAGTAAGTTTAAAAATAATAATGCATTAATTTTTTTTTTTGGACCTTAGAATTATGAAAATTGTTACAAGCCAACAAGTAATTAAACTCAAAATACTAATTCCTAAAATCTATTATGCTACTTCTACTTAAACTAAGTTATTTCAAGTATCTTCATTAGCAAGACACAAAGTATTCTAGCGATTATGAGTAGCAAACTACAATGTATTGAATATGTTTCCTTTCATATAATTTAAATTTATCTTTTTGAATATTTAATCTTCTATAGACTTTATTCTTGAGTCCCAACTTGGTTAATATCTTTCCACTCGTATGATTTATATTTTTTTGCCTTTGCTTGGTTTCTTTTACGTTGTTGTAGAATAGTTGGTGGATCTATACTCTAGCAATCTTTTATTTTTTTTAATTCATCACCCTTTAAACAGTAAAAATGTCTAGAGAGTTTTGCTAAGTCCTATAAAAGAACATACGTTATTGCATTATACTTCTACTGGTGAATTTTACATGATATTTAAAAAAATACAGTAAATTAACTGAACCGTACCGATACTAAAGAGAAACCGACATGATTGGGACGGTTTCGAAAAGTCTAATTTTGGTTATACATAATAGAATAATCAAAAAATTAATATGGTATAAATTTTATAAAATAACCGGTCTAACGAATCATTGACACCACTAGTGACAACAGAGGTCACAACATTAAAAAAAATATCTTTTGGTAAGTCTAATTCTCTCTATGTTTCTTAACTAAAATCAGCCATGCATAAAATTCTTCTGAATTGAAAAAAGATCACTACTGTTATTGTAGGTTGGAGGATCTTCTCAAGAAGTATATGATATGCCTCTGATAACACCTCAAAACAATCATATTAGAGTACATATTTATGTCTACTCCTGGAATGAGGGTGTTTACCAGTTAATAAAATAATGCACATGAAGCAACTCAAGGAAGCTCGTCTATTTTACCATGAAAGCAGCAACCAAAAAAAATCAGCTGCACCTCAAAATAAATTTCAACAATCTGCTCCATGTTCAAACATTGCTAATGATAAAAGTGAATTTGAACATGGAGATGAAGCTAATGAAGAGTCAATTATAAGGCTTGAAGTGATATCTAAAGCTAAGACTAGGCTTCAAAAAAAAGTTGTTGCAAAAATCAACTGGAACTAGGAATATTAACTTCAAATGAGATGAGATTGGTGTTAATGTGCCTACCAACTTGCCCTATTCACCAAAGAAAGTCACTTGGAAAGGCAAATCAACAATGACCTTCAACCAGCTGGTGGCAGAAAAAGAAAAAAAGTTGGTAAACTGAAGGCTGAGAGGGCCAAGTGTTAGGGAAGATGATAATGACTTAGGAAAAGGACTATTTTTTGTAATGACCGATTTAAGACTGGTTTTTTCCTGTTTTATGGTGAATCAGTTGTGAAAATTGTTGTATTGATCCAAAAAATGATCAACTTTTAAATCTCTTTTTCAATGGACCGGACAATAAATTTTTTTCGATTTTACGTGAATCCCTTTTTAGGGAACAACACTTAAGACCAGAAATCCTAGAGTAAATAATTATGCAGTTAGATCTTTTGTTGTGCTTAATGTAAGGTGAAACACTATGTTGATAGCTTACATATGTTTATGATTTTCTATATATGACAATGTCTAACTTAATTATCAATTATAATGTGTATGATAAGTATATTTGAATTGTAGAACTTTACAAGCATTCAACAAAAATAATTCATATTTGAATTGAAGAATTTTACAAGCATTCAAAAAAATTACATATTTTGTTCATTAACAATTAAACTACAACTAATATAGAGTATACATAAAAGTTGCAGATTATGCAGATTCTTAGAACTACATTACACAAAAACTATGCATCAAAATTGTAACGATTCGGTCGGTCGTTTTAAGTATTATAACCCTGCTTCCCCATTTACTACTCAAATAATACTTTGCAGTTGTTGTGTGAATTGAAGGGGTAAATGGTTCGGGTCCGGTGAGGTTTTGGAATGAATTGGAACACTTAGTTCCAAGGTTTAAAGGTTAAGTTAAAATAGTGGTCGGATATCGACTTATGTGTAAACGACTCCGGAATAGAGTTTTGATGATTTCAATAGTTCAGTATGGTGATTTTGGACTTAGGAGCATGTCCGAAAAATTATTTGGCGGTACGTAGTGGAATTTGGCTTGAAATGCCGAAAGTTAAATGTTTAGGAAGTTTGACCAGGGGTTGACTTTTTGATATCGGGGTCAGAATCCGATTCTAAAAATTTAAAATAGGTTTGTAATATGAAATGTGACTTGTGTGCAAAATTTAAAGTCATTCTAGATTGATTTGACGTGTTTCGGCACAAGATATAGAATTTGAAGTTTCAAAGTTCAATGCTATCGAATTGAGTTGTGATTCATCGTTTCGATGTTGTTATGTGTGATTTGAGGCCTCTACTAGGTCCGTGTTATGTTATTGGACTTGTTGGTATATTTGGACAGGGTTCCGAGTGGCTCGGGTAAGTTGCGGATGGTTAACGGATCAAATCCAACTTGAAACATTTCTGGAACTGCTGCCCACTAGTGTGATCGCACCTGCGAAACTTTAGATCGCAGGTGTGAAGCCGTATGTGTGCAAAATTAGTTACAGAAGAGACCAAGTATAGAACTGGGCAGTGCTCGCAGGTGCGAAGGTGTTGGCGCAGATGCGGACTTGGGCTGGCGTGGGGCGAACGCAAGTGCGAAGGGGAATGCGCATCTGCGAGCTCGCAAATGCGAGAGATGCGCCGCAGATGCGAGGCTTTGGAAGGCTGACTGTGTCCGCAGGTGCACATAATTATCCGCAGAAGCGAGGGGCGCAGGTGCGACCCCTTGTCCGCAGATGCGAAAATCGCTGGGGCAGAAGCTTAAATTCGGGGTTTCGTAATTTTCACGAATTTTTGGATTTTGGAGGAGGGTTTGGGCGATATTGGAGAGGAATTTTTCTACACAACTTGAGGTAAGTGTTCTTGACTCCCTTGTGATTATATTTCATGAATCTATATTCATTTTTAGCAATTGATTGATGAATTTAAAGAGGAAATTGGGGGTGTTGGCCTAAAGTTCATAATACGAATTCTTGAGTTTTGAACATTGGTTTGAAGTCGGAATTGAGTGAAATTAGTATGGCTGAACTTATAATTGGATGGGTTATCGGATTTTGTGAGTTTTGTCGGATTCCGAGATGTGGGCCCCCCGAGTGATTTTTGGGGCATAATTTTGAATTTTGTGAAAAATATTAGTATTTTGATATGGAATTAATTCCTATAAATTGTGTGGATTGAATCAAATTAATTGTGACTAGATTCGAGCCGTTCGAAAGTTGATACACGCAGAATGAAATCTCTAGAGCATTGTTTAGCTTGTTCGATATTGGATTTGACTTGTTCGAGGTAAGTAACTCTTCTAATCTTGGAGTTGAGGGTATGAACCCTGAATATATATATTTTGTGAATTGTTGGGAGGTGATGCACATGCTAGGTGACGGGCATGTGGGAATGCACTATAGAAATTGTGATATAATTATTTTTGTGAAATTTTGTAGTTAAATAACCTTGGCATTTTCCATGCGATTTTATGTGTTAAAGAAATTGAGCTGAAAAGCATATTAAAAATTATGTTGAGGCTATGTGCCAGTATTTTGTGACCCACAAAGGTCATATTGCTGTGAATTATTTGTTTTAAATTGAAAATTCATACTCAGCCATTACATATCATATTTCAGTCTCTATTGTTATTTATTGATACATCATATCATCATTTTGGGCTATTCGCCCATGAGAGAGAGACTGGAGATCGGGTTGCACGCCGCAGCAGTCCATGTTGGCTTTATATATATAGGCTTATTAAAGCACGTGAGTTGTCCGTGCAGATACAGATATTGATACTATAGCACGTGAGTTATCCGTGCAACACGTGTTGTTCGTACAGATTATAGCGCTTGGGCTGAAGGAGCCCCTACGGAGTTTGTACATATGCCCGAGAAGCTGTTTACGAGTGATTGTGAGGTATGCCCGAGGGGCTGTTTACAAGTGATTGTGAGGTGTGTTCGAGGGGCTATTTACGAGTGATTGTGAGGTAAGCTCGAGGGGCTGTTTATGATTTTATCACTGAGTTGCATCGCATTGGCATGCACACATGATATACATGCATAAAGATGTATTTTCCTCATGCTGTACAGCATCACATCATTCATGATTTCTCACACATTTTGACAGATGGGCATAGTGATGCATTTGTTTTTACACGTGTTATCTGGAAGGAAAATGAAACATCTCATTTATTATTGAATGGAATTTTTGGGAAAAATTATTATTTTCAAACTTATTCATATTTTCGGCAACTTCGGCAAACGATTTGAGTTTTCACTGATGTACTTGAAAGGAAGAACTATTTTTGAAATCATGATTTAGCTGAGCATTTTATCTCTTAGTTACTTCTGGTATTATTTATTTTACGTTGTTATGGACTGTTGTGGACTATTGGTTTGGACCCGACCCTGGTAGAAGCTCGTCACTACTTTCAACCTAAGGCTAAGTTTGTTACTTACTCATTACATGGAGTTGGTTGTACTAATACTACACTTCTGCACATTGTGTACAGATATTGACTATTGTTGTTGATGTGCTCGATGGTTGTCGGATTTGAAGATATACATGCGTTCATGTTGTAGCTGCCTCTAGTTCATGGTAGCCTTAAATTTATAAAAGCTCTGTTTATGTACTATTCAAGCAGATTATGTATTTATTTTATTTCCGCTTTGTAAACTTTATTTTTAGAAGCTCATGATTTGTACTATTAGTTCTTGGGAATTGTATAAGATTAAGACCTTTAATTACTTAAATTACTTTAATAATTATTATTGAAATTGGATAGTTGGTAATTGGCTTACCTAACAGGTTGGGTTAGGTGCCATCACGACTAATTGGATTTTGGATCATGGCAAAAATATTCGAAATACACAGAATATTACCTGAAACACTAGAACACTAATATGCAAATTACCTAAATATTACTAACACTAGATCAACCAACACTAATAACCAAAACAAATACTACTACCTCTACTATCAAAATATTAATATGCCCATTCCCTTCACTTAACAACCTATCCAACATCGGCACAAATGACCAAAACAACAACTAATTGACATAAAAAAGTAGCAACATGCAAAATCTTGTAATATTTCATCAATAGTTGCCACCAACTTCTCAATTCATCATCTTGACCGTGACAAAAAATACGAAAGTAGCATATGATCATAGCAGTAATTTTCTCAATCGATTCACTTTTAATTTCAAATTGGAACCTTTCTCCTCCAAGGTAGATACTTTTTTCAAATCCGCAACTTTGCTACGAGCCATATCAATCTCTATCTACTTCAACTTGTTCCTTCCTTGACGAAGGGCATCCAATAATTTTTTTTATTATGGATAAACATTGACACATGAGGTGAAAATTGTTCATCGTGCCATTTCCAATAACGACAACCAATCTTCTCAAAACGATAATATTTGTAAAATCTACGACCACCATTCATAGGTATCGTAGCAGTAAAATGATTGACAATCAATCCAACAAGACTCACCTTGGTCAAGAGAAGAAACAGAAGAAGATTCAGTCATTTGAAGCTAAATGAAAAATAATTATTACTACATATAAATTTCAGAAGAAGATAGAAAGTGGGGAGGTAGGAGATGTGAGATGGAGAATTTGTAGAACCCTAGCGAAAAGAGGCGGAAGAAGAAGAAGAAGTTGTTGCTTCTTTAAATAATAAAAGATTTGGGTTAAAATGATTAAAAATCGGGGACGGATCAGTAATGGTGCGGGTTAGTGTATTAGGATTAGTTTTTAAGTTCAGTCAATAAAGAGCTGATACATAGATTATACATAAGTTTTTTTCTAATAAAGGACAGTTAGAGATAAGGGCATGAGTGTGCAAAAATATAAATGTAGGTGCATTTTTATAAGAAAAGGCAGAAGGAGAGCATTATTTTACGAAATTCAATACTTTAAGGATAGTTTTAGACCTTTTTCGATAATTTTTTGATTTGGATACATAAACAGCCCCTAAACTTGCTAGTTTTTTTGACATCTAATTAAGGATAGTATTCTATTTTGATGTGAAGACGAATTAAAAAACCTCTTCGTTGTTTGTGATGGAGGGGAGGAGATGAAAAAAACTATGTATAATTTATTATATTATTTGGTTAGTATTTTAAGAAAACTATTGTTGGTATAGAATCCAACATTGCTTATATAACGTTTGCTTAGGTTTTTTATTTTTTCTTATATTCGTATAAAATATCTTTGTATTATGTATTGGATTAAATGTGAAATAGAATACGTGTATTAAAAAAATACCTCGATTAAACTAACAAATAACACAAATATACTTTTATACTAATGCTGCTACTGGACCCTTTTTCTAGTGTTTTTTGTTCTCTGTTATCGCTAGAGATTGCTTGTTTGCTTAATATTTGTCTACTCTTTTGTAATAGCCGCATAATTAATCCTACATAACTTGTACAACTTATATATAACTTCTTGGAACCAAACTATCCTTATTTTTTAAAGAGTATTGTGATTCGTGTGTTCAATAGTTACATTTTGATGAATATAAAAGTACCTAGCAGATATAACATCGGTTGATGTGCTAAAATGAGAAGTGATACCAACTTTTTAGTATTACTAGACCTAAAACATTACTAGACATAAAACACTAAAAAGAAATCAACGAATTACTAGGAAATATTATAAACCAGGTTGTTGCAGGGCGTCAATGGTTCAGTTCGGCCGATTAATTTATAAAATTTATATCATACCAATTTTTCGGTTATTCTATTATGTATAACCAAAATTAAACTTTTTGAAACCGTCCCAATCATGTTGGTTTCCCTTCGGTATCGGTACGGTTCGGTTAATTTTTATTTTTTAAAAAATGTCATGTAAAAGTCACTAGTAAAAGTAGAATGCAATAACATATATACTTTTATAGAACTTAGCAAAACTCTCTAGACATTTTTACTGTTTAAATGATGATTGTAACGACCCGATCGGTCGTTTTGAGTATTACAGTCTCGTTCCCCCATTACTGCTCAATTTGTGCTTTACAATTGTTATGTGACTTGCCGGGGTAATTGGTTCGGGTCGGGTGAGGTATTGGAATGAATTGGAATACTTAGTTCCAAGGTGTAAAGCTTAAGTTGAAATAGTTAGTCGGATGATACGACCGCGGAATAGAATTTTGATAATTCCAATAGCTCCGTATGATGATTTTGGACTTAGGAGCGTGTCCGAAAAATTATTTGGAAGCCCGAATTAGGCTTGAAATGGCGAAAATATGAAGTTTAAGTTTGGAAGTTTGACCGGGGAGTTGACTTTTTGATATCAGGGTCGCAATCTGATTCTAAAAATTTTCAAATATCCGTTATATCATTTATGACTTGTGTACAAAATTTGAGATCAATCGGACTTGATTTGATAGGTTTCGGCATCGAATGTAAAAGTTAAATTTTTTTTGTTTCATTAAGCTAGAATTGGGGTATGATTCGTGTTTTTAGCGTTGTTGATATGATTTGAGGCTTCTACTAAGTTCATATAATGTTTAGGGCTTGTTGGTACATTTGGTTGAGGTCCCGGGGGGCCTTGGGTGAGTTTCGGATGGTTAACGAATCAAATTTGGACTTACAACAAAGCTGGAGTTTTCTGCCTTCTGTTGCAATCGCACATGCGGAACTATTCACGCAGGTGCGCTGCCACAGGAGCGGCTGGCAAGGTGCAAAAGTGGAAAGGGGCTTGACCTGGGGCTAGGTCGCAAGTGCGTTAAGGTCCCAACAACTGCGAGCCCGCGGGTGCAAGCCATGCTCAGCAGATGAGGAGTGAAAGGGGCAACTAGAGACCGCAGAAGCGGACCTCTTGGCCGCAGAAGCGAAAAAAGCCGCAAAAGCGGGCAGGACTTCGCTTATGCGAGACCGTAGAAGCGGTTAAGTTTCCGCATAAGCGGAACCTCTGGCAGTGCACAAAAAACAGAAGAGTTCCGAGCTTTTGCCATTTTTGGCCATTTCTAACACGAATTTGGGCGATTTTACAGAGAGAATTCATAAGAAAACTTGAGGTAAGTCACTTGTGATCATTGTTAGTTAATAATATTGAATTATCTTCGATTATTTCGACTAGATTATGCATTTTTGAGATGAAAATCGAGGATTTGGGCTTAGGGAATTTGAAAATAAGATTTGAGGATTTGAAGGACGAGTTGTTGTAGGAATTTGGTAAAATTAGTATGGTTAGACTCGTGGTTGAATGGAGTTCATATTTCGTAACTTTTGTCGGGTTCCGAGACATGGGTCCGAGTCGACTTTTTGGGCTGAATTTTCAATTCTTTGCTAAAGTCGTAATTTTATTATTTAAATTAGTTTTTTGTAGTTATATTTATAGTATGAAATGGTTTGGCTAGATTCAAGCCAATCGGAGTTGAAAAATCGAGGGAAAGGCATACTACTTGACTAACTGAGCGAGATTTGAGGCAAGTGGCTTGTCTAACACTGTGTGGGGAAAATTCTCTTAGGATTTGATACTGTTTTAACATTTTGTGATATGTGACTATCGTATATGCGAGGTGACGAGTACGTACATGGGCTAAATGTGGAAATTTTGATTCTTGCTGAGTAGTCTCCTTTTTATTCCTTAACTGAGTTGCCTTAGTATGTGTAGCTATCAGGTTTAGTCTAATATCGCATGCCTACGTGCCTTAACTCTTACTTGCAATCTGTGCAACATGCTTAGCTGAATTACCTGTTTCCTTGATTTTGAATTAAATCTTTAATTATAAGATTTCTTGCTGTAAATTGGTTGTTCCTTCGGTTATGTGCTGTATATTTACTTTTGGGACTACGAGGCGGTTCCTCGGAAGATCCCTCTGTCACATATTTACTTTTGGGACTACAAGGCGTTTACTTAGGAGATCTCCCTGTTTGCATATTTATTTTTGGTACTACGAGGCGATATTTCGGGAGTACCCCCGTCACATATTTACTTTTGAGACTACGAGGCGGTTACTCGGGAGCGCCCTTGTTGTTTATCTCTATTTGTTGTGTTGTTGTCTTCCTGTAAATTCTTATTGTTCACTTCTCAGTCATTCATTATATTATTAAATCTTCTGCCCTATTTTCCTATTATTTCCAGTAGGGCCTGACTTGACCTCGTCACTACTCTACTGAGGTTAGGCTTGGCATTTACTAGGTACCATTGTGGTGTACTCATGCTACTCTTGTGCTCATCTTTTTGTGCAGATCCAGGTTCTTCCTATCAGGCCAGATACAGTGAGATAATCGTATGTGGAGACTTCAAGGTACATCTGTCAGCGTCCGCAGACCTCGGAGTTCCCTTCTATCCTTATCATGCTATTTTCCTTATTTTTAGTAGACTCTGATGTATATACACACTTAGTATTTCTCTTAGAAGCTTGTGACTTATTTCTACCTGTTTTTGGGAGTTTTAGTTATTTGACTTGCAGTTTTCATTTATTTTAGCTATTGAGGTTTGAGTTTCAGACTTTTATTATGTTATTCCGCAAATTGTTAGGTTTACCTAGTCTTAGAGACTATGTACCATCATGACATCCTACGGAGGGTGAATTGGGATCGTTACAAGTTAGTATAAGAGCTCTAGGTTTATAGGTGTTATGAGTCACAAGCAGGTTTAGTAGAGTCTCGCTGATCGGTACGGAGACGTCTCTACTTAACTTCAAGAGGCTATGGAACTGTTAGGAAAAAGGTTCACTTCTTTGATTCCTTATCGTGCGCATTTGTTGACTTCGAAATTCTAAACCATTGTCTTTCCATTCTTTTACATACGGTGAGGACACGCACAACTGGATCTGATGAACAGACACCCGCGCCCTATGTTGGATCCGCAAGAGGCCGGGGTCAGGGCAGAGGTCGAGGAAGATCACGTGGTACAACCAAAGCACTTGCACGAGCTGCTGCCAAGGAGCCACCAGTAGCTCCAGTTGGAGGGCATGCACATGATACGCATGTTACTGCCTCTGCACTTCAGGAGACTCTTGCCCAGTTTTTGAGCATGTTTGGCACTCTAGCTCAAGCAAGGTTGAATCCACTTGCTCTTGCCACATCTCAGGTCGGGGGATGAGCATAGACTTCCGTCGTCGATACCCAAGAGCAGCCGGTCCAGGTCGACCAGGTTCCACAGGTCCTACCCATGCAGCCAGTAGCTCCAGTTCGACCTGAGGTTAGGGCAGCAATTTCAGATGGGGAGCAGCTCAGGCTCGAGAGGTACAAGAAGTACCACTCTCCTACTTTCAGTGGCTTGGAGTTAGAGGATGTCTAGGGTTTTCTTGAGGAGTGCCACCGTATCCTCCGTACTATGGTTATTGCAGAGACTAGTGGGTTTTTTTCACCGCGTTCCAGCTTAGAGGAGCGACCTACCAGTGATGGAGAGCATACGAGTTAGGTAGTCCAGCCTAGGCATCTTCACTCACTTGGACTCAGTTTTTAGATATGTTCTTTAGGGAATATGTTCCTCAGAGTTTCAGAGATGCATGGCGCGCCGAGTTTGAGCAGTTGCACCAAGGTTCTATGATCGTGTCGGAGTATGCGGTCCAGTTTAGTGATTTGGCTAGGCATGCCCTGGCCTTGGTTGCTACTGTTCGAGATCGGGTTCGTCGATTTATTGAGGGACTCAACCCTAGTATCAAACTTAGCATGGCCCGAGAGTTGGAGATGGACATCGCATACCAGCAGGTAGTAGGGATTGCTAGGAGATTGGAGGGTATGCTGACTTGAGGTAGAGAGAAGAGAGAGGCCAAGAGGTCTCGAGAGTCAGGATCATATAGTGGTACTCGTGCCCCAGTTGCAGCTCGTCAGGGTAGGGGCTATGAGGGTCGCCATGTTCATTCAACACTTCCAGCTGCCAGCGGTACTCCGGCGACTCCTAGGCCCCAAGATCCCTATTATGCACCGCAAGTGTCTAGTGTACCTCTTGTACGTGGTGCTTCTAGCGACCAGTCCAGTCGATCAGGCCCGATCCAGTCACAACAACCACGTCCTCTGAGAGCTTGTTTTGAGTGTGGTGACACTCGTCATTTGGTGAGGGATTGCCCCAGACTTAGGAGGGGTGCACCTCCACAGACTCTCAGGAACCGCGTGTTCCATCGGGTCCTCAGGCTATGATTACAACACCAGCTACCACCCCACCTGCATAGCCAGCTAGAGGTAGAGGTCAGACAAGTAGAGGATGCCCTAGAAGGGGAGGTCAGACGGGAATGATGTTACACCCTATATTTTCGTATATAAAACTGCGTCGTCAGCAAACTAATGTAGGACCCAAAAAAATGAGATCATCTTTGAAAATATATAAAGCAATTTAATCATGTTACCTTGGAAGTTACAAATATTGAAGATCATGAACAACAAGTACAAAGAGGGTTGGAAGGTTCAGAAGCTAAAGGAATTGAAGAAAATAATGTTTCGTCGAAAGCCGACAAGTTGGAAATGTTATAGCATGTACTTTTGGGATGAGACCAGGGTGTTTAATATTATAAGGAGGTTATGTTATGAGTTATGTTATTCGTATGATAGTCGTGTGTTATATTTTGAAGTCAAGCGAGTGGTGGAACAAAAGTCGATGAAAGTCATCACAAGTTACGTGCATACGTTTTACTAAAACTTTAGGTCAAATGTAACTGTGATTTTATCCCAATATACTTAGCGTTATGGGGTGTTCCACACATAAAACTAAAGATCTATGAGTCTATTTTCCAACGCATTAAACCGTTTATCAATACGATATCGGAGTAGAGAGATATGGGCATTTGTGCGAGACTGCGCAGACTGTCACCTACTTGCTTAAACGAGAATCCAAAACTGGGCCAATTCGGGTCGTCCAAAATTGGGCCAATTAGGGTCGTTCAAAGAGGCCTTTTTAAAGGCCTATCCCCTTCATATATTAGGATGATAATAGGTCAAAATAACTAGACTTAATCTCTGCAAAAATCCTCTCAAATATTCCCCACAAACCCCAATTGATTTTCTCTCCCTTTCAAGTTCTAATTGGAGGTAAAGCCTAGAGTTTGAAGAACCAAGATAGGAGCTGAGTTATCCCACAAATAAGGTAATTTTACTGCTCTCTTTCACCCATTTTTTACAGTTGTAGATGCATGGTAAGTTGTTCTATATTTGTAAGAACTCACGGGACAGTGATCGACAGCCGTGAGTTTGAGTTATTCATTTGTAGCGGACTATTTTGTGGATTGTTTGGTGTTGTTGTTGGGCTGTGTGATTTACTATTGTTTTGTGGAGTTTTAGAGGATGAAGGATGTGGAGAAACACCACATAAATGCAGGATGTTGGGCTGGTCGTTTGTCGTAATATTTTCGGATTGTTGACACTACTACGATGGTCGTTTTGTGTATGAAAAGATTGGGGTGTGCTGGGCTACTTTGTAGTATTGTGTGGTGTACATATGGTTGGAAAATAATATATATATGTTGTTATTGTTATTTTTGGTGTTGTTGGTGTTATCTTAAATTTGGAGGAAGTAAGGATTATAGGGGAAATGTTGTCCATTTTAATCCAAAATAAGCATGTCGTTCGTTGTGCGATAGTTATACGTTTTGTAACTTAATGATAGTATTATTATCGTTGTTGTAGATTAAGGTGAGAAGAGGCGAGTTCAACTTGGTGATTGGAAAGATTGTGATAAGATATGTTAAGGCTAAACCTTTCCTTCATTTTGGCATGATCCTGTAACTACATATGTTTGACAACGAGACATAAAGGGAAGTTCGTATTCATGAATTTATATACATTATCCTAGTCTCATAAGTTACAGTATTCTCCCTTATCGAGACTCTATATTCAATTTAGTATTGTCTTCTTCTAGTCAAGAGAGTAGAGGGCCTATACATATACAGTATTACAGTATTTTCACCACCATCGAGCTATAATCAGTAGGCAGACCCCTATTGGGCAACCTCTGATCAGATGGTAAGTTATATACCGAGCCTACTGTGGCCGAGCGCTTATGAGTGAGCCCAGGATGGTCAAGATACAGAGCCTAGTATGGCCGAGCGCCTATGAGCGAGCCTACTACGGCCGAGCAGTTACATGTACCGAGCCTTATAGGGCCGGACATTTATCTTACTTAATATATTGAAGGAGTTGAGTCATTATCAGCAGGTAAGTATATCTCCATATCATCTTTGACTCCCAGTTACTTCCAGTTATTATATTATCAGTTCAGTTTCAGTTATGTTATTGCCTTACATACTCGGTACATTATTTCATACCGACGTCCCTTTTTCTGGGGACGCTGCATTTCATGCATGCAGGTTCAGATAGACAGATGGGTAGACCTCCTCAGTAGGTGTTTCCAGAGTTCAGCCTGATCGGTAAGCTCCACATCCTTCGGAGTTATCGGGTCTAGGTTTTTGTGTACATCTTCTGTATGTATGTATATATATTATGGGTAGGTCGGGGCCCTGTTCCGATCACAATATATCTATCAGTAGAGGCTCATGTTGGTTAGTGCAGTATGTTGGGTTTGTAGGCCTGGTATGTATATTTTGGTGGTTTGTCAGCTGTAGTAGTTATGACGGTCTTGTCGGCCTAGCTTTATATTGATATTTAGTTAACGCTAGTTTCCATTCAGTTTTATAGTTTGCTTCATAAATTATCTTGCAAGGTGGCCCCATGGACAAATTATGACATTATATGTTCAGAGTCCCTTAGTCGCAATTTGGTACGCCAGGTTAGGTGAAGCACCGGGTGCTAGTCTCGCTCCAAGTTCGGGGTGTGACAAACTTGGTATCAGAGCAGTTCTATCCTAGGGAGTCTATAAGTCGTGTCTAGTAGGATCTTGTTTATAGATGTGTTGTGCACCACATTATACAAGCAGGGAGCTACAGGGCATTTAGGAGTTGGTTACCCTTCTTTCAAATATAAATCGTGCTGTAGAACTGAGTTATAGGAAATTTGAGCTAAACTTACGTGTTGGTATTTTCATACACAGATGACGGTGACTAGGAAGACTAGGACTAGCCATAGGGGAGATACAACAACATGTGAGGGGACCAACAGGGTACCTCCAGTAGATGGGTCCCAGTCTGAGGCCCATGCCGAGACCCCTACTCAGCCATTACCGGCTCCTCCACCACCTGAGGAGATTCCTAGGGATACCGCACATCCAGTTCCCCCTCCACTTCCACCATATCAGGACTTGAGGAGTGTGATGTATTTGTTGACACGATTGGTAGCTACCCGGCAACAAGCTAGGGCATCAGCTAGTGGAGGATCTTCTGAGGGGTCTGGGAGTTCAAGGGTCCGAGAGTTTATTGCTTTGAGTCCCCAGAGTTTACGTGGTCAAATCAGAGGGAGGACCCGCAGGATTTCATAGATCAACTTCACAGGATCCCTCGGGTTATACATGTCACAGAGAAAGAAGCAGTTGAGCTAGCAACTTTTTGACTTTGATATATAGCCACCCTTTGGTACAAGGGATGAGAGAGTTCCAGGGCACGTGATGCACCTCCAGCTAGTTGGGAGAATTTTTCAGATGCTTTCCTTGAACAGTACTTACCGCGAGAGATCCAACAGGCTCAAGTCGATCAGTTTCTAGCCCTTAAGCAGGGCAATATGAGTGTTCGAGAGTATAGTCTCCATTTTGACTCATTAGCTAGATATGCACCATCCATAGTTGCTACTATGCGTGATAGGATCCACAAGCTTATAGCAGGGTTAGCCCCAGAGTTGACCGAGGCATGTGCCACCGCTGCATTGCATGATAATATGGATATCTCCTGGATTCAGGCATTCGCTTAGAATATAGAAAGGGGTAGGTGTCAACAGTAGGGTACAGAGAGGAATGAGCAAGGGCAACATAAGAGGATGAGATTTCCTAGGTCTCAGGAGCAGTCTCAGGGTAGTTATAGGCCCCAGTACTTCATACGGCCACTTAGGCCTCTGCCACCTCAGTTACAGGTATGACCGCTATACTCAGTCAGGACCAGGTGAGAGCTCACATACGTCGGTTTTGCAATGACAACAAGGTTCAAGGCGGACATGGTCATTTCCGTCGTGGTGTGACATCTGTGGTAGAGGACACTTGGGCCAATGCTGAGCAGGATCTGATGTTTGTTATACATGTGGGCGTCTGGGGCATATGATGTGAGATTGCCCAAATAGAGATTCTGGGGGTATGGCACAACCAACAAGTTCAGCGACAGGATCATCTATGTCTGTGCATCCTTCTGGGCGCGAGTCTCAATCTTCGGCTGGTAGAGGTCGAGACAGAGGTAGAGGTTCCAGTTCAGGTGTTAATCAGAACCGTATCTATGCTTTAGCGGGTCGACAGGACCAAGAGTCTTCACCAGACATTGTGACATGTATATTGACCATATGCTCTCACGATGCTTATGCCTTGATAGACCCAGGATCTACTTTATCATATATTACCCCATTTGTCGCGGGGAAGTTTGGTATAGTATTTGAAATACTAAGTGATCCTTGTGCGGTATCTACACCGGTTGGAGAATCGATTATTGCTAGACGAGTTTACCGAGGTTGTACGGTGACAGTTTGTAGTCGTCAGACCTCAGCCGACCTAGTTGAGCTAGAGATGATGGATTTTGATGCTATCATAGGCATGGATTGGTTGGCAACTTGCTATGCCACAGTTGATTGCCGAGCAAAGGCAGCCAGATTTCATTTTTCGGGTGAGGCAGTCCTTGTGGGTAGGTAATATAGTGACACCCAGAGGTAGGTTTATTTCCTATCTGAAGGCAAGGAAAATGATTGCAAAAAGGGTGCATTTATCATATTGTGCGAGTTAGAGATGCAGATACTGAGATACCTACACTTCAGTCTATTCTCATAGTCAAAGAGTATGCATATGTGTTTCCAGATGAGCTTCCAAGTATTCCTCCAGAGCGAGAGATTGATTTTAGCATTGATTTGCTTCCAGGAACTCAACCAATATCCATCCCTCCGTATATAATGGCACCTTCCGAATTAAAGGAGTTGAAGGAGCAGTTAAAAGATTTGCTGGAGAAAGGTTTCATCAGGCCCAGTACCTCACCTTGGGGTGCACCGGTACTCTTTGTGCGAAAGAAAGACGGCTCGTTGAGGATGTGTATCGATTATAGGCAGCTGAACAAGGTAACTATTAAGAATAAGTATCCACTTCCAAGGATCGATGACTTGTTTGATCAGTTGCAGAGGGCTAGATTCTTTTCAAAGATAGATTTGAGGTCGGGGTACCACCAGGTCAGAGTTCGGGAAAAAGATATTCTGAAGACAGCCTTCAGGACCGGATATGGCCACTTTGAGTTCCTTGTCATGTACTTTGGGTTGACGAATGCACCCACCGTATTTATGGACTTGATGAATAGCCTATTTTGTCCATTTTTAGATATGTTCGTGATAGTATTTATTGATGATATTCTGGTCTATTCAAGTTCAGAGGATGAGCATGTGGACCAATTGAGAGCGGTACTCCAAACCCTCCGTGATCGTAAGTTGTATGCTAAGTTTTCTAAATGTGAGTTCTGGTTGAAGTCTATAGCATTATTGGGGCATATTGTATCCGATAAAGGTATAAAGGTAGACACTCAAAAGATTGAGGCCGTGAAATCTTGGCCTAGACCTACCACTCTGACAGAGGTTCATAACTTTCTAGGCTTAGCAGGATACTATCGGAGGTTCGTAGAGGGTTTTTCTTCCCTTTCAGCACCATTGACGAAGTTGACGCAGAAATCAACTAAGTTTCAGTGGACGGAGGCTTGCGAGCGGAGTTTCTAAGAGCTTAAGAACAGGTTGACCTCAAGGCCAGTTCTAACACTTCCAGAGGGTCTAGAGGGTTATGCCGTGTATTGTGATGCCTCAGGTGTCGGGTTAGGATGTGTCCTGATGAAACATGGGAACGTAATTGCGTATGCTTCAAGGCAGTTAAGGAAGCACGATAAGAATTATCCAACCCACGATCTCGAGTTAGCTGCGGTTGTCCATGCACTTAAGATATGACGGCATTATTTATATGGTGTTCATGTTGATGTATTTACAGATCATAAAAATCTACAATATATATTCAAGCAAACATAGTTGAATTTGCGACAGAGGCGATGGCTTGAGTTATTGAAAGATTATGATGTTAACATTCTCTACCATCCAGGGAAAGCTAATATTGTAGCAGACGCCTTAAGCCGCCGATCTATGGGTAGCTTAGCATATGTAAAGGCCGAGAAAAGACAATTAACTAGAGAGATTCATCAATTGGCTTCTTTGGGGGTTCGGTAAGTAGATTCTGACGATGGTGGAGTTGTACTCCAAAACACTGCAAAATCATCTCTCATAGCTGAAGTCAAGGAAAGGCAGTACGAGGACCCAGAGTTGGTCGAGTTGAGAGAGCGAGTTCCACAGTAGAAGAATCCATTGTTAGAGCTCAAGAGAGATGGGGTTCTCATATACAGGGGTCATTTATGTGTTCCAGATATAGCAGGGTTACGAGACAGGATTATGTCAGAGGCACATTATTCGTGGTACTCCATTCATCCTGGGTCGACGAAGATGTATCATGACATTAAGGATGTGTACTGGTGGAACGATATGAAGAAGAACATTGCTGAGTTTGTCGCCTAGTGTCCTAGTTGCCAGCAGGTGAAAATAGAGCATCAGAAGCCCGGAGGGCTAATGCAGACTATAGAGATCCCGACATGGAAATGAGAGGCGATAAACATGGACTTTGTTACGGGTTTAACTCGTTCTCATCGTAAGTTCGATTCTATATGGGTGATAGTTGATAGGCTCACTAAATCAGCTCATTTTCTACCGGTCAGATCTGTATATACAGCAGAAGATTATGCAAAGTTATATATTAAGGAGATAGTGCGGCTACACGGAGTACCAGTATCTATTATATCTGACAGTGGGGCTCAGTTTACAGCACATTTTTGGAGGTCATTTCAGAGAGGTCTAGGGACTCAGGTGAATCTCAGCACAACTTTTCATCCACAGACTGATAGACAAGCCGAGCACACAATTCAGACGCTTGAGGATATGTTACCAGTATGTGTGTTGGATTTTAAAAGAAGTTGGGATGAACATCTACCTCTTGTTGAGTTTGCATATAATAACAGTTACCACTCCAGTATCCAGATGGCTCTGTACGAGGCTTTGTACGGGCATACGTGCAAATCTCCTATAGGGTGGTTTGATGTTGGAGAATCTGGGGTTACATGGGCCAGACCTAGTTCAGCAGGCAGTAGAGAAAGTAAAGCTTATCCGGGAGCGATTGTTGACAGCTTAGAGTCGCCAGAAGTCATATTCTGACGTGCGGCGACGAGACTTAGAGTTCGAGGTTAATGACTGGGTATTCTTAAAGGTATCCCCTATGAAGGGCGTGATAAGGTTTGGCAAGAAAGGCAAGCTTAGCCCACGGTATATTGGGCCTTACAGGATTATTCGGAGAGTGGGCCAAATAGCTTATGAGTTAGAATTGCCCTCATAATTGGAGTCAGGTCATCCGGTTTTTCACGTATCTATGCTACGGAAGTGCATTGGCAATCCTACCAGAGTGGTGTCCACGGATGATGTACAGATTATGGAGGACTTGTCATACAAGGAAATTTCAGTTGCCATTTTAGACCGACAAATTCGCAAGCTACGAAATAAGGAGGTAGCCTCTGTGAAGGGTTTATGGAGAAGCAATAATGTGGAAGAGATGACATGGGAAGCGGAGGAAGAAATAAAGTATAAATACCCCCACCTATTTCAAACTGAAGATATGGCTCGAGATGGGATGCTACAGCACAACTTGTCACGACCCAACTGGAGGGTCATGACTAGCACCCGGGCCATACTTGCCGAGCATCAACGTACATTTTATCTAACCTTCCTTATTATCTTTAAGGGCCGACAAGATCAATATAAATGGTAGACATGGATCATGAACATCCAACAATGAAAGATAATGTCATGAACATACATAACATGGGACGACAAGACTGTCAAGAAACTATATATAAGGTACGAGCTACCATGAGTCGACACCTGTCTATGAGCCTCTAAAAGAACATAAGTGCTACAACATTGCCGGAACAGGGCCCCGACATACCCATAAGGTCTATAACAAAAATGCATACCAAGACCACGGCAAGTCCGGAGAAAGGATCTTGCCAATAACGCTGAACCGGATAGCCTACTGTGATGGGGGAGCTGCGTCTACCCGTCTATCAGGACCTGCAGCACGACATGCAGCATCCACAAATAAAAAGGACGTCAGTACGAATAAAGTACTGAGTATGTAAGGCAGAATAGCATAAGTAAGAACAATAATGTAAACAGTGATAGGGAATATACAACCTGTGACATCTGGGTACCTCTGAGGGCTACTGACATGAAATACATGATACATACATATATATATACATAAACGTTTAAAACATATGCCTTTGTGGGCATCATCATCATCATATCGTACCCGGCCATAATAGGCTCGGTAAAACGTACCCGGCCATCATAGGGCTCGGTAGAATCGTACCCGGCCACGTGGAGCTCGGTAAAACCCAACTGATCAGTGGTTGCACAATAGGTGCCATACCCGGCCGACTATAGCGTGGCTCGGTAGAGTAAAATAGATACATATATATGATGCATGCTGGACTCGTTGGAATCATAATTTGAACCTTTCGGAGTGACGTAAGGTCGGTATCCTTCGTACACGTTATTAGGATTAACTCTTCATCAAGAATCTTATAAGAATCAGGAACTACCAACAACATTGATAATATAAGAATAAGAGAAGTAACATCAATATCAATCGTTTCATAAGAAGGGCAGCAATGTAAGTACTGCTAGCTTCTAAGAGTAAAGTATCTTTGGGAGCTCGTTCATTACATTATGTACAATTGGAGTCGTGCAAAAGAATGAAGGGGATAGCCTCACATACCTTGTATATACTGCCCAACCTCAAGCTATGCAAATATCACGACTCCTTAGTCTACAATAAGATAAATGACACTATCATTATCGTTTAAGCGTCGTAACTATTATGTATCGACCACAACCTATTTTACGATGAAACGGACAGCACCTCCCCTATTTATATGACTTCACACAAGTCAATACAATCACCAAACAGACCAAACAACATCATTAATAATCATATTGAGCCTCCAAAACAGTCCACCAACTAACAACATTACTACCAAGCCTTTCGATATATATATTTCACAAGTTCTAGCATCAACGACTTAGCCACAACTTGGATAATCTTAAATATATATAGAGTAAGAGGTTCATTACCTTTAAAAAGAAAGAACAACTCCAATTTGACCTTAATTTTCCTCGAAATATCCCTTCAATTCTGCCACAAGAACAAGGAAGCGAAACTAGCAATTAATTCGGGTTTTTCGGCACTAGAATTACTTTAGAAGACTTGAAATCACCTAGGGTTGATATTAAAAACTTGAAGGTATATTTACAGAACATAAAGCACTTAAAACAACCTCCCACACGAGCTGGAACAACACAAAAATCAGCAACAACAAGAAAAACAAGAAACTTACTAGCACCACGGGATTCCCGACATTTGATTTGTGTTGTTTGCCCTTTGTTTGGGTCTTGGATCATGAGAGAACCTTGAGAGAATATTTTTAGGGTTATAAGGTCTGAATATACTGAAAAATAATGACTTAAAACGGGGTTGAGTTATCTTATATATGTCCAAATGTCTTAAACCGCCTTTGTGGGCCCCATAGAGAGCAGCTTGGCGCACTCTCGCGAAAACGCGAATATCTCTCTATTCCGAGATCGTATCGACGAACGGTTTAATGCGTTGGAAACTAGACTCATAGATCTTCAATTTGATAGGTAGATCACCCCATAATTCAAAGCACATTGGGAGTAAAATGCAGTAACATTTGACCTAAAGTTTAAGTAAAATTATAAACCTAAGTTGCGACAACTTTTATCGACTTTTATTTCATAACTCGCTTGACTTCAAGACTTATGATGCGGATATTATATGATTCAAATACATTAAAACAAGACCTCTTGGGACAGTTAATCACCTCTAGTGTTATCCGAAAATACGGGTTACAACATCCTTGATTAGCTTAACTTCAAATACTTGTTAACCACTCTTATACACCCTTGTATCGTTTAAGACCAATAGGATTAACTTATTATCATCTCAAAGATAATCTCTTCTTGGATTTACGTCGACTACCTTACGGCGTGATCTATGATATGCGAATTTGGGTTGTAACATCCTCTCCCCCTTAGGAACATTCGTCCTCGAATGTAAGGGTTTATGGGGTGTCTAACTCATCGTGGATTCCGACGGAGATTTCCGGCTGAGTTTCCCTTATAAAATGGACACTAGCCAAACTTGCAAGCAGTTAAACCCAACCTATGGCCATACAAGACTATACAAAGCATTATGGATATGTACATTATCTGCATATCACCATTTTGTATTAAAAAAAGAGTATTCACAAGCTATTGCTTACCTCATAGAGCCGTTTCACCTTATAATGTGTCCTTCTTTCCCCCGGCATCCTCGTTATCTTCACTCTGGAATAGGTAAGGGTATTTAGACTTCATCTCCTCTTCTGCTTCCCATGTCATTTCTTCTATATTCTTGTTCCTCCATAATACTTTCACGGAAGCTACATCCTTTGTTCTCAGCTTGCGGACTTGTCGATCTAATATAGCCACTGGCAGTTCATCATATGATAGATCCTTTGTAACTTGTACATCTTTGATAGGGACGACCTGAGAAGGGTCTCCAATACATTTCCTCAACATAGATACATGGAATACCAGGTGGACAAATTCCAATTCAGATGGCAATTCTAACTCGTAAGCAACCTGTCCAATTCGTCGAAGAATTTTGTACGGCCCAATATACCGTGGACTCAACTTACCCTTCTTCCCAAAACGCATAACACCCTTCATCGGTGAGATCTTCAGGAAAACCCAATCACCAACCTCAAATTCCAGATCACGACGCCGGACATCGGAATAAGATTTTTGCCTGCTTTGTGCCGTCCTCAGCCGCTCTTCTATCAGTTTCACCTTCTCAATGGCTTGGTAAATCAAATCTGGCCCATATAATTCTGTCTCACCGACTTCGAACCATCCAACTGGTGATCTACATCTCCTCTCGTACAGTGCCTCATACGGGGCCATTTTAATACTGGAATGGTAGCTATTATTGTAGGCAAATTCTATAAGTGCCAGATGGTCATCCCAATTCCCCTTAAAATCTAGTACACATGCTCGTAGCATATCTTTAAGCGTCTGGATGGTATGTTCAGCCTGTCCGTCAGTCTGCGGATGGAATGCAGTGCTGAGATTTACTTGTGTGCCTAAACCCTTCTGAAAAGACCTCCAAAAGTTAGCCGTAAATTGAGCTCCTCGGTCTGATATAATAGATACCGGCACACCATGAAGCCTAACAATCTCCTTGATATACAACTTCGCATAATCTTCAGCCGTGTAAGTTGTCTTAACTGGTAGAAAATGGGCAGATTTTGTAAGTCGATCAACTATCACCCAAATGGAGTCAAACTTATGATAAGAGCGAGGTAATCCAATAATGAAGTCCATATTAATCACCTCCCATTTGTAGGTCGGAATCTCTATATTCTGAATCAATCCACTGGGTTTCTGATGCTCGATCTTTACTTGTTGATAATTAGGACATTGGGCTACAAATTCTGCAATAGACTTCTTCATGTTATCCCACCAATACTGCTCCTTAACGTCATGATACATCTTTGTCGAGCCAGGATGGATAGAATATCGGGACTGGTGAATCTCAATCATAATCTTCTCTCGCAACCCTGCCACACTAGGTACACATAATCGGCCCTGATATCTTAGTGTCCCATCTCCTCCGATCTTGAAAGCTGTAATCTTACACTGCTGAATTCCCTCTCTCAATCTTACTAAGGTAGGATCTTCATATTGCCGTGCTTTTACCTCGGCTACCAAAGATGATTCTGCTGTATTCTGTACAGTAACACCTCCGTCATCAGAGTCCAACAATCTGATTCTCATATTGGCCAGCAGGTGAAGCTCTTTGGTCAACCCTTGTCTACCTGCCTCAATATGTATTAAGCTTCCCATTCACTTACGGCTGAGAGCGTCTGCCACAACATTGGCTTTACCAGGATGGTGCAATATCTCGATGTCGTAGTCTTTCAGTAATTCAAGACACCTACGCTGCCTCAAATTCAACTCCTTCTGCTTGAAGATGTATTGTAAACTCTTGTGATCTGTGTAGATGTCAACATGGACGCCGTATAAGTAGTGCCGCCATATCTTCAAAGCATATATTACTGCAGCCAATTCCAAATCATGAGTCGGGTAATTCTTTTCATGCTTCTTCAATTGTCTTGATGCATAAGCAATCACCTTCCCACGTTGCATCAATACACACCCCAAACCTATACCTGAGGCATCACAATATACCACATAACCTTCTGTTCCTTCTGGGAGAGTGAGCACTGGCGCAGATGTCAATCGATTCTTTAGCTCCTGAAAACTATGTTCACAAGAATCAGACCACTGGAACTTGGTAGCTTTCTGTGTTAACTTAGTCAATGGTGCTGATATAGAGGAAAACCCTTCTACAAACCGCCTATAATACCCTGCTAGCCCCAGGAAGCTGCGGACTTCTGATGGTGTTGTAGGTCTCGGCCAATTCTTCACTGCATCGATCTTCTGAGTGTCGACACTAATACCCTCATCAGATATCACATGGCCAAGGAATGCTACTGAGTTCAGCCAGAATTCACATTTAGAGAGCTTAGCATATAACTTATGATCCTGAAGGGTCTGTAATACTATCCGCAAGTGGCCCGCATGTTCCGCCTCCGAACGAGAATACACCAGAATGTCATCAATGAATACGATCACGAACACATCAAGATAGGGCCTGAATACACTATTCATGAGATCCATAAAAGCTGCTGGGGCATTTGTTAGCCCGAACGACATCACCAAGAACTCAAAATGCCCATATCTTGTCCGGAAGGCCGTCTTTGGAATATCCTTCTCCTTAACCCTCACCTGATGATACCCTGAACGCAAGTCAATCTTGGAGAAATACTTGGCACCCTGGAGTTGGTCAAACAGGTCATCAATTCTTGGAAGTGGATACTTGTTCTTTATTGTAAACTTATTCAACTGTCGATAATCGATACACATCCTTAACGACCCATCTTTCTTCCGCACGAACAAGACTGGCGCACCCCAAGGTGAAGTGCTAGGCCTAATGAAACCCTTATCCAGCAAGTCCTTCAACTGTGCCTTCAACTCTCGCAACTCTGCCGGGGCCATCCTGTATGGAGGGATAGAGATCGGTTGAGTGTCAGGCAATGCATCAATGCTAAACTCAATCTCCCTTTCAGGAGGAAGGCCTGGGAGTTCATCTGGGAAAATATCTGGAAATTCATTGACCACGGGGATTAATTGTAGAGTAGGCGGCTTCGCCTCCACATCCCTAACACGAACAAGATGATAAATGTAACCTTTTGAGATCATCTTCCTTGCCTTAAGATAGGAAATAAACCTACCTTTCGGCATAGCAATGTTCCCCTTCCATTCAATGGTGGGTTCACCCGGAAACTGAAACCTAACCATCTTCGTACGACAGTCAACAGTTGCATAGCAGGCCAACCAGTCCATTCCCATTATCACATCGAAATCAACCATTTCTAACTCAAATAAATTTGCCGAGGTTTGACGACTACAAATCATCACAGTGCAACCTTTATATACCCTTCTAGCAATCACAGAATCTCCTAACGGAGTGGATACCGCAAGTGGTTTACTTATCAATTCAGGTTCAATGCCAAACTTATTAGCCACAAAGGGCGTAACATATGATAAGGTAGATCCTGGATCAATTAGCGCATATACATCATAAGAAAACACAGACAATATACCTGTACCAACATCCGGAGACGATTCGAGATCTTGTCGACCTACTAGAGCATAGGTTCGATTTTGAGCACCACTCGAACTCGGCACTGAACCTCTACCTCTACCACGACCTGTCGACTGCTGAAAACCTTATGCTGGAGGTCGAACTGATGAGGAAGAACCAGACACAGATCCAGTCGGTTGAGCCATACCACCACCTCCTCTGTTAGGACAATCCCGCATCATATGGCCACGCTGTCCGCAAGAATAGCACGCATCGGAACCTCGACGGCACAGTCCAAAGTGGGCCTTGCCGCACTGATCACAACGAGGTGTTGGAGGTCTCGTCTGACTAGTATCTCTATGAAATTGTGAGCCTGATGCCCTCGAACTCTGACCTGAACCAGAATAGGTAAATCGATCATACCGAGGCCTCTGAAACTGTGGAGGAGCACTAGCTACAGGTGGCGCCGAACTCCTCGAAGATTGGGGCCTGATACTGCCTCTGAACTCATCAGAATACCCTGCAAATCTTGCCCTCTTATGCTGGCCCCTATCCTGCTCCCTATCTGCCCTTTGCTGGCGCTTACGATCCTCTAGGGTCTGGGCATAAGCCTGAATACGGGAAATATCCATGCCCTCTACCAAGGAGGCTGTTGTGCACTCATTTATCAGATGTGGTCCCAACCCGTTCACGAACAGATGCACCCTATCACTCATTTCGGCCACCATATGGGGAGCATACCTTGCTAAAGAATCAAATTGTATACTATACTCTCGTACACTCATATTACCCTATCGAAGGTTCAAGAACTTATCAGCTCTTGCTCGTCGTATCTCAACTGGCAAGTAGTGACGAAGAAAGGCCTCAGAAAATTCCTTCCACACGGCTAGAGGAGCGTTCGGACCCCTAGATCTCTCCCAACTATCATACCAGAAAACCGCTAAATCCCGTAACCGATAAGAAGCCAACTCTACTGCCTCCGTATCACTAGCATGCATAACACGCAATGTACAATGAACCTGATCAATAAATGTTTGCGGGTCCTCCTTGGGGCTTGATCCGGTAAACACTGGAGGGTCTAGATTAATAAAATCACGAACTCCTGCACTAACCGGTTTATCAGCAGCACCGGTATTCTGCCTCTGAGCCTGAGCAGCTACTAAGCTACTCAACAATTGCACTGCACTGTGCATATATCGTGGTCTGTAGTGCCAGACGGAGGAACTGGATGTACTGGGTGCCTCCTAATATCCTCTGGAGGAGACAGAGAGGTATGAGACGGCATCTCACTCTGAGCCTCACTTTGGCCTGCTCTGGCTGGAGGCACCTGAATGTTACCCTCGCCCACAGCTGTATCAAGCCGTTTACTAATCGCTTGCTTCCTAGTCGAAGGCATCGCTGAAAGAAAACAATGTGAATATTAGATATGAACACTTACGACTCAACTCTACGCACGATCTAGATTTAGGAAGAAGGTAACAACCCTAGATGTCACGTAGCCTCCTGATTATAAATGTGGCACGCTACAAATCCATAATCAAAACTCTACTAGACACGGCTCATAGACAACCCCTAGGACAGACTTGCTCTGATACCAAGTTTGTCACGACCCAACTGGAGGGTCATGACTAGCACCCGGGCCATACTTGCCGAGCACCAACGTACATTTTATCTAACCTTCCTTATTATCTTTAAGGGCCGACAAGATCAATATAAATGGTAGACATGGATCATGAACATCCAACAATGAAAGATAATGTCATGAACATACATAACATGGGACGACAAGACTGTCAAGAAACTATATATAAGGTACGAGCTACCATGAGTTGACACCTGTCTATGAGCCTCTAAAAGAACATAAGTGCTACAACATTGCCGGAACAGGGCCCCGACATACCCATAAGGTCTATAACAAAAATGCATACCAAGACCACGGCAAGTCCGAAGAAAGGATCTTGCCAATAACGCTGAACCGGATAGCCTACTGTGATGGGGGAGCTGCGTCTACCCATCTATCAGGACCTGCAGCACGACATGCAGCGTCCACAAATAAAAAGGACGTCAGTACGAATAAAGTACTGAGTATGTAAGGCAGAATAGCATAAGTAAGAACAATAATGTAAACAGTGATAGGGAATATACAACCTGTGACATCTGGGTACCTCTGAGGGCTACTGACATGAAATACATGATACATACATATATATATATATACATAAACGTTTAAAACATATGCCTTTGTGGGCATCATTATCATCATATCGTACCCGGCCATAATAGGCTCGGTAAAACGTACCCGGCCATCATAGGGCTCGGTAGAATCGTACCCGGCCACGTGGAGCTCGGTAAAACCCAACTGATCAGTGGTTGCACAATAGGTGCCATACCCGGCCGACTATAGCGTGGCTCGGTAGAGTAAAATAGATACATATATATGATGCATGATGGACTCATTGGAATCATAATTTGAACCTTTCGGAGTGACGTAAGGTCGGTATCCTTCGTACACGTTATTAGGATTAACTCTTCATCAAGAATCTTATAAGAATCAGGAACTACCAACAACATTGATAATATAAGAATAAGAGAAGTAATATCAATATCAATCGTTTCATAAGAAGGGCAGCAATGTAAGTACTGCTAGCTTCTAAGAGTAGAGTATCTTTGGGAGCTCGTTCATTACATTATGTACAATTGGAGTCGTGCAAAAGAATGAAGGGGATAGCCTCGCATACCTTGTATATACTGCCCAACCTCAAGCTATGCAAATATCACGACTCCTTAGTCTACAATAAGATAAATGACACTATCATTATCGTTTAAGCGTCGTAACTATTATGTATCGACCGCAACCTATTTTACGATGAAACGGACAGCACCTCCCCTATTTATATGACTTCACACAAGTCAATACAATCACCAAACAGCCCAAACAACATCATTAATAATCATATTGAGCCTCCAAAACAGTCCACCAACTAACAACATTACTACCAAGCCTTTCGATATATATTTCACAAGTTCTAGCATCAACGACTTAGCCACAACTTGGATAATCTTAAATATATATAGAGTAAGAGGTTCATTACCTTTAAACAGAAAGAACAACTCCAATTTGACCTTAATTTTCCTCGAAATATCCCTTCAATTCTGCCACAAGAACAAGGAAGCGAAACTAGCAATTAATTCGGGTTTTTCGGCACTAGAATTACTTTAGAAGACTTGAAATCACCTAGGGTTGATATTAAAAACTTGAAGGTGTATTTACAGAACATAAAGCACTTAAAACAACCTCCCACACGAGCTGGAACAACACAAAAATCAGCAACAACAAGAAAAACAAGAAACTTACTAGCACCACGGGATTTCCGACATTTGATTTGTGTTGTTTGCCCTTTGTTTGGGTCTTGGATCATGAGAGAACCTTGAGAGAATGTTTTTAGGGTTATAAGGTCTGAATATACTGAAAAATAATGACTTAAAACGGGGTTGAGTTATCTTATATATGTCCAAATGTCTTAAATCGCCTTTGTGGGCCCCATAGAGAGCAGCTTGGTGCACTCTCGCGAAAACGCGAATATCTCTCTATTCCGAGATCATATCGATGAACGGTTTAATGCGTTGGAAACTAGACTCATAGATCTTCAATTTGATAGGTAGATCACCCCATAATTCAAAGCACATTGGGAGTAAAATGCAGTAACATTTGACCTAAAGTTTAAGTAAAATTATAAACCTAAGTTGCGACAACTTTTATCGACTTTTATTTCATAACTCGCTTGACTTCAAGACTTATGATGCGGATATTATATGATTCAAATACATTAAAACAAGACCTCTTGGGACAGTTAATCACCTCTAGTGTTATCCGAAAATACGGGTTACAACATCCTTGATTAGCTTAACTTCAAATACTTGTTAACCACTCTTATACACCCCTGTATCGTTTAAGACCAATAGGATTAACTTATTATCATCTCAAAGATAATCTCTTCTTGGATTTACGTCGACTACCTTACGGCGTGATCTATGATATGCGAATTTGGGTTGTAACAATGCTACAACACAACTCTATTCAGGCTAGTAGGTCATCAGGTAAGCTCTTATTTTCTGACTTTCAGTATTTATGATTTATGACTCTTTGAGGCAAAGTGTTATTATTTATAGACATTGGCCATGTGTGGCATGCATAGTATGTTTTCTGGCTACATGCAGGTTGGTTATAGTCTAGTGTATGGAGGAAACTCTGGCAAAGTTTTTCCAAAGTCTCTAAAAGTAAACATTCGAGGACGAATGTTCTCAAAGGGGGAATGATGTTACACCCTATATTTTCGTACACAAAACTGCGTCGTGAGCAAACTAATGTAGGACCCAAAAAAAAAAAGATCATCTTTGAAAATATATAAATCTAGTTAATCATGTTACCTTGGAAGTTAAAAATATTGAAGATCATCAACAAGTACAAAGAGGGTTGGAAGGTTCAGAAGCTAAAGGAATTGAAGAAAATAATGTTTCGTCGAAAGCCGACAAGTTGGGAATGTTATAGCATGTACTTTTGGGGTGAGACCAGGGTGTTTAACATGATAAGGAGGTTATGTTATTCGTATGATAGTCGTGTGTTATATTTTGAAGTCAAGCGAGTGGTGAAACAAAAGTCGATGAAAGTCATCACAAGTTACGTTTATACGTTTTGCTGAAACTTTGGGTCAAATGTAACTGCAATTTTCTCCCAATATAATTAGTGTTATAGGGTGTTCCACACATCAAATTAAATCACTATGAGTCTGATTTCCAAATCATTAAACCGTTTGTCAATACGATATCTGAGTAGAGAGATATGGGCATTTTTGTGAGACTGCGCACTGTCACCTACTTGTTTAAACGAGAATCCAAAACTGGGCCAATTCGGGTCGTCCAAAATGGGCCAGTTCGGCTCGTTCAAAGAGGACTTTTTAAAGGCCTATCCTCTTCATATATTAGGATGATAATAGGGCAAAATAACCAGACTTAATCTCTGCAAAAATCCTCCCAAAAATTGCCCACAAACCCCAATTGATTTTCTCTCCTTTCAAGTTCTAATTGGAGGTAAAGCCTAGAGTTTGAAGAACCAAGATAGGAGCTGAGTTATCCTACAAATAAGATAGGTTTAATTCTCTCTTTCATCCATTCTTTATAGTTGTAGATTCTTGGTAAGTTGTTCTATATTTGTAAGAACTCACGGGACGGTGATCGGAAGCCGTGAGTTCGAGTTATTCACTTGTAGCGGATTGTATTGTGGATTGGTTGGTGTTGCTGTTGGGCTGCGTGATTTACTATTGTTTTGTGGAGTTTTGGAGGATGAAGGGTGTGGGAAAACACCACATAAATGCAGGATGTTGGGCTGGTCATTTGTCGTAACATTTTCGGGTTATTGACACTACTCCGGTGGTCGTTTTGTGTATGAAAAGATTGGGGTGTGTTAGGATATTTTGTAGTATTGTGTGGTGTACATAAGGTTGGAAAATAAAATATATATGTTGTTATTGTTGTTTTTGGTGTTGTTGGTGTTATCTTGAATTTGGAGGAAGTAAGGATTATAGGGGAAATGCTGTCTGTTTTAATACAAAATAAGCATGTCGTTCGTTGGCGATAGTTATACGTTTCGTAACTTAATGATAGTATTATTATCGTTGTTGTAGATTAAGGTGAGAAGAGGCGAGTTCAACTTGGTGATTGGAAAGATTGTGATAAGGTATGTTAAGGCTAAACCTTTCCTTCATTTTGGCATGATCCCGTAACTACATATGTTTGACAACGACTTCGGATCTACCTTGATCCCCTCGCTCGATACTATATGACCCAAGAATGCCGCTGAATCTAGCCAGAATTCACACTTTGAAAATTTTTCATATAACTTCTTTTCTCTCAAGGTCTAAAGCACATTCCTCAAGTGTTTCTCATGATCCTCTCGACTCCGGGAATACACCATAATGTCATCAATAAACACAATGGCGAAAGAATCGAGATATGGGCTGAAATACATTGTTCATCAAGTGCATAAATGTTGTTGGGGCGTTAGTCAGCCCAAAAGATATCACAAGGAACTCGTAATGACCGTACCGAGTCCTGAAAGCAGTCTTCGGGATATCTGGCTCCCGAATCTTCAACTGATGATAGCCTGAACGCAAGTCGATCTTAGAGAATACTCTGGCACCCTGAAGCTGATCAAATAGGTCATCAATATATGACAATGGATACATGTTCTTCACTGTAACCTTGTTCAACTGGCGATAATCAATACACATCCGCATAAAACCATCCTTCTTCTTCATAAATAAGACAGGAGCACCCCAAGGTGACACACTGGGCTGAATGAATCCCTTATCAAGCAACTCTTGCAACTGCTCATTTAATTCTATCAACTATGTTGGGGCCATATGATAAGGTGGAATAGAAATCGGTTGGGTGTCCGGTAACAAATGAATGCCAAAGTCAATATCTTTGTGGGGCAGCATGCCCGGAAGATCTGCCGGGAATACACCTGAACTGACTCGATGGTAGGAGTATCAACACTAACATCTCTCACATAGGCCAGATACACATCACACCCCTTCTCAACCATTCGTTGAGCCTTAAGAAATGAAACAACCCTGCTAGGAACATAATCTAAGGTACCTCTCCACTCTAGCTGCGGTAGACCTAGCATAGCCAACGTCACCGTCTTGGCATAACAATCAAGGATAGCGTGATAGGGCGACAACCAGTCCATGCCCAAAATAACATCGAAATCTACCATACTGAGCAATAATAAGTCATCTCCGGTCTCAAAACCACTAATAATAATCAAACACGGTTAATACATGCAGTCAACAATAATAGAATCACCCACGGGTGTCGTTACATAAATAGAAGAACTTAAAGAATCATGGAATACACCCATTTACGGGGCAAAATAAGATGAGACATAAGAATAAGTGGAGCTTAGATCAAATAAGACTAATACATCTCTATGACAGACCGGAACAATACATGTGATAACAGAATCGGATGAAACTACCTCCGTCTTAGCAGGAAGGGCATAATATGTCATGCCCCGAACCTAGGAGCGAGACCAGCACCCGGTGCTTCACCTAACCTGGCGTACCAAATTGCGACTAAGGGACTCTGAACATATAATGTCATAATTTGGCCATGGGGCCACCTTGCAAGACAATTTGTGAAGCAAAATATAAAACTGAATGAAAACTAGCGCTAACTAAACATCAATATAAAGCTAGGCCGACAAGGCCGTCATAACTACTACAGTTGACAAAATACCAAAATATACATACCAGGCATACAAACCCAACATACTGCACTAACCAACAGGATATGTCTACAAGCCTCTACTGATAGATATATTATGATCGGAATAGGGCCCCGACCTACCCATAATATACATACATACATACAGAAGATGTACACTAAAACCTAGACCAAATAACTCCGAAGGATGTGGAGCTTACCGATCAGGCTGAACTCTGGAAACACCTACTGAGAAGGTCTACCCGTCTGTCTATCTGAACCTGCATGCATGAAATGCAGCGTCCCCAGAAAAGGGACGTCAGTACGAAATAATGAACCGAGTATGTAAGGCAATAACATAACTGAAAACTGAAACTGAACTGATAATATAATAGCTGAAAGTAACTGGGAGTCAAAGATGATATGGAGATATACTTACCTGCTGATACTGACTCAACTCCTTCAATATATTAAGTAAGATAAATGTTCGATCCTATAAGTCTCGGTACATGTAATTGCTCGGCCGTAGTAGTCTCGCTCATAGGCGATTGGCCATACTAGGCTCTGTATCTCGACCATCATGGGCTTGCTCATAGGCGCTCGGCCACAGTAAGCTCGGTATATAACTTACCATCTGATCAGAGGTTGCCCAATAGGGGCCTGCCCACCGATTATAGCTCGATGGTGGTGAAAATACTGTAATACTGTATATGTATAGGCCCTCTTCTCTCTTGACTGGAAGAAGACAATACTAAATTGAATATAGAGTCCCGATAAGGGAGAATACTGTAACTTATGAGACTAGGATAATGTATATAAATTCATGAATACGAACTTCCCTTTATGTCTCATTATCAAACATATGTAGTTACGGGATCATGCCAAAATAGAGTATTACCGTCGATTTGTAGAGGGTTTTTCATCTATTGCAGCACCTATGACTAGACTGACCCAGAAAGGTACTTCGTTCACATGGACCGAGGAGTGTGACGAGAGCTTTCAAAAGCTCAAGACTGCTTTGACTACAACACCAGTGTTGGTATTGCCTACAGGTTCAGGATCATATATGGTGTATTGTGATGCGTCGCGCATTGGTCTTGGCATAGTGTTGATGCAGGACGATAGGGTGATTGCCTATGCGTCTAGACAACTGAAGGTGCATGAGAAGAAATATCCTGTCCACGACCTCGAGTTAGCAGCTATTGTTCATGCCTTGAAGATCTGGCGGCACTATTTATATGGTGTCCCTTGTGAGGTCTACATCGATCACCAGAGCCTACAACATTTGTTTAAGCAGAAAGATCTTAATTTGCGGCAGCGGAGATGGTTGAAGTTCCTTAAGGATTATGACATCACCATTCTTTATCTTCCCGGGAAGTCCAATGCAGTGGCCGACGCCCTGAGTCGCAAGGCATAGAGTTTGGGCAGCTTAGCATATCTACCGGTAGCAGAGAGGCCTTTAGCGTTGGATGTCCAAGCCTTGGCCAACCAGTTCGCTAGATTGGATGTTTCTAAGCCGAGTTTTGGCTTGTGTGGTTTCTCAGTCTTCTCTTTATGATCGTATCAGAGAGCGTCAGTATGATGACCCTCATATGTTTGTCTTAAAGACATGGTTCAGTACAGTGATGCCAAGGAAGTCACTATTGGAGATGACGATGTATTATGGATGCATGACAGGCTTTGTGTGCCTAATTTAGATGGATTACCTGAGTTTATTCTCCAGGAGGCTCACAGTTCGCGGTACTCCATTCATCTAGGTGTCGCGAAGATGTATCAGTATTTGAGGCAGCACTATTGGTGGAGACAGATGAAGAAAGACATAGTGGAGTATGTTTCCTGGTGCCTAAATTGTCAGCAAGTGAAGTATGAGCATCAACGACCGGGTGGGTTGCTTCATAAGTTAGAGATTTCAGAGTGAAAATGGGAGCGGATCACTATGGATTTTGTTGTTGGGCTCCCATAGAATCAGAGGAAGTTCGATGCAGTTTGGGTGATTGTGGATAGATTGACTAATTAAGCTCATTTCATTCCCGTGGTTACTACTTACACTTCTGAGCGCACTATTCCGATATTGGGGGATATGCTTCGTGCGTGTGTGATAGATTTTGGGGGTGCTTGAGATCAGTTTTTGTCACTTGCGGAGTTTTCTTACAACAACAGTTATCAGTCAATCATTCATATGGAACCGCATGAGGCCTTTTATGGTAGGCGGTGCCGGTCTCCAGTGGGTTGGTTTGATCCGGATGAGGCTAGACTATTGGGTACAGATTTGGTTCAGGATGCTTTGGAAAAGGTTAAATTGATTCAGTATCGACTTCGTAAAACTCAGTCTAGACATAAGAGTTATGTGGATCGGAAGGTTCGCCACGTTGCATTCATGGTTGGGGAGAGGGTCTTGCTCCGCGTTTCGCCCATGAAGGGTGTTATGAGGTTCGGGAAGAAGGACAAGTTGAACCCTAGGTATACAGGGCCTTTTGAGATTCTTGAGAGGGTTGGAGAGGTGGCATACACACTTGAACTACCTCCTAGTCTCTCTGCAGTGCATCCACTGTTCCATATTTCCATGCTTGACTTTTTGGGCTGAATTTTCAATTCTTTGCTAAAGTCGTAATTTTATTATTTAAATTAGTTTCTTGTAGATATATTTATAGTATGAAATTGCTTTGGCTATATTCGAGACAATCGATATTGGAAAATCGAGGGAAAGGCATACTACTTGACTGATTGAGCGAGATTTGAGGTAAGTGGCTTGTCTAACCATGTGTGGGGGAAATTCCCTTAGGATTTGATACTGTTTTAACATTTTGTGATATGTGAGTGCCATGTATGCGAGGTGACGAGTGCGTACATGGGCTAAATATGGAAATTTCGATTCTTGCTGAGTAGTCTCCTTTTTATTCCTTAACTGAGTTGCCTTAGTATGTGTAGCTATCATGTTTAGTCTAATAGTAATTTTATTATTTAAATTAGTTTCTTGTAGATATATTTATAGTATGAAATTGCTTTGGCTATATTCGAGACGATCGATATTGGAAAATCGAGGGAAAGGCATACTACTTGACTGATTGAGCGAGATTTGAGGTAAGTGGCTTGTTTAACCATGTGTGGGGGAAATCCCCTTAGGATTTGATACTGTTTTAACATTTTGTGATATGTGAGTGCCATGTATGCGAGGTGACGAGTGCGTACATGGGCTAAATGTGGAAATTTCGATTCTTGCTGAGTAGTCTCCTTTTTATTCCTTAACTGAGTTGCCTTAGTATGTGTAGCTATCATGTTTAGTCTAATAGTAATTTTATAAGTGGGCTTCGCGGGCCCGGTCCTAAGTGGGCCGGTCCTATACGGTCCGGTCCTAAACGGTCCTGGGTCTCGCGGGCTTATTGCTGGAACCGGCTCGGGACCGGGACAACGAACTAACGGGCCCGGGTTTAGTGGTCCGGTCCCGGGCCCAAACGGGCCTAAACAGGCCTCAACAGATACTTTCTATTTTTAATTTTTTTTTATAGAAGTTAGAGAAAAAAATAGTAATAAAGATATATAAGCTATATTCGATTTATATACTATATATACATCTTAAAATATATATATACTATATTATATATACATAGTATACATCTTAAAATATACTATATATACATCTTAAGATATACTATATTTATATATAGTATAGTATAGTAGATCTTAATATATATATATACATCTTAATCTCTCTCTCTCTCTCTCTCTCTCTCTCTATATATATATATATATATATATATATATATATATATATATATATATATATATATATATATATATATAGTAAGATGTAGGCAATACCAACACTGGTGTTGTAGTCAAAGCAGTCTTGAGCTTTTGAAAGCTCTCGTCACACTCCTCGGTCCATGTGAACGAACACACTATACTATATATACATAGTATATAAGTCATATTCGATAATATACATCTTAAGATATATATAATATATATAGTAAGATGTATATATATTATAGTATAGTATAGTATATACTATATATACAACTTAAGATATATAAGCTATATTCGATATATTCGATATATATATATATATAGTATATAGATGTATATATAGTATAGACTATAGTATAGTATATATATAAGCTTATATGTATACTAAACTATACTATAATATATATACATCTTACTATATATAAGCTATATTCGATTTATATACTATATATACATCTTAAGATATACTATATATACATGTATATCTACTATATATATCTAGTATATCTAGTATACTTAGTATATCTTAAGATGTATATGTAGTATATCTTAAGATGTATATATAGTATAGTATAGTATATATAGTATAGTATATATAGTATATCTTAAGATGTATATATAGTATAGTATATATAGTATATCTTAAGATGTATATATAGTATATCGAATATAGTTTATATATCTTATGAGATGTATATATAGTATAGACTATAGTATAGTATAAATATAAGCTTATATGTATACTATACTATACTATAATATATATATACATCTTACTATATATAAGCTATATTCGATTTATATACTATATATACATCTTAAGATATACTATATATACATGTATATCTACTATATATATCTAGTATATCTAGTATACTATGTATATATAGTATATCTTAAGATGTATTTGACAGCCCAACGCCTATTTTTGACAGTCCAACGTTTTTTTTTTTTAAAAAAAAATTAAAAAAAAAAATAGCCGTTGGGCCCGCTAGGCCCGCTAAGGGGACCGGGCCGGTCCCGGGCCCTGGCGGGCCAAACGGTCCCGGGCCTGACGGGCTCAATCATAGGACCGGCCCACGAGACCGGACCAGGCCCGCTAAAACCGGACCAAACGGTCCTGGCCCGTTTAGCCGTTTGGCCCGCCTAGCCCGCGGTCCTGGGCCGGTCCCGGGCCTGGACCGGCCCACTTGCCAGGCCTAATCTAATATCGCATGCCTACGTGCCTTAACTCTTACTTGCAACCTGTGCAACATGCTTAGCTGAATTACTTATTTTCTTGATTTTGAATTAAATCTTTAATTAAAGGATTTCTTGGTGTAAATTCGTTGTTTCTTCGGTTATCTGCTGCATATTTACTTTTGGGACTACGAGGCGGTTCCTCGGGAGACCCCCTGTCATATATTAACATTTGGGACTACAAGGGGTTTACTAGGGAGATCCCTCTGTTTGCATATTTACTTTTGGGACTACGAGGCGATTCCTTGGGAGATCCCCCTGCTATTGCATATTTACTTTTAGGACTACGAGGTGATTCCTCGGGATTACCCCCTGTCACATATTTAGTTTTGGGACTACGAGGTGATTCCTCGGGAGATCCCTTATGACATATTTACTTTTGGGACTACAAGGCATTTACTCGGGAGATTCTCCCTGTTTGCATATTTACTTTTGGTACTACGAGGCAGTTACTCGGGAGCGCCCTTGTTGTTTACCTCTATTTGCTATGTTGTTGTCTTCCTATAAATTCTCATTGTTCACTTCTCAGTCATTTCATTATATTATTAAATCTTCTGCCTTATTTTCCTATTATTTCCAGTAGGGTCGGCCTGACTTGACCTCGTCACTACTCTACTGAGGTTAGGCTTGACATTTACTGGGTACCGTTGTGGTGTACTCATGCTACTCTTCTGCACATCTTTTTGTGCAGATCCAGGTTCTTCCTATCATGCCAAATACCAGTGAGATAGTCGTATGTGGAGACTTCAAGGTACATCTGCAGTGTCCACAGACCTCGGAGTCCCCCTCTATCCCTATCATGTTGTTTCCCTTATTTTGAGTAGACTCTGATATATAGAGATACTTAGTATTTCTCTTAGAAAATTGTGATTTATTTGTACCGGGTTTTGGGATTTTGTAGTTATTTGAATTGCAGTTTTTATTTATTTCAGCTATTGAGGTTTGAGTTTCAGACTCTTGTTATGTTATTCCGCAAATTACTAGGCTTACCTAGTCTTAGAGACTAGGTGCCATTACGACATCCTACGGGAGGGTGAATTGGGGTCGTGACAATGATAAATTATGAAAACATGAAAGATGGTTATAGCATAGATCAATCAACTACTCTACCACTGCGTAAAAGAAACCACGCAAAGACAAAGAAAGGATAAATCACACAAGTAGAAAGATATTAACCAAGTTGAGACTAAAAAATAAAGTTCGTCAAAGATTAAATATTCAAAAAGATAAATCTAAATCATACGAAAGGAATCATATTCAATACATTGTAGTTTGCTATTCATAATCGTTAGAATACTTTGTTTCTTGCTAGTGAGTATGCTGGAAATAATTTAGTTTCAATATGAGTAGCATAGTATGTTTGGGAATTAGGTTTTTGATCTTAATTACTTGTTGGCTTGTAACAATTTTCATAATGTAAGACCCAAGAAAAAATTTAGTACTTTATTATTTTTAAACTCAATATATAAATATATTTTTCATAAGTAAATTTATTCGGTACGGTTCGATATTTTTTAATTTATTTTTATAAAATAAAGAACTTACCCTAATTATCGGTACAATTGTAAATTTATAGAAAACCCTATAATTTTATTAAAAGAAATCTAAAAATCGATTAAGTGCGATACGAGGTCGGTTTAGTTGTTTTTTAAACATTCATTGACACCCCCCTAGTTCTAGGCGACCTATTGTTAAACTAATTTTGGAATTTAAGGAAGTATAGAAAATATTTTAAAAGCAAATCGCTGGATTTCAGGGACGTTAAAATAGTTTTTCAATCAAAAAAACAAAAAGAATTAGAGAAAAATATTTTAAGCAGGTAGTCGGATGTACTAGCGACCTACTACTAAAATAATTATACAAATATCAAAAGAATTTTAGGAATAACGAATTATGATAACAAACTTCGTCTTCTTCTGCTGCTTCTCTCTTTATTAGTATTAGTTTAATAAAAAAATTTACAAAAGTCTCATCTGTTTCACGTATTTCTCTCAACCCAATATATTTTCCCCAAAATTATCAAAGTCATTAGAAAAATTCATTAACTTTAAATTTCAGATTCGATTTACATATTTTACGAATTCAAATTCAATTTTTTTCGAATTTTGTGATTTGCAGGTCCAATATGGATTTCATGAAGGTATTCGATCAAACAGTTCGCGAAATGTAAGCTATTTTCCTCTCTTACCTCTTAATTCATCGTGTTTTTTTGTGTGAAAATTTCAATTTGTCCCCAATATCTTACGCTTTTTTTTTTTTTTTTTTTTGAAAATTGGTGAACTGTGTGTTTTGCAGAAAGAGGGAGGTGAATTTGAAAGTGTTGAAGGTTCCTGAGATTGAGCAGAAGGTAAAAAAGCTTAAAATAAATACTTTCAGCTTTAACTTTTAGCATTAATATTTGTAGAATACACATAAAGTACATGACATAATCAAGTAACATAGAAATCAATTCAGTATTTTAAGTCAATGAGTGCAAAGAGCCGCGGGTCTACCTAAAACAAACTCTCTATCTTCATAAGTTAGGGGTAAGGTCTGCGTACTCACTACCCTCCCCAGATTTCACTTGTGGGATTACACTGGGTTTGTTGTTGTTGTAAGTCAATGAGTGCAAAGTATCGGTACGTGCACCCATTACACAATAGACGCACGTCACGAGTTTGAACCCTGCCACAAACAAAAACTTGGTATTTAAGTAGAGAAGGGTAGAGAACCGGACCCATTAGTTTCGAATCGTGTGCCACTAGACCTCAGAGATTTCTCGGTTATAAAAAAAAAGAAAAGTATCGGTGCACCCATTCTCAGAAAAGGAGTAGCACGTGTCGTTTCAAAGGACTAAAAAAAGGTGAACTCAAATTGTTGTTTCTCGATATCAAGGGATCATGTGTTTTAGTTTGGAAATAATATTTATTCCTTGATCTTATATAGTAATGGATGATTAACAAAGAACTAGATGGCTCAAGGAAAGCACATTGACTGATTAGTAAACTAAGGATTTGTCTGAAGTTTATTGGTTTTTCTGAACTAGATTCGGTCTTTCTGTTTCCTACTTGTTGATCAACAAATTTCTACTTAATTATGTTGTGGTAGATGCCAATAACCACTTTCTCACATGCATTGTGAAGTGTAATATCTATCATTTGATGCAGAAATGAGATTCGTGAAAGTCATAATTATGTCTGTGCTGAAATGCCAATGACGAGATGTCTGGGCATATGATCATGGTGCTTTTTGCTGTTTTTCTTTCGACATGTATTCAATAGAATCAGATAGTGATGAACGTAGACTACATGGTGAGATTACTGGGGAAACTTTAGTTGTATGGACTGTATGTCTGTATCATATGTACACAGTTATTAACAGTAATTTCGACTGAGCATGCGAAGTGAGGGACTTATCATGGGTTAAATGAAGCGATTCAGAAGAAGTCTGCGCTTCAGACAGCGAGGCACAAAGTAATGGAGAAGCTATCATTTCTTTGAATTTGATCCTAAAGATTTAAGAGATAGGTAAAGGGAGGATAAGGAAATAGGGCATTCTCTTGTGAGTGCTAGGACTCCTCTCCCGACATACTTCAGTGTATTTTTTGTTGTCTTCTTCTTCTGTGGGTTGCAGCAATTCTTCTTTAACTATTACTGTTTCACTAGTTCTCAGATTTGCTTTTTAGCTTCCTATTTTCCCTTTGAAATGACTCTTTCTTCTTCATTTTTTTGTCAAGTCCTCCTCTTATGCTAGTTCTACTTTTGGATTTTCTTTTGCTTTTTTCTTCTACTCAGTCCACTCTTGTCTTTTCTCTATCTCAATTATCAAAAAATTCTGTACCTCTACAGGTTGTTAGGAAATAATCTTTCAATTAAAGTTATTATAGTACAAGAGGCGGATCCAGAATTTAAATTTAATTGGTTCAACTTTGCATTGAACTCAATGTACAGTTAAAATTATGGGTTCATATCTAATATTTCTTAAGATTTTAGTAGGTTTTTACATATATATCTATATTTCATGTCAAAAATTCTGGGTTCAGATGAAGCCGTAGCCAAAAGACTATATCCGCCTATGTGTAGTACAATCCTAAAGCAATTGAGGCCTTTTTCTTATTTGTGCTTTTTCACTTTCAAAAACTATGGATTTGCATCCTATGCTCTTTTTGTCCTTTCCCCTTCATATTCTGATTATAATGTAATATTTTAACATGAATAGGTATTGGACGCTACGGATGATGAACCTTGGGGCCCCCATGGTACTGCATTGGCTGAGATAGCTCAGGCTACAAAAAAATTGTACAACCTCATCAATATAGTTGCTAATTCTTAACTATTTGGATTTTCTCATTTGTTCTCATCATAAAGGTAAGTTCATTGACCTATCAATTACTGGTGTATCCTGCAGCTCTGAGTGTCAGATGGTTATGAATGTCCTGTGGACAAGATTGACTGAAACAGGAAAGAATTGGCGTTATGTTTATAAGGTGTGTACTATATCCTTTTGCGGTATCAACTTTTTGTAGTTAATTGTAAAAACCTAAGAACCTGTAGAAAACTGAAGAAAAGTTTAAAATATCAAGCTCCCAATAGTCGGTTCTTTGTTTAAATTTTGAGTTTCATTTCTGTACCTTCTCGAACAACTTATATAAGGTCTAATAGTTGTGAAATACTTTTGGTACCAGTCTTTGGCTGTTGTTGAGTATTTGGTGGCTCACGGATCTGAACGCGCTGTTGATGAGATCGTAGAACATACCTATCAGATATCTGTATGTATTTTTGTGTCATTGCGTTAAATTTCCTTGCCAATGACAGTTGTGCCATGGTCATACTTAAAGGAGTGTGGTCCTTCCCCTCCTCCCCGTGTATCTTACCTCTTTCCCTCTTTCCTTTTGCTACTCAAGTCTCTCACAAGTTTCGAGTATGTTGAACCCAATGGGAAAGATATGGGGATCAATGTGAGGAAGAAAGCAGAAAATATTGTGGCACTATTGAATAACAAGGAAAAGATCGAAGACGCTAGAAATAAAGCTGCTGCAAATCGCGACAAGTAAGTTAATCCTGTAGGGTCTGACTTTGCTCTTGATTATTCAATGAGTCCCTGGTAACTAGTTGCATAGTTGCACGGTCATGATGGAATGCCACCTTTTAGGTACTTTGGATTGTCATCTTCTGGAGTAACATTTAAATCGAGCTCTGCCTCCCTAAATAGCAGCAGCAACTTTCAGAGTGGCGATCGATATGGAGGTTTTGGAAATAAAAGTGATGGCGATTCAGTTAAGGATAGTTACAGGGAAAAGGATCGGTATGGTGAAGATAAAATTGACCAGTTTAAATCAAAGAAGGGGTCTTCTCGTTTTGGAAGGTCAGTATGATTATTTTTTCTCTACTATGCTTCACTTTGTCCTTCTATTTTATTGTACTCTGAGCTTTTTAACCATGTACTGTTGGTTGAAAAATTCGTGATTCGTATTTGGGGTTTGTGGCATAGGTGTTTTTACTATTGGTTTCGTTACAGTTGCAACAGCCTGTTATGCACTGATGTATAACCATTCAATTGCATATATCTTCTTTTTTAATAAATAAAAGTACCTTTTTAAAAATAAACAAAATGATCAGTAAAGGAAAGGGCCAAATTTGTTTTTTTAAATTACCAAAAAAGTACCTTTTTTAAAATAAACAAAATGATCAGTAAAGGAAAGGGCCAAAAGTTCTATTTCTGGCAGCATTTGGGACTGAAGATCTTTTGTTATTGTCCTTTCACTTTATCATTTCATTGGTATTGCGTGACTTTTCACTCCAAGTTCTTTTTTGCATATTCTAGATTTACGGGAAGAAGCAATTTTAAACCCTGATTCTTTGATTGCCTCGGCAAACCCATGTTAAATGAAGTATACATGATTATGGTCACTCTCTATGGACGAACAATGCACTAAAATCTTTTTAGTAACTTAACATATCCATCAGTTAATCATATCTGAGTTAATCATACTTTTTGTTGTTTGACAAGAGTGGGTTGCTCTAGTGGTGAGCACCCTCCATTTCCAACCAAGAGATTGTGAGTTCGAGTCACCCCAAGAGCAAGGTGGGAGTTCTTGGAGGGAGGGAGCTGGGGGTCTATCGGAAACAGCCTCTCTACCCCAGGGTAGGGGTAAGGTCTATGTACGCACTACCCTCCCCAAACCCCACTAGTGAAATTATACTGGGTTGTTGTTGTTGTTGTTGTTGTTGTTGTTGTTGTTATCTAATCAAGAAGGTCATTATAATTGACAAAGAACTTCTAGAGCCAGTGGACTTGTTTCTTCTTTCCTCACTTTTCTTCGGGAAGTATCATCACCAACTTGTGGGCCTAGAATCTTCTACAAGAAACAAAGTAACAAACTGCATTAGGATGGTCTAGTACTCTAGTTACCAAATCCAGTAGCTTTCTTTATTGCCATAAGCAGGTTAATGGGTTTGTAGGCTATGGTATCTGAAGAGAGTGATGCGAGTGAAGAATGTGGATTAGAGAGAGTGTGGTGTTATCTGGTTTCTATTGAGGGAGAAGTGTAATAAAGCATAAATGGGGGGGGGGGGTATATAAAGTTTTACTAATTGCTTTTGATTCTAAAAGAGAGAAACTTGTCTCTTTTTCTTCATTGGTTCTCTCCCCAATTGGGTCTTCAATTTTCTGAATTGGTTACTGCATAGTGTACTCTATGCATACTTTTGGGCCTCAATTGTTGTGTAGTTCTCTGTCCGGCATGTTTAGGCAGCTTATACGTACCTGTTCGAACTTTATTTTCCTCTTTATATCACTGTTAGATTTAGCATTCAAATTGACTAAAGTTTAAGTGGCAATCATCTCCACAATGGTTGTACTGTTGCACTTTAAACTCCATTATATATCCGTTTTCTTAAACTCAAGGACATTTTGCAGCAAGGTTCAAGACACTGTTTCATCTAGTGGATCAAAGACGTCAGAGAGGGTAGGTAAACCTAATAAAGCTACTTCTAATCCTCCACATAGCGCAGCTGTATCGTTAAGCAAATATGAGGAAGATTTTGATGATTTTGATCCTCGAGGGACTTCAAGTACTAGTAAGTATCTGTATATCTGTAATTGATGCAATGCTATTCTACTTTATGTTTTCTAGAAGGCCCTTTCCAAGTCTTTTGCCTAATGTTTGCATAAAAAGGTGAAGTATCACTAGGTTCCATTTCATTTCTTTTTGCCCCTGGGAGTTAGCTCAATTGGCAAAGGTTGAGGGACTTGTGTCTTAGCACGTTTGAGCCTTGCACCAACCGAACCAACTCTGGTATTTAAGTGGAGAAAGGTAGGAGTGGACCCATCACCGTGAGTTTCGAAGGCTGCGGTTGGCCCAAAGGGCCGGCTCCAGCCAAACTTCTCAGTCATAAAAAAAAGGTGAAGTATCACCAATGTTTTGCATACAAAGGCAAAGTTTCACTTTTACAAACTTTTGGTGGTCTGTGCCAAAGAACTTAACTGGTCTTTTTATCTATCAGATATCCACTTGGGGGATCCAAAAGATAGGAAGAATTTTTCTTTCGCCTCACAAAAGCTTAGGTTTCCAAGTGGGAAATTAGTAAATTTTAAAAAGATGTCCTTTTGATGCCTTCAAAAGAAAAAAAGAAGAAAGAGGTTGGCTGGACTACAAAATACTAACGCTATTTATTGGTTATGAAAAGCCAAAGATAAGGTTTGCTTGTCCGGCTGTCGTTTTGTTTCATAGAGAAGACATTTATCTTTAAATTAATCTTTTATCTAATGAAGTGGTGTGCCGAACATTTTGGATGTTTCGAACAATGCAACTTTTTACATGAAATACATTTTCTTTTTGGGTTTTTTTTTTGGGTGGGTGGGGTGTGTGACAGGAACTTCCAAATTGCAGAGTTGTGACAATATATGTGGGCGAAAAGTAAGACATGGAGGATTCTAAACTTGGGCATTCCTGGAACGTATTTTCTTATTTCCTAGGAAATTACTTCTAT